>NC_135659.1:19312773-19613525 GCF_964188315.1 Podarcis muralis | reverse complement strand
AAGGTCCCAGGTTCATAGCTGTCAACCGTCCCTTATTTGGCAGGAAAGTCCCTTATCCCAGCGCTGTGTCCCGCTGCTGTCCCTTATTGATGAGGTCCCTTAAATTTCCCGGGTTTCAAAGGAAGCAGCTCCTCTCCCTCCCTCCTTGCCGGCCAGGGAGGAGGGAGGCTCCAACTGTGTTGCTTGGCTGCGTTGCTCACCCAATAAGGAGTCTAAGAACGACTGGGGGGGTGGAGCTTGCATGCCTTGTGCCGATCAAATCGGCCGCGTTGCCTGGGCACTCGCCTTTGCTCAGTGCTTCCCAGTGGAGAGGTGACGGTGGTTTTCCTTGCTGCATCCCCTTTGCCGGGTTGCTGCGCTGTGGGAACCACCGCTTGAAGCTTTCGAAAGCACCAGCCTGAAGATGACGAGTGAGACCTCGTCGAAACGTCGCCTAGACACCCCAACTTTTACACGGGAAGACACCCGAGGACACCAAAACCTGCATTCCTATACCCGTGAAAATCTACGAAAGCAAATATATATATATATATATATATATATATATATATATATATATATATATATATATTATACATACTTGCTATAATTTCTCTTGCACATGACAAGCTTGTCAAATTTCGCTTTCTGGGTTGTGGTATTTTGATTTTTAATAAACTATGCCACTTTGAGACTTTTTTTTTTAAAAAAGAAAATAGTTAATAAGTTTTATAAACAAATGTGTAGCCTTTGGTAGCGGTGGTTGGGCAGCAGGAACAACAAAAACATTTTTAAAGAAACCAAGCGAGGAAATTTACGAGTGATGAAATTTGATGACATTATGGATAGATGAACTTTCTTGTTTATGTAAAACTGGAGCTCATTGACTCCAGGCAACATCAAATAAATAGCAAATAATCCAGTTTTGTGATTGAATTCCTGGGTAAAAAGAAAATATTCAAAGGTGTGTCCAATCATAGCATGCAGGCTTTGTGGCAATGGATACCTCTGAGCAGATGTTCAGTTTCTCACTGCACCCCATCCTTTTTACTGCATAACTACACACACTCTCTCACACACACACACTGATATCTTGTTCTAATGTATTGATTTACTATTTCATGAGGACAGGGATGCTGGAGATTTCTATTTCCTCTCATCTCATTTGTTCATTTCCCCAGAGGCTTCCTGAGGCAGTACAATAGCAAATAACATAACAATACAGATTAATATACCACAAGCAGTCTGTTAAAAAATATATATGCTAAACCAATTTAACAGGGCTGCTTTGGCAATGGTTTCCAGTTGATTTTAATAACTTTTTTTATGGGGGTGGGGGAAGAGAGTGAGCGAAAACTATTATATGGAGTAATGAGTTCCTTTGAAATGAGTCAACTGGGCCAAGGAAGAACAAGGAAACAATAATAATAAAGACTGCTCAAGCCTTGCAAGCTCTGATGAAACAAAAGCTCTACACGGTTGTACCAACCTCGGTCACTGATAGCTTCTTCTTTTTCACCAGTTCTTCTGTTTGGATTTCTTTTTTCAAAGAAAAAAGAAATGTTAACATTCTGAATTAGTCTTCAGAAGTCCAATACTGCTCCGGGGGCATAGGATTGGGCTTAAAGTTCCACCTACATTTTGGAGTAAACTACCCACTTTAATTGCTCCTGCTTAAAATCTTTGGAGGACATTCCCTGGGTACCCCCCTGTGGTAGTGGAACATCCTATCCAACAATGATAGCCTTCTACCAACTACACCAAGAATAGCCAACATGGTGCCCTCCTGATGTGATTGGATGCCAACTCTCTTTGGGCCAGTGGTAGAGATGATGGAAGGTATAGTCCAAAAGGGGACGCGGTTGGTGCTGTGGTCTAAACCACTAAGCCTCTTGGGCTTGCTGATCAGAAGGTTGGCGGTTCAAATCCCTGCGACAGGATGAGCTCCCATTGCTCTGTCCCAGCTCCTGCCAACCTAACAGTTCAAAAGCATGCCAGTGTAAGTAAATAAATAGGTACCGCAGCGGCGGGAAGGTAAACAATGTTTCTGTACACTCTGGCACTCATCACGGTGCCACAACCCCATAGTCACCTTTGACTGGACTTAACCGTCCAGGGGTCCTTTACCTTTACCTTTTACCTATAGTGCAAGAACATCTGTATACTGTAACGGTTTAGGAACCAGGTTAAAGCCATTCTATCAGTTCATCTGGGCTTTTAATGAAAAAGGATGCTGCTTTCAAATTGTAGCATTACCTTTGTTTGTACCGTGCAACTGTCCCATATTAAGATTTCTGAGTTTCAGAGGATGGGGTTAGATGACCCGCAGGTTCCTTCCAACTCTACAGTTCTATGACTCTATGATTTGAATTATCCATAGATCCGGACTAAGGAGTATTAAACAAGCAGAACTACCTTCTGGTAAGCAGAAAAGCAAAGCAAAAGGTTTACACTCATGCCATCTCCGTTATGCAAGTCTAGCCTTGCAGAAAAAATATGAAATGTTATTTGAGCCACCTATGGACAGCATCTTAAAAAGTAGAGACATCACCTTGCTAACAAAGGTCCGTATAGTAAAAGCTATGGTTTTCCCAGTAGTGATGTATGGAAGTGAAAGCTGGACCATAAAGAAGGCTGATCGCTGAAGAATTGATGCTTTTGAATTATGGTGCTGGAGGAGACTCTCGAGAGTCCCATGGACTGCAAGAAGATCCAACCTCTCCATTCTGAAGGAAATCAGCCCTGAGTGCTCACTGGAAGGGCAGATTCTGAAGCTGAGGCTCCAATACTTTGGCCACCTCATGAGAAGAGAAGACTCCCTGGAAAAGACCCTGATGTTGGGAAAGACGGAGGGCACAAGGAGAAGGGGATGACAGAGGACGAGATGGTTGGATAGTGTTCTCAAAGCTACCAGCATGAGTTTGACCAAACTGCGGGAGGCCGTGGAAGACAGGAGTGCCTGGCGTGCTTTGGTCCATGGGGTCACGAAGAGTCGGACACAACTAAATGACTAAACAACAACAAATGGTGCACCAATTATATCTTGATTCTTCACAAGTCTTACAAGTGGGATATTTTGCCATCTCCCATTTCATTGAGAGAGAAACCCTGACACACAATTATCCAGTGACATACCTTCCTTTGATAGTTTTGGTGAACCACATTGCGAGTGTCTTCTCTCCTATTTATCATGACGCAACTTTGCACAGAAGTTGCCTGTTGACATCTGTAGCGAAGCTCGGTTATTTTTAAGCATTTTACCAGGAAACGTGTTAATTCTTGCCAATGTTAAATCATTGCCGACAAGTACTAATTAATCATTTTTCTCTCCAAGCCACAACACTGGTGTCTACAGATACAAAAAATCAAAATGCTGACACGTGAAGTTGCTCACTGTCAGACATAATGATTTCCTGCGCAGTTAGCAATTCTTAATTAACATTCTCCTTTAACTCATAATTTATATTGCCAAATTATCATCTGACATGATGTAACACTTCCAGCTGCAGCCGCAATAAATCTTCCCGGCTGTTATAAACTCTGGCAATCATTTTATTCCCCATGTTTCAATTTTACCAATATGGTGTAACTGATGAGAGTCACACAAGCCAGCTGCAAAACTACCATCAGTGGTTGCCGGATTATGTCTTGGGAGCCACAGATGGTGCAAGATTCCTCTCAAACATGTCTCCTGGATGGAAGAAGAGAAATAAACTCTCTTCAGTCATTTCTTGCATGGAGAGGCAAAGTGAGTACAAAGGTTCTCAGCCTTTGCCATCATAAGTGGAGCAAGTTTTGCAGATGAGCACTTTCTATATCCATGAAGGATCATCACTAGGAACGTGTGAGACATTTGATTCCATTTGTATTTAGAGGCGAGCCTATCTAATTCATACTTCCTGAATCAATACTTCCTTCAAAACTGATATGAATTTTGCAATCCAGTTTTCCAGTCAAGTTATGGCTACAGAAATGCATATATGTAAAGTATGCATATAAATGAGTGAAAAGAAAACTAAAGTTCCTTTGAAAACATATCTATCAGGCAAAACTGCACACACAAAAAGTATATTGAGTGTCATTCACACTAAAATATTGACAAATTTTCATTCATTCAATTTCTATGCCACTTTTCTACAAACAAAAATCATGCTCAAAGTGGCTTGCAATAAGAAAGAAAGCAGGAAGACATTTCAAACAAACACTGCAGAAACAATTTCATAACAGCAAAAGTATTAACGTGCAAAAACCCCACACTTCATGTCAGGAAACTGACATCGGAGCAGAGTGGAGAGGCTAGGCTCCCCAATGATGCCGGAGAGGGAACCAGTACAGGGGTAGAGAGGGCTTCCGCTGGGGAAGAAAGGCAAGGTGACACCAGGAAGAAAGAAGGGATTGAGAGCACTTCGGAGGGGAGGCTCCGAGACTCTTCCAGTGAGGTCAGTGAGGAGAGTGGAGGACCACCGATAGGCACGCCCACTCTGCGCAGAAGGCTGCCGCGCAGAGAGGCGAGAAGGAGGCTGTCCGTTAAGGAATTTTTATGTTGGAGGAAGTTTAGGAAACGCCCACTGACGGATTCTGCCAGCAACTGAAGCAGTCGTGCCCAAGGGGGGCTGCTCAGCCGGGGAAAACCCAACCGCCTCACGCAGTTTGGAGCAGGTGGAAGTTACACACAAGCAACCCCAATTCCCATGATACTTCAATACTATAAATATAAGACAGCATCTTAAAAAGTAGAGACATCACCTTGCCGACAAAGGTCCATATAGTTAAGGCTATGGTTTTCCCAGTAGTGATGTATGGAAGTGAGAGCTGGACCATAAAGAAGGCTGATCGCGGAAGAATTGATGTTTTTGAATTATGGTGCTGGAGGAGACTCTTGAGAGTCCCATGGACTGCAAGAAGATCCAACCTACCCATTCTTAAGGAAATCAGCCCTGAGTGCTCAGCGGAAGGACAGATCGTGAAGCTGAGGCTCCAATGCTTTGGCCACCACATGAGAAGAGAAGACTCCCTGGGAAAGACCCTGATGTTGGGAAAGATGGAGGGCACAAGGAGAAGGGGACGGCAGAGGACAAGATGGTTGGATAGTGTTCTCGAAGCTACCAGCATGAGTTTGACCAAACTGCGGGAGGCAGTGGAAGACAGGAGTGCCTGGCGTGCTCTGGTCCATGGGGTCACGAAGAGTCGGACATGACTAAACCTTTCACCTTTGTCCTAGAAGCACTCCTCGTATGATCTTACTCACAGCCCAGTTCCTTCTATGGCTTCCATGTGAAAAGGGACAGGGTAACACCCCTTCCATGTTGCTCCATTTTTACTGAATTTTCTTTTGAAATCTGCAAACTGATGTGGAAATATGGAGAGGTGAATTTAAGATCTGAAAAGAGAGGGGAAAAGAGAAACCAACAGATGTGTCCTTCCTATAATTTTAGATTAACATAAGGATATGGGATAGGAAGCATGGCAAATTTAGGCAATTAGGCTTTGGGGATGAGTTGAGATAGTTTTAATGGGCATATGGTGCGGATTTTGTGCAATCTTCAATATGCATGTAATCCCTATTTCACATTAGGGTTTCCACAAGTTTCTCAGACAGTCCCACTCTGTTGAACCAGGCAGTGATATTTCTCCCTTTGCGCCACAGCTAATCACTCTTAAATTTCCGGCTAATGCCGGCGTTATGAATAATTAATCTGCTGCAAAATAATCTGCTGGAAATTATGGAACTGTTATTCCAACACCATGAGAGGCAAGAAAATGGAGCCATTCTAATGAACTTGCTCAGTTTCCATAAAACATGTGCTGTTTCTTCTTTTCTTATTAGAAAGCACAGTTGACTACCACAAGTGTTGAGCATGTATAGAACAATGCATGACTACACAGAAGTCACTTTTAGGCATCTCTACTTCCCTTGCAGGTCATTGGTCACTGATTTAAGAACACTGAAGACTTTTCAAATCCAGATGACTCAAAACTGCTGCTCAGAAACAGATCCTTCCCCCTCCCCACCACACACACGGGCAGCAAAGGAATGGAAACAATGTTATCAAAATAATACATGTAGTTATAGGAGTCACAGGAATACTGAATCAGGCCATTAGCCTTGCAGGGTAAGGTTTGCACAGTCTATTCCAGGCATGGGCAAACTCGGCCCTCCAGATGTTTTGGGACTACAACTCCCATCATCCCTAGCTAACAAGACCAGTGGTCAGGGATGATGGGAATTATAGTCCCAAAACAGCTGGAGGGCCAAGTTTGGCCATGCCTGGTAAGAGATAGGTGTTGTGGTACTTTCCACCTATTACAGTAATTTATTTTTAGAATTAATTTTTAGAGTTATTTTTAGAGTTAAGCATAGTTGGTAGGGTGTGAGACTCTTAATCTCAGGGCTGTGGGTTCAAGCCTTACATTGGGGAAAAATATAAAAATAAAACCCGCTGCATTGCAGGGGGTTGGATAATTAATAATAATAATAATAATAATAATAATAATAATAATAATAATAATAATAATAATAATTTATTATTTATACCCCGCCCATCTGGCTGGGTTTCCCCAGCCACTCTGGGCGGCTTCCAAAATAATATTAAAATACTGTGATACATCAAACATTAAAAGCTTCCCTAAACAGGGACTAGATGACCGTTGTGCTCCCTTCCAACTCTTCAATTCCCTGATTCAAAGAACAGTACATCTTTGTTCTCTCTCTCTCTCTATTTCTCATGTTCAAACTGGTATTTCCTGGTTTCTGTAAACATGGCTAACAGAACATGTAATATGGTTAAATACGTGCACATGGAGATGTATACCTGAGTAAAAGAAACAAGAATCAGCTAACCAGAGGCATATATATATATATACACACACACACACACACACACATACATATATATATATATATACATATACATATACATATATATATATATATATATATATATATATATATATATCCTCAGCAGTTGACACATACCAGGCAATCATCAGCTGAAGTAAGTAGGAGCAAGGTTGTACTCCTCATCCCACTCAGTTGCCTTCAGGAAGAGAACGACACCAGAATATGACAACACATTGATTACAGAAATTTGCAAGGAACTTCTACACATCAACGGACGCACATCTAGGGGTTCAGCATAGCACTATTCTATACAATAGAGAAAGACTTTAGTAAACCAATTTCTAGTGGTAGGTCAATGTAAAATATCAATGGGACTCTCAGGGCATAAACACACCACACACTCACCAGTCGGTTCATTCAATAGCATAGACCTAGAGCCTTGTCTTTGGCTGTGAGAAATTTGGAATCAAATCTTTACTTAACCATGAAAGGCTTGGGTAATCTGCTATTCCGCATTGTTTATTTGCATGCCACCTTTCCAGCTTACAAAAAAAGATTCGCCTAATTACAGAAATATAACAAAATTTAACCAGTCATAGAGAATGAATGAAAACACGTCAGTGGGAATAGAATAAAGAATCCCTACATAATTCATAATTAGCTCTAATAATAAAGATACAAAAATTGTTTATTGTCAGTTTGCATTCTCAGTACAGAAAGTATTGATCTGATGTGGCTTTCCTATTCTAATTCATTCAAGAGGGTTCTGGAAGCTTCTGGACAAGACAAGAATTTCAAAAAGAATGGGGGAAATGCAGATAATACTTTACCAAACAGTGCCCCCAAATATACACCTGGACTTGTTTCGATTAATTTCTACAGGAGACTTTGAGGTTTTTTTAAGTCATAATTAGGAAAAAAATCTAATAATCACGTATAAAAGGAGGCCATTTACAGGATAAAGGAAGTCTTTTATTTTTATGTTATGTTTTCTTTGTCTAACGGGATAGGAGTTTAATTTTGATAATTAAATTGTCGGTGGTGGGTTTGTTTGTATGTATTAGTTGTTGTGGACTATGTTGTAAATAAATGGTTAATAGAAAAAGAACAACAGGAAGGTTCAGGATGTTTGGGTTATACCTGAGTACAGCTGGTTTATACTGGTTCTGTTATCTTGTCTGTCAAGGTCATGCTGACTATAAAAATAGGGCCAGAAGGAGCCTGAGTTTCACTTTCTCTTTCTATTTCTTTTCCTTCTGGTGTGGTGTTCTGTACATAGCATGCTTAGTGTTAAGGTTTAGACTTATTATAAGCTATTGGAAGTTTAAGTCAAGTCTGCTGAAACTGGATTTCTAATGGACAGTCCCAATTCTGAATGTATTGGATTTGTGACCATGATGCTCATTTGCCTTCAGCAGCAGTAAAGCTCTGCTGAATGAAATATAATTCCCTGTGGTCTATTTTTTGGGACTCCTGCAACATGTTTTAAGTTTTTACTCTGCTAACTATACATTGGAATCTACTCTGGATCAATACTGAGTAGAATTCCATGACACTTATAAATGGGATCCTCATAATTGCGGGTCCTGGTTGTGCACGAGCACTCAGGGCACACCAAGGGTTAATTTAGCAGGAGGGGTGTAACCCAAGCCCTAGCCTTAGCCCTGGGATCACACCAAGCTGTCTGGGGCCAATCGCCTGGGGGTGGAGTGATCCCGGGGGCTGTTAAGAACGGCAGCGCTACATAATTGGGGGCACTCGCTTCGCACTGTCAAACACCCACCCTCCCTCCCTTGTGTTAGGCAGTGTTGCTTTGGCCTTGCTTTGGTTTGGGTCACCTGTTTTGGAATAGGGGCTGGGTAGGAATTTTTCCATTTGGCAGATTGGCTTTAGCCACTTGGTTTTCGCCTACCCCCTCAGCAATCGTCACAACTTTTAAGCTGGTGGTTAGGCATTGGCTCATTGAAATGTGGGGGGGGAGGTGTGGCCATCACCTGCCCCTCCAGGTGTAAAGGAATCTGGGGGTCCTAGATCTCATCTGAAGTTCGCTTAAGGGGCTAGGGCCATGCCAGGACCACAGGAACACTGGAGTGAGCTTCAATCGATCTTCACCGATGTTGCTCCCTCTTTGGTTTTCCCTTTTAGACTACCAAACAAATAGGTGGAGTCAGTTTTTGTTTGGAGCCAATGCCTAAGCCAATATCACTCACATGGTTGTATTAAATAAAGTTGTGGCCAAAATTTACCCGAAATTTAAACTAAAATAAATGTCAGTGTGAAGTTATTTCAAGGGGGGTGGGATCCTCGGGGCCTCAAAGCACAACAACAAAAATTAAGCATTCTTAAAGTTAAATTTTGACCCCCAACAAAAACTTCTAAACAATACCTCAGTTGTCTCTGGGAATCCTAGGAAAAAGGCCTTTTAGGACTAACAAATAAGATCATCAGGGCCTAGTCCACCCAGCCACGTGGAACTAGGACAGCAGATCAGGTCTAGTAGAACTCACTGCAAACATGTAATACCTCTGCAATACCTCTTAGTCTCAGATTCCTATTCATAGACTTGGAAGAAGGTAATGATGGGAATAAATAGGTAAGGTAGAAATTCACTTTGCTTGCTAAAAGATATATAGGATTATAATAATGATAATGATAATCCAATTTTGGGAGTAGGATGGGTCTTTTGCTACAGCTTTGCTTCAGCCCACGAAAACATTACCTAATGACCAATTTTTGCGAGCGATATGGGCACTGCACCTTCCCTCTGATCAGCTTTCGGTAAAACTGCCCTGAGGCTGTTTGACATGCAGCTTTAGAAGATCAGGAAACAGCTTTATGTTCACCCTAACACATTTGAGGCAGATATACTGTAAAGTGGGTCAGCTGTAGCTATTATCATAATGAATGGATTGCTGTAAACTACCTCAAAAAGCAACGTTTGCTCACAGATGGGCTCCAAAATGGTTTTACGAGGTTTTTACAGCAGCAGGATTTGGTGCACCTGCTCTCTGATCACTCCCCACCCCCAGCAACTCATTAGTGTGATAGCTACGTACATACAAACAATGAAGTTTTTTGGACCATGCAAATATCCTGCTTGTTCCTCTTTCTTTAAAATTGCAGGAAACTGCATCTGATAACTATTTACAATTGTGTGCTATGTTCCCCTGCTTTAGTACACTGTCGGTATAACAGCAAATGGACTTACTTCAAAGTTGAAAATAAACTAATTTTTGCTTTGCTTGTTTGAGATGTTGTTGTGCATTTAATTACCATGGATGAGTGGCAGGGCTGTATTAACCATTAAGCCCGTGCTTAGGGCATCAAGGGAAGAGGGGCACCACAGAAATTTCCCATTGCCGGGTTTTTAACATTAATAGTCACAAATTGCTCATTCTGAGCGTACATTTTCTCAGTTGAAACAGAACAGAACAGCTATGCAACAAGGCAGGGTGGACATCTTATCTCTGCTAAGTACAGTGGTACCTGGGTTTTCTGTTGATGAACGTTTTTGAACTCGAACGCCATAAACCCGGAAGTAAACGCTTCAGTTTTTGAACACGCCTCAGAAGTCTAAAAGGAAACACAGCTTCTGCTGAGCGCAAAACCATTAAGCCCAGCTGTCAGCTGTTGAGTTTCAGTTTTTGAATGTTTTGGAACTCGAACGGTCTTCCGGAACTGATTAAGTTCAAAAACCAAGGTACCACTGTATAGAAGCAGATGTGTTATGCAAGATGAGTTTTGAGGATCCGATCAAAGACTTTGCAATTGGATAAAAGTAGGAGGGAGAAAAATCGAATCAAATATAAATGAAGTGGAAGAATACAAAAATAAATGTTATTTTCCATCATACTGTAGGTTTTGTTTCATGTTTTTTTTAAAAAAATGTTTTACAGTTTATTTTTAATATTTTGAATTAAGTGCTTAGGACATCTAAAAGTCTCAATCCAGCACTGACAGGAACTTTAATAAAGCAAACTTAATGTCCCTTAATGCCAGGTGGATTGTCTTCCTTACCTACTACAATCTAGCCTTCCAAATGGGCCATGTCTCGGAGTGAGGGCAGAAGAGGAATTTGGAATTATGACTGAGGAAAGTGGAGGAGCGAGATAACTCTTGAGTTGGCTGAAGATGGAACATCTTGGTGTACAGAGACTTTTGGTGTACAATTGTCCTCATTGTACAAGAGGCACTGGTTTCTCCCACAGAACTCTTGATAATAGTGTTTTGACCTATTCGTGATATGTATCTGCAATACTATGACAGCAAATGCGCATTGGGTTGGGGGTACTTTGGTTTCTATGAAGCTAAAGTTCATGAAAACTGTTGATCTTCTTAGTACTTCCTGTATATAAAGCTATGAGATTCCTTACCCATTATCAACATTTCAATTGCTACCTCTGTAGCTGACAGTGGGTTCCCAGCATTTTAGCTTAAAAGAAATGTCTCTTCCTTTTTTGTGGTACCTTATGAAGCACTGAACATTAATGCAAACTGAGAAAAGTGTTATTGTCTAAGGATAAGATAACTTGAAAGCTTTAGTGCTTATATATCAACAGTAATGGTAACGTTGAACTCTGGGAAAACTTGCTACACCACAAAAGGAATAAAGAACTTTGCTTTGTGCTCAGTACTTTACAAATAAAGATAAACACACACATTATTATTCCTAGCCTAAATTGCTATTCTCATTGAGTCTGACTGGATAACAAAAAATAAGTCCAAAGAGAGGGAAAATATAAAAGGTCTTTAGAACTCATTCTGTTCAGAAGAATGGAAGGTATAAAGTAAGAACAATGTTAAGAAGGAGTGAAATATTTATCTACTTCACTGGTTTCTCTTTCTCCTTTTTTGAAATGCTAAACAGGCACTTCTGAAGTTTAAGAATCTTTTTTCCCCCTTTGCCTTTTACCCCCAAAAATGTAACCTGAATCATCCCTCCTAATCCAAGTTAGCGGAATTTGCATGAATGATATCTATCTACCTGCCTACCCACCCATAGATAAAAGGTAAATGTACCCCTGCCCGTATGGGCCAGTCTTGACAGACTCTAGGGTTGTGCGCCCATCTCACTTAAGAGGCCGGGGGCCAGCACTGTCCAGAGACACTTCCGGGTCACGTGGCCAGCGTGACAAAGCCGCATCTGGTGAGCCAGTGCAGCACACGGAAACGCCGTTTACCTTCCCGCCAGTAAGCGGTCCCTATTTATCTTCTTGCACCCGGAGGTGCTTTTGAACTGCTAGGTTGGCAGGCGCTGGGACGGAGCAACTGGAGCGCACCCCGCCACGGGGATTCGAACCGCCGACCTTTCGATCGGCAAGCCCTAGGCGCTGAGGCTTTTACCCACAGCGCCACCCGCGTCCCCACCCACCCATAGCTACAAACATACATACAGTGATGTGCAACGTTTAGGCTGTTAAAAGGACTTGGAAGACCTGGGTTCCAGTTTTCCCTCAGCCGTGAACTTCACTGGGTAACCTTTTGCCAGAAAAAGAAAATGTTATGTGTTAAACTTTTGGGAAGAACCAAGACCACTAAGCAACTCAGAAGCTTGGGTCGGGGGTTGGGCAGGTGGCCTGAATCATCTTGAAATGCTTTGTTAATTGTGTAATTTACCTCGGGAGTGTGATATGAGGATCTGAATCACCTAAATGTGCCTCATTACAGTGGTACCTCGGGTTACATACGCTTCAGGTTACAGACTCCACTAACCCAGAAATAGTGCTTCAGGTTAAGAACTTTGCTTCAGGATGAGAACAGAAATCGTACTCCGGCGGCGCGGCAGCAGCAGGAGGCCCCATTAGCTAAAGTGGTGCTTCAGGTTAAGAACAGTTTCAGGTTAAGAACGGACCTCCAGAACGAATTAAGTACTTAACCCAAGGTACCACTGTATTTTGAGTATAGACAGAGCCAACACACACCCTTAATACATATGAGATAAGCCTCAGGCCCAAATCTCCACTTGTGGCAAGAAATATGAGTTCTTGTGCAATTTGTTTAACACCTTTAAATGTTGAAAAGTGCATAAGTTTCTCTGGATGTGGGATTCTTTTTCTGCATTATTTAAGTATCCGTTTCCTAATGACAAAAGTGTCTTCCAATAATTGAACTTAAAAAGAGTATGCACTTATTAGTCCACATTGTATGCAAGGAGAAGGAATCACTGTCTGTGCACATCTGCACACTGTGCCTGAGAGGCAAATACATCAGTTTTGGTTTCTCTGCTTCTCATTTTTCCAGTTTTAACTTCTATTCTCCACATTTAAACACCAGCTTGCCATTTTTGGAAATGAAAAAGAAATAACCCCTCATGAAAGTTAATCTGTGAATTCCTCCAGCTACGCACATGTCTGTGCAATTTTGCCTAATATACACACTTTTGCAAAGCCATTTGCCCTAACACGGTGCATTTTGTACGTTATTTTCACTAAGACATGCATGCGTATGCACAGTTTCCTCCTAATATTTGCATTTTTGTATGCAGTACTTGCCTGGAGAACTGCATTGCAAAATTCAAAAAAAGTGTGAATTTCAAAGGATGGCTGCATTTTGGTTCAGGTGCTTTTTTGTAAAGTGAGAATTCAGTAAGTTCACCTTTCAATGTGAGCTGAGTCAAATTTCTTCCTCTTACCTAATGTTCAGTGGACAGTACAATAGAGAGCCTATGCCTATATAGCTTTAGGTGTGCAGGCTCTGAAATTTGCATTTTCTGATTGGGTAGGAGAGCCTATAGACATATAGGCCTTCCTTTCAACATGTGCAGATATGTTGGGGGGGGTCATTGCTGGAGAACCTACAGACATTGGAGGCTGTGTCAGCAAATGTGGTCCTGCTCCTAGCACAGAGGAATAACATGTGAACATCCTTATATTCTCAGGTTTTTATTTATCCTTCTTCTCATGCTGTTCGATACATGTTCAATATATTGCTGAGAATCTGCTCAATGCATTGGTGATCAGAAGGTCAGTGGTTCGAATCCCTGCAATAGGGTGAGCTCCTGTTGCTCTGTCCCTGCTTCTGACAACCTAGCAGTTCAAAAACATGCCAGTGCAAGTAAATAAGTAGTTACCACTGTGGTGGGAAGGTAAATGGCGTTTCTATGCACTCTGGCTTCCATCATGGTGTCCCGTTGCACCAGAAGCAGTTTAGTCATGCTGGCCACATGAGCTGGAAAGCTGTCTGTGGACAGACGCCGGCTCCTTCAGCCTGAAAGCGAGATGAGTGCTGCAACCCCATATTCACCTTTGACTGGACTTCACTATCCAGGGGTCCTTTACCTTTTTACCTTACCATATTAATACTGCTTAGTAAATTTTATTTTCCTTGTTACTGCACATGATGAACATGCTCTAATATAGACTGGGATGACTGTCTGCAGCTGAATTTGATGCAAAATTAAAACTACTGTTTGAACACGTAGCTGTACAATTTCTCCACTTTAGAAACCAGGTAGTGCACGCACACTATTCAATTAGTGTCATACTCGTTTCTCTAATTATTATTTTTTTCTAAATGCATTTGGAAAGCTCATACTATGCACATTTCCAGGTGTTAATACAATAAAGTGTTACACTCCTTGCTAATCAGAATGTACAAGAGTAATTACAAATCACAGTCCTCTGATTTGCCCTGACAGCAAACTAAGTATACTCTCCCCCAATCCTCCCCCCCCCCATTTTTGGCAAATGTGCAGCATATAAAACAACTTCCCTTATGAACAGGAAGCATTACTAGAGATATAGTTGACTGCATTGGCAATATTTTGAATTTCCATCTGTAGGCTGCTCTCTGCATGGTTCGTTTAGTTAATTGATTTCTACACTTTCTTCCTGATTTATGCTTATTTATAAATTCATAGAACACAAATAATGACCAGTGCTTTAAGAAAAAATAAGAAATCTCTCTCTCTCTCTCTCTCTCTCTCTCTCTGTGTGTGTGTGTGTGTGTAACATAACTCAGTCTCTGAACCTGCAGTTAAATTTAAAGCTTCTTCAGCAGAAAAAAAATATTCACAGTAACTTGAAAATGTATGATTTGGTTGGGTAAAAAAACAACACAACAACTACCTGTAAGAATGGTCAGGATCTGGGCCCCACTAGTACTTCAGGAAGGTTCAGGAGCTCCATTCTGAAACCCACAGCTGATATCCAGTAACTTTTGGCATAACAATCTCCATAGGCTTGCTTCTAACCCTAGCACTACTGGACAGGTCATCTGCCTGGATGGGTAGGTCCAGCATGGAGGATGTTGACATTTCTCAAGCTGATTCTGGCACTCATTTCAGGTTGCTCTATACAATGGGAGGGGAAGTTTGGAAACAGAATAAAATTCATCCAGGAATATGGAACAGGTTGCACAGTGCATTGGATCCTACATATGTGCATTGAGAAAGAAGGCAGCTTATGGGAGTACCCCTACACACAGAGTGCATTTTGTTAACTGAGGGGTGGATGGAACCCCATGAGAAATTATAGCAGTCTTACTGAAAAGTCTCAAAAGTCCTTCTGATGTTTCCATGCAGCAGAACTTCAGCAGACATTGGTGACAGACCAGACATGTGCTGAACCTCCTGAGAAAATTCACGAGTCTCATCTGAAAGCCTTTAAAATCCCACAGATGTTTAGCCCAAGGAGAACTCTAAAGCATTATTATGCTTTAGGCGGAATCTGGTGGCAACACACTTTTTAGCTTCACCCAACTACTTATACCCTGGAGGTAGGTAAATGAATGTAAACTAACCATCATAAAGGTAAAGGTAAAGGTACCCCTGCCCGTACGGGCCAGTCGTGTCCGACTCGGGGGTTGTGCGCCCATCTCGCTTAAGAGGCCAGGGACCAGCGCTGTCCGGAGACACTTCCGGGTCACGTGGCCAGCGTGACAAGCTGCATCTGGCGAGCCAGCGCAGCACACGGAAACGCCGTTTACCTTCCCACTGGTAAGCGGTCCCTATTTATCTACTTGCACCCGGGGGTGCTTTCAAACCATCATAGAAGAGGGCAAAATTACCATCTCTCTTGAGGACCATCTCAGAATAGTAAGGCAATTTATTTCACCCTATATTTAAACAGTCTCCTCCACCTAACAAATTGTCTGTATGACACTGATATTGGCTTAATTTTCCCCTCAGAAATGCCTACATTTAATTTGGCAAGAGGTGCTGAATGAGTTTATACAAAGCTTGAAGTTTTAAGTGATTGTTTTTTATGAAACTCAAACAGCCACATTTTTTAAAAGTTTGCAAAAAGGGTCTATCCAAACATTTGACAGTTTGTAAACATAATCAAGAGGACATTTAAACTTTGATAATTTGTTGGTGATTGACACCATGAATTGGTAGTGATTTCCCACATAACAACATATTCAAGTATTGGGGGGACTTAATTCTTTCTGGAATAGTGGGGTTAACACCTCATCCACTTGAGTCATAACTGTTTCCCTCCCCATTGGTCACAGCTTCTGCAAATAACCTAAGTGAAGAAAAGGTACCATCTGAAGGCACATGAGATCACCATGAAAATAAACAGGTCTGGGTGTGGTCAGTACCCAGATGGGTGAACACATGGAATCCACATGTACACAGTTTGGGCCTCCATGGTAGAAGAAAGGCAGGACAGAAATGTAAAAAAGAAAACTATGCAAAAGTGTTTTCCAGTTACCTCTATATGGAAAGTGCCATGTTTTAATTCCTTCTTCCAGTTGAGTTGGTAAGCAATTTAAGAAAGAACATAGTTTAAGCTTGCAAAAGAGAAGAAAAAAATAGAGAATGTGGCATCTCTCACATAATTACTGGGAAATGAATGTACGCCTGCAGATGCATAGAGAGATTGGCTGGAGCCGTGAGGGAAAGCAAACCAGCAGACCACACAACCTTCTCAAGGAAGTCAGATTCCCATAGGTACAGTAAGCACTCTAGCCAGGACCTAGACATCTTGTGATCCACCAAGCAAATAATCCCAACAGGTCAGGTAAAGGGTTTTCCAAACAGCTTGGTGAACTTTATGTTTGTGAATTCCAAGTCTGACTGATACTCCAAAAACAAATATGGAAGAAGATAGGAAAGAGTTGTGAAGCATTTGGCAGGCTCCAAACACGTTTGTATGGGGGCAGAAATGGTATTGGGCAGGATCAACATAGTGTGAGGAGCCCATAAGGCACCTGAGGGGAGGATTGACCACTGCACCCCCAAGCTTGGGGTATCTGCCTGGTTGCAATCTGCACCCTGGTCACCCAGTGAGACCTTGACTTGCATCACAGCAAGGTTCAACACCGGTTGACTTCACTGGGTCCAAACACAGTGAACCCATTCCATCAATATGGGGCTTGTGGAATGATAAACTTATCCTGGGACCCAATGCCATGCCAACCCTTACCCTGCCTGCTGCTGTCAATAAAGATTTGGCCTGATTTTATCCCACCACCATTCTACGGTCTTGTCGTTTTGCTGCTCTCATGGGTCACATAATGTGTCTGCCTGGGCAAACATTCCCCTCTGCTAAAAGCCTAGTGCAGGCTTCCTCAACCTCGGCCCTCCAGATGTTTTGAGACTACAATTCCCACCATCCCTGACCACTGGTCCTGCTAGCTAGGGATCATGGGAGTTGTAGGCCAAAAACATCTGGAGGACTGAGGTTGAGGAAGCCTGACCTAGTACAATGCATGAAAATAAGAAAATGTTAAAAAACAATACACTAACACTTCATCCATGGAAAATCAATCACAAGACCCTCCTGTTGCCAAGACAGTCATCCAAACATCAGTGCCAAAATGCCCAGGAGAGTAAAGTGGAGATAAGTGGAGATGGAATTGTCATCTAAATATTATTCGTTCAAAGCTAACCCCATTTTGACACAACATTGACATTCAAATTGCTTTTGTTCAACTTTTGAAACTAACTTTACAAAGGTAGTTTTTGAAAGAAAGAAAGAAAGAAAGAAAGAAAGAAAGAAAGAAAGAAAGAAAAAGAAAAAACAAATCAAAAAACAAAAATACACAATTCAAACATATAGAACATAGATGTGACAGCAAGGCAGTGCTTCATCTCCTGAAAATATTTACTTTCAGCTATTCAAACATTTAGTGCCCATAATGTGCTTATATCCATCCTTGCATTCCTTTTGTTATCTCATGGCCACTCTTTGAATTGGAATGTCAAGTCATAATACTTACTTTGTTTCCAACTTGACACAGCTTTCTAATATGTGCTGTGAAAATAATCTTGCCACATAATGAGGGGGAAAGACTAAGTAAGCCATTTGAATAAAAGAGAAATTACCATACAAGCAGAACACATTATTTGTATCTCTTTTTGAATAGTGGAAAAGATGCTTACATAGCAGTTTCACATTTAGTTTGGCTGATTTGATGTTTATTGAGTGATAGGAATTATATTACAATGGGGCTTCCTTTGGATGGCACTTTCAGAAAGTTTAGTATTCAGTCTCTCTCACTCATTTTAGCAATATATATATCCTATTTCCAAGTCTGGCCAGTTTGTGTATAGATGATCAAGGGTGGAACATGGGGAGGTGTCACTTCATTTGAATTACCGGTACATTTTCTTTTGTTTCTCCTGGTTTATGGAAAACATAGAGAAGACCTCTTAATTCTTCATCTTTGCAAAATGTGCATACACTTTACAATGTAGTGTTCACTGAAGACTGGATTAATAATGGAATATTAATGAACCCGCTTTATTTTTATCCCATTCTTTCTGAAACTGCAGCTTGATAATGATTCTATTATTGAATTGGACTGCAATTCAAATGGGTATATTTTCATTATGGGGGATGGGGGGCACAACACTTAGAACTTTGACTGCAGAATTCTTACAGCTTTAGCTCCAAATCATACTGTTTATTCAGGAAAGATTAAATACTATCTGCAAAAATGAATCACAGTGTTTAGAAATCTTAGAATTCTTTCAAGTTGAAAGGTACTGTAGATCTTGGCTCAGAAGGAAAAAAATAAATGTGGAAGATTCCATTTTATGGATCCTGAAACTGGCACCTGAAACAGACACCAGTGTCTGTGTTTGAATGAAGCTTCTAGATTAGTCTAGCATGAATGCCAATTTCCTGACCTCTTCTGCTCATGCCTTGTTATAGAACTGTAGCTTTAGATTGGTTCATTTCAGATCGAGCCATTGACCTCATTTGAAGAACTCCAGGTCTAGATTCTTGGTTTGGTAATCCAGGAGGGCTCTGATTTTGGGGGTGCAGGCTCCAGTTTTGGTGTGAACAGGTGGAGAAATTGGCCAGGAGAAAGTAGCAGAGGTGTCTTTGCCCAAGTGTCCACACTGTGAATAGCCTTTTGCGATGAAAATTGATTACAGATTACCAGCTGAAGCTGACACGCCACCCAAAACTGGGGGAAAGGGCATCTGATTATTGCTGCAACCTTATAATCTAACAGTTGCATTAGATCTAGGAGCACCTCCAAGACTGTTGTGCACATTCATAACAGGATGATTCCCTTTTCCTTTCAGCTGAGTTACCAACCAAAAATACTCGGGATTACGTTCAGTTTGTTCGTCTACATCCATCACGTTACCGGTCTGGAAGCCCCCTTGGCAGGAGTTAGAATAGAGATAGAACTTCATGCCATCTACATATTGATAACAAGCAGAATCCAAAGCTCTGAATGACCTCGAGTTTAATGCAGATGCTTTAAAAAAAAACAGCACAGGAGGAAAGATAGAACCCTGGAGAATGCCTTAAAATGACAAGTGGACCCTGTCTGGAATCTGTCTTCCAGGAAGGATGGAACTATGAAACAGTGCCTCTCTCAATCCCACCTACATTGGTGTGGAAATGAAGTATAGGTGGGTTCCCAAGAGGCAAGACACAGTGATAACAGCAAGAACCGTTATTGAACTACATAACTGGGAAACAGGAGCGTGGTAACTGCTTATATACATTCCTGAAAGCCTGGGCCACTCCCACTCCCCATGTGATTGGCTGTCTAAACTTCCAAGCTGCGAATTACAATTCAGAGGTCAAGGGCCAATGGCAGAGGCCCAATTCCTGAAGTGTTCTGTGATTGGACATCATGTATCAAATCAGAACACAGGAGCTCAGAATCCTTAGTCCAGACTCAAGCTCAGGCAAACACAGACCACTAAATACATAACAGGAAATATAACATGGTTGATGGTATCAGCCTTGTTGAGCCGCCCAACAGAACTAAGGACCATTTCCCCCTGTTCAGTGACTGGCATTAATTGTCCATCGTGCTGACTGTTTCCATTCTTAAAGCAGGTGTAAACTTAGAATGAAATAGGATCAGATAATCTATCCTCAAACTGTGGATATTTCAAACTTTTTCAGAGAGACTGCAATCCCATCTAAAACTGGTTAACACAAACTTCATGGTCCAATAAAACACCTATCCACAGCATTTCTGACTAGCCAAGAATTAGTTTCCGTTTATAGTCAAAACAAAAAAAAATCCTTCCAGTTTTTTTTGTTTTGACTATGGCAGACCAACACGGCTACCTATCTGTTTCCGTTTATAGCTTCATCATCATCATCATCATCATAATTTTGTTTGTAGTCTTCCTTTCCATAGTTTAAACCATGCTCAAGGTGGCTTACATCCTGACTACAGGTCATCCTGAGAAACAAGGCTGTGTAGGGATGGAAAAAATGGGAACATATATTCATCCCTCTTTACCCCTGCCTAACCATCTCCTCTGTTCTCTTCTCTTCCTTTATTGTCTCTCCCCATTTAGATTGCAAGCATCCTGGGGCACGGATCTGCCTTTTTTGATTATGTTACTCAGAAAAGTGTCATGGCGATGAAACTATATAAATGAATTAATAACAATACCTTTATTGTCAATGTACAACCTGTGTACAATGAAATTAACTGAGCCTCCCTCCCTCCCCGCCCCCACAAACATTCAATCTCATTGCACGCTGTGTGCTTGTCGCACAACACACCAACCCCGAAAGTCAGTTGCACTATATTATTTTCCGTTCAGCAGCCTAACAGCCCACGGATAAAAACTGTTTTTTAGCCTCTTGGTATGACTGATTATACTTCTATATCTCCTGCCCGAGGGTAGAAGATTAAAGAGGTGCTGGCCGGGGTGTGAATCATCCCTGAGAATCTTTCTCGCTCTCCTAAGGCAATGATCCCTTGTGATGTCATCTAGCGGGCTCAGGGGACAGCTCATGATATCTTGTGCTGTGTCCACCACCCTCTGTAAAGACTTTCTGTCCATGGCTGTCAAGCCAACGTACCACACTGTGATACAATATGAGAGGACACTTTCTATTGTGGACTGGTAGAAGGAGGTCATCAATTGTTGTTTAACATTGTTCTTTCGCAAGACCCTGAGGAAATGGAGTCTCTGTTGGGCCTTGCTAACTACCTGAGTTATATTGTTCTTCCAAGTGAGGTCTTCACTAAGGTAAACCCCCAGGAATTTAAAGGAAGGGACTCTCTTCACACAACGCCCCCTGATATACAACAGGGCTAGTTCTCCTCTCTTCCTCCGAAAGTCCATCTCCTTTGTCTTGCTAATATTTAGGTGCAAATTATTCTCTAGGCACCATGCAGATACTTTTTGAACCTCCCCCGTACACTGATTCATCTCCACAATAATAATCACGACTACCACCCAAATGCAACTGTGGGTAATCAGGTTTTTGCCACCCAGTTTTCTACAAATGGAGGGTCTGAGACCTCAGGTAAAGCTATTTATATGTGTTTTATGTGTGATATAACATTGTGCCACCAGATGACTACGTGGAGTCCCGTTTTTCTCTACCTGCCTTCCCTGTTTAAATTTACAACACTTTAAACTGAAACGTTCTTTGATGTGTCTAGATCCAGCCTGAGATAACAAGAACTATACCAATATACAATGAGTTATGGAAATTGGCAAGTAGAAGAAAATTTGCCTCCAAACACACTTGCATACATTTAGGAAATGCGATGAGTTTATGCATTAAATAGAATTTCACACATTTTGTGCTATAAGCAATTGGTTTAATGTAATTCAGGCTGCAACCCAATACCCAGTTAACCTGGGAATAAGCTTTAATGAAGTTAATAGGGCTTACTTCTGAGTAGAAATGCATTGAATTGTACTGCTAGTGTCATTTCGATGGTTTTAACAAACAGCTGGATGGATATTAAAAAGAACAAGTATCTTTGCCTCATTCTTCGCTCCTAAATATGTTCAGACATGACTTGTGGCATTAAAAGAGCACTCATTGAAACAAATGGTTGCTAGAATTGTTAATGCAATCAGCAGGGATTTACACAGAATGAGGTATGCAAATTCCAGAAGCATTTCAAGGGATTTGCCCTACAGGCATTTTAAAAATATCTAGGGATTTTGTGTGTGTGTGTGCCACACGCTAGCCTATTTGCAGTAGGCTTAGATACAGAGCAGGAAAGCAACATATTTTAGTCAGATGACACATTTGACATAATTGCCATTGTATATAACATGGGTGTATGTGACATTTTGCTGACCCAGGGAGCCAAAGAGCTAAGTATTCTGGGTAAATTAAAACTGAGCCTCTTTGACAAATATAGCTCCCAGAGAAGATTGCTTCTGCCTTGAGGAGCTCTTGGCTTCATCACATTAAATCATTCCATGGCCTGGAAGGAACTATCTGTGATATTGCACAACACTAGTCTGGCTGGGAACAGAGTCTCAGAAATCAACACTAGGGGTTTATCCATTTTGCAAAGCTAAAATGCAATGGAGGTTCCACAAATAAATTCACCCTTGAACTTGCCAGCACACATTTCAAGCGTGAATGAAAACCGGACATGTGGCCAATAATCTGAGAGTCATCATAGTCCAGGTACTTACCTGACTAGCCAACCATTTTTGCATGCTGCACTATGTTGCATTCTTTGTCAGTTCTTTTTATTATTATTATTTTAAAAATTTATTCAAAGTTATAACAAAACATATTATCCAAAAACATATCCTTATTCCCCCCATTTTTCCTCCCTCCCCCTCCCCCCCAAAAAACCCATCCCCCCACCCCCCGACTTCCCTCAGTTCCAGTCTTTGGTTTCTCCAATAATGCTATTTTCTGCATGTTACAAAGTTGTATAGATCCTCAAACTGTTTAGCTGATTATTATCAGTAAAAAAATTGTGAATCTTTATTCAAAACCTGCCAAGGAGTCCAGTTCGCTTTGTTGCGTCTTCAGATACTTTGTGAAAGGTTCCCATTCATCCTTAAAGTCACAGTTATCCTTGTCCCGTAGCTTATATGTCAATTTTGCCAGTTCTGCATAGCCCATCAATTTTTCTTGCCATGATTCTTTAGTTGGGATTTCTTCAGTCTTCCATCCTTGTGCTACCAGAACTCTCGCGGCCGTTGTCGCATACATGAAAATGTTTTTCAACTTTTTTGGCAGGTCTTTCCCTACGATCCCCAACAAAAATGCCTTGGGTTTTTTTAACAAAAGTTAAATGGAACATTTTCTTCAATTCATTGTATATCATTTCCCAAATTTTTTTAATTACCTTACAATCCCACCACATATGATAAAATGTTCCCTCCTTTTCCTTACACTTCCAACATATATTTGAACTAGTTTTGTACATTTTCCCTAACTGCACTGGTGTTATGTACCATCTGTACATCATCTTCATGTAATTCTCCTTCAACAGGGAACAATCTGTAAATTTTAAGTCAGTTTTCCTTAATTTAACCCAATCTTCCATCATAATGTTGTGACCTACATCTTCTGCCCATTTAATCACTTTGTCAGTTCTGATATGAACTCAGCTCATCTGTACCCCCTGAACTAATGTGTGGATTGTGTGGAACTTAACTTATCTAACTGTGTTTCCACTTCCCGGATGTTCTGATGCAGTTCTCAGCTAGACAATATAAGATCATAATACGTTTTAGAAAGCATATTATGAAATAACATGCATTTAGAAATGCATGTTTTCTGAGAAACTATGTTTAAACTATACACATTTGTATTGTTGTTGTTGTTGTTTAGTCGTTTAGTCGTGTCCGACTCTTCGTGACCCCATGGACCAGAGCACGCCAGGCACCTCTGTCCTCCACTACCTCCCGCAGTTTGGTCAAACTCATGCTGGTAACCTCGAAAACACTATCCAACCATCTTGTCCTCTGTCGCCCCCTTCTCCTTGTGCCCTCCATCTTTCCCAGCATCAGTGTCTTCTCCAGGGAGTCTTCTCTTCTCATGAGGTGGCCAAAGTACTGGAGCCTCAGCTTCACGATCTGTCCTTCCAGTGAGCACTCAGGTCTGATTTCCTTAAGAATGGATGCATTTGATCTTCTTGCCGTCCATGGGACTCTCAAGAGTCTTCTCCAGCACCATAATTCAAAAGCATCAATTCTTCGGCGATCAGCCTTCTTGATGGTCCAGCTCTCACTTCCATACATCACTACTGGGAAGACCATGGCTTTAACTATACGGACCTTTGTTGGCAAAGTGACATCTCTACTTCTCAAGATGCTGTCTAGGCCTGTCATTGCCCTTCTCCCAAGAAGCAGGCGTCTTTTAATTTCGTGGCTGCTGTCACCATCTGCAGTGATCATGGAGCCCAAGAAAGTAAAATCTCTCACTGCCTCCATTTCTTCCCCTTCTATTTGCCAGGAGGTGATGGGACCAGTGGCCATGATCTTCGTTTTTTTGATGTTGAGCTTCAGACCATATTTTGCGCTCTCCTCTTTCACCCTCATTAAAAGGTTCTTTAATTCCTCCTCACTTTCTGCCATCAAGGTTGTGTCATCTGCATATCTGAGGTTGTTGATATTTCTTCCGGCAATCTTAATTCCAGCTTGGGATTCATCCAGCCCAGCCTTTCGCATGATGTATTCTGCATATAAATTAAATAAGCAGGGAGACAAAATACACATTTTACATACACATTTGTATGTAAAGGCCCAATACTGATTTTCTCTCTCTTTCTTTTCCACATTTCAGATGAATGTGGAAATGAGATACAATGGACTTCGGAATGAACACCTGTGCACCTGAGAGACATTGATTTCCCCATCCCTATTTCTGAGCTTCCTTACACGGGCTCATACACATGCGAGTATACCGTATTTTTTGCTCTATTAAGACTCACTTTTTCCTCCTAAAAAGTAAGGGGAAATGTGTGTGTGCATCTTATGGAGCGAGTGCAGGCTGCACAGCTATCCCAGAAGCCAGAACAGGAAGAGGAATCGCTACTTTCAATCAGTGTGTGTATATATATATATATATATATATATATATATATATATATATATTGTTTTCCTCCTCCAAAAACTAGGTGTGTCTTATGGTCTGGTGCATCTTATAGACGGGAAAATACGGTAATTCACACTATTCTTCCTTGTTAAGTTAGACTGTCACGAGGGCTAGTGGGTTCCACCTTAGATTATGGGCCTGGCAAAAATCCTGGTGTCTCCAGGTATGGCCAAGAAAGATTCTGTTGCATCCCCAGATATGGCCAAGGAAGATAGACTTGAGAATCAAGACTATTCCTACCAGAGGCACCATTGGGGGGGGCTGGACCCCCTCAATATTCTGCAGTGACATGTGCACAAGCTGTGCAATGTGCTCATGTTGTGTATGGTGTGCACACATGATGTGAGCACACTGCACGGTGCCAGCCCTCTCAATCACGGGGGCAAGCTGGCGCGCCTTATTCCTACCAACGAAGACACATCCTCTAGAATTCTATGCAGGGTACCATTTCATGGACACATTATTATACAATTCTTTAGTATGACTGGACCATGGAATGTGTGAGAAAGAGAAAGAGAAAGAGAAAGAGAAAGAGAAAGAGAAAGAGAAAGAGAAAGAGAAAGAGAAAGAGAAAGACAGACTTTGACTGTGAGCTAAGGCTCCAATACTTTGGCCACCTCATGAGAAGAGAAGACTCCCTGGAAAAGACCCTGATGTTGGGAAAGATGGAGGGCACAAGGAGAAGGGGACGACAGAGGATGAGATGGTTGGACAGTGTTCTCGAAGCTACTAACATGAGTTTGTCCAAAGTGCAGGAGGCAGTGGAAGACAGGAGTGCCTGGCGTGCTCTGGTCCATGGGGTCACGAAGAGTCGGACACGACTAAACAACAACAACAAATGAGAATACAGTGATACCTCGGGTTACATACGCTTCAGTTTTCAGACTCTGCTAACCCAGAAATAGTCTTCAGGTTAAGAACTTTGCTTCAGGATGAGAACAGAAATCGTGCTCCGGGGGCACGGTAGCACCAGGAGGCCCCATTAGCTAAAGTGGTGCTTCAGGTTAAGAACCGTTTCAGGTTAAGAACGGACCTCCGGAACGAATTAAGTACTTAACCAGAGGTACCACTGTATTGCATATCTTTCAAATCCCTCTTTATGTTTAATTTGTGTCATTATGTAAAGAAGAAACACTTCTTATGATAGTCTGCCCATTCTGCAAGCCAACTGCTGTCACTGAAATTGTCGCTCTCTTCTCCATTGTGGCATAAATACAGGCCCTTTGCCCTTCATCGACTTCTGAAAGAAGCAGTAATGGTCCTCATAGTATAGGTATAATTTAGATAAATGCATGAGTATCAAAGAGGATTTCAAGTTGCTTCCTTGGCTTTGTTGTGTATTTTTGGGTATTGTAGTGTTCACTTTCTCTGCATCTGTATACATGCCTTCTGGCAAATCAGTAGAGCCAAAACAGTAGGTCTGATGACAAAACACACACACACACACACACACACACACACACACTTGCAGCTATGTTTGAAAATGCCCTCCCAAGTTTTCTTCCTTTTAGCCATTTCTAAAACTGCGACTTGAATTTTCTGTGCCTGACAGTATCTCGGTGGATCTGTTACATTTTCTGAAATTACAGCAATATGAAATTATGAATCTGTTAATTTGCTGAAATACTGTGATTGTCTTGTGATAAACTGTAATATTGCAGGTTTGGTAAAATAAACCAATTTTGAACGAGAAAGTGCAAAGGGCATCAGTTCAAATACTGCTTTGTTGAAATTTGGCCATGATTTGGCCGTTGCTGGGATGAATAATATGACACCATGCAATTGTGTAGTTTATTTTCAGTAATTAAAGTTCATTCATGAGGGGTGGATGCCCTACTGCCCTGCAGAAGTTGTTGGGCTACAACTCATTCCTGGGATAGCTTGGTTGCTAAAGCATGAGACTCTTAATCACATTGGGTAAAAGATTCCCACATTGGAGGGGATTGAATTAGATGACATTGTGGTCCCTTCCAACTCTACTCTTCTAAGATTCTACAATCATCCATGACCATTGGCCATGCTCACTGGGTCTGGTAGGAATTGGAGTCCAACAACATCTGGAGGGCAACAGATTCGTATAACATTTTTTTGCATATTTTTCCATGTCCCTGTTAGAGACTGGTTTTCACAAGTGGTTTTCTTAGGTGCCAGGCAAAAACCTTCCTCTTCTCATAAGAGAAGAAGGATTGTCACATGGGGATTCTTATATTCTTCAGGAGAGCGCCTGAATGCATAAAGTATACTAGTTTACAGGTACCGTGTTTTTTGCTCTGTAAGACTCACTTTTCCCCTCCTAAAAAGTAAGGGGAAATGTGTGTGCGTCTTATGGAGCGAATGCAGGCTGCGCAGCT
Organism: Podarcis muralis; assembly: GCF_964188315.1. Taxonomy (NCBI): domain Eukaryota; kingdom Metazoa; phylum Chordata; class Lepidosauria; order Squamata; family Lacertidae; genus Podarcis; species Podarcis muralis. The sequence goes on along the minus strand of NC_135659.1, from coordinate 19,586,100 downwards.
ATCCCAGAAGCTAGAACAGTAAGAGGGATCGCTGTGCAGTGATCCCTCTTGCTGTTCTGGCTTCTGAGATTCAGAATATTTTTTTTTCTTGTTTTCCTCCTCCAAAAACTAGGTGCGTCTTATGGTCTGGTGCATCTTATAGAGTGAAAAATACTGTAGTTCATGAGGGGGGTGCCTTTCAGAGTAAACATATGCCAGCTGCACTGGTGCCATAATCAATAGAAATAAACCATGTACAAAGTCTAGGCTACAACACATTGTTTCAATACTCAATGTATTTCCCAAATTAGTGACAACAAAATGGTCAAGCAGCTTTATAGCTTCCACACTTCCATTTCTGGTGATGCAATTGAGTAATGGTGAAGCTCGAATTATCCCTCCTGAAAATGTCCAGTATCTCCCATAAAACTGCATCGAGAAATGCAAATATTGGCGTGCATTTTGAAATATGCAGATTCTGGGTTTTTTGCAAATCTCTGCAGTGTAATTCAAATAGGCAATTTAGAATTTGTTTTCTCGGCATTCCAGCTACCTCTAATTATACGACACTGGAGAAAATAAAAAGAAACATACATCTTTCTATGTGCTGCGGAGACTTCGAATTGTAAGGCAACTGCTACATTAAATTCCTACAGGTGTTTCTGTAATAATCCAGAGGCCATTTTGAACCCAGAGGCAAAAATGCAAAGTTTGATAGCCTAAAGCAAGCTTTTCCACATTCTGTCTCAGACAGTGTCTTTGAGGAAGTACAGGACAGAATCTCACAAATGGTGAAGCTGAGCACAAATAAATACAAAGGGAAAGTGCAATACTTTCTATTCCTCAAGACTCTCACAAGAGTCCTCAAATTATTTCATCCTTCTCTCTCACTTATATCCCCTGGTTCCTTGTCGCCCTCTAGTCATTCTGTCAATCACCTGCTCCTTTCTCATCCATTTGTCATGCTTCACACATTCTGTAATCCCTATATATTTCTTGTAATCCCCCTCACCCATCTGGCTATTCGCATGTAGAGAACTTTAGAACTTAGTATTAACCCCCCCCCCCATCATTCACCAGCCATTAGAACTTAGTAACCAGTGGTTCTCAAACTTTTTTCTCTGGACCACACCTTCAGAAGAAAAATTGTCTTGCACCACACCAAATGTTTTACTGATAAGAAAGAGATTGGAAAACACAGCTGGATTGTCCTCAGCATCTCTTGATGTTCCTGCTCTCTTTTTGAAAATGTATCTATCATCTATCTATCTATCTATCTATCTATCATCTATCTATCTATCTATCTATCTATCTATCTATCTATCTATCTATCATCTATCTATCTATCATCTATCTATCTATCATCTATCTATCATCTATCTATCTATCTATCTATCTATCTATCTATCTATCTATCTATCATCTATCTATCTATCTATCTATCTATCATCTATCTATCTATCTATCTATCTATCATCTATCTATCTATCATCTATCTATCATCTATCTATCTATCTATCTATCTATCTATCTATCTATCTATCTATCTATCTATCATCTATCTATCATCTATCTATCATCTATCTATCATCTATCTATCTATATATCTATCTATATATCTATCTATATATCATCTATCTATCTATCTATCATCTATCTATCATCATCTATCTATCTATCATCATCTATCTCTATCATCTATCTATCTATCTATCATCTATCTATCTATCTATCTATATCTATCTATCATCTATCTATCTATCTATCTATCTATCATCTATCTATCTATCTATCTATCTATCTATCTATCTATCATCTATCTATCTATCATCTATCTATCTATCTATCTATATCTATCTATCATCAATCAATCAATCAATCAATCATCTATCTATCTATCTATCTATCATCTATCTATCTATCTATCTATCTATCTATCTAATCTATCTATATTAAGCAAATAATTTTTTTGGGGGGGAGATACTATACTATACTATACTATACTATACTATACTATACTATACTATACTATACTATACTACATACTCCATACCATACTATACTACATACTACATACTACGTACCATACCATACCATACTACACTGAAATGTTTAAATATTTCTTTGATCCACTGGGGAGGCCCTTTTGGTTATACCAGCACCAAAACAGAACTCATGAGCAGTGGTGATGGCACCATGAGTGTGGACAGTGCTTTTTTTCGGGGGGGGGGGGGACACGCAGTAGTACGCATACCCCTAAACATTCTGTGAATCTAAGAGGAGAAGAAACAATTTAAAAATATAGTTTCTTCTCTAGCATGGTGAATCATCAGTTCCGTTGAATAACATGGTGAATCATCAGTTCATTGAATGGTGACCTCATTTCCTGTCACAGTGTTTCCTGAGTCTCAGATGGAATGAGAGTACCCCTAAACATGTTTTTTTTTTCTTTTAGAAAAAAAGCACTGTACTATATAAAGTTTTCCTGTTCTGTGAAGTAAAGATACATATGTGCCACAGGGTTCTGTCCTGGGCCTGTTGTTCTTCAGCGTTTTTATAAATGACTCAGATGAAGGAATGGAGGGGATGAGATGCTCATCAAATTTGCAGATGACACCAAACTGGGAGGGGGAGCTAATGCCACAGAAGACAGAATTGGGATACATTTTCATATGGGTCAATGGGTCACAATGAATCAATTATGTGGAACACTCTTTCTTCAAAAGGTGATGCTTTGTCGCCACATTTCTCCTTACACCCCACCCCAAAGTAATGAAGTTGGGGTGGGGAATCACTGAAAGTATAGGAAGAAATCCTAAACTAGGCCTGCCCCCAAAGAGGTTTTATTTTGCACAGGGATAATACAAACTCAGATCCATGAAGGAATATGCTCAAACAGGTAGAAAGTTCAGTAGCATTAGCACTGCATACCATCAAAGGGAGATCTATATTCAGATCAAAGCCTGCCTAATTATTGCAGCACAATTAGACTATTAATCAGCAGTGCCAATGACCCAAACATTTCAGATTATTTTATTCACAGGCAATACACAATCTAAAATAGTGTTTTCTTAATGTGGGTCATATGGGTAGCTGCTTAATTTACTGAATAACACTTCCTTCCCATCACAGAAATTTCATCTCAAAGAAATGATGCTATCAAAGCCTCTTTTGGTGGTGGTAGGGAGGGAATAATGTCATTCCTGATTTCATTTGTAAACCCTATTATCATGCTTTCAGAGGTAAATTGCTGGTTGAGTTCAATCACTTCTGTCATGTAATATCCCACTGTAGTATAATGGAAAAAGAATGGAAAAATAAATCAAGAAATGGAGAAAGGATCTTGGCAGATAATTACTCTTTCAAATCTAGTGCTTTGCAATGAACAGAGACACAAAAAATATAAATATGCGGGAATGTGTGAAACCCTCTTGATACATTTTGTTAGTCATTTCAGAACACTTTCCCTTTTACTAAGGAACCCCAAATTCACTTTGAAGCCCAGTATAAGCGCTCCAATTGGAAAAAAAGCCTTTACCAAAGGTGTCATGGGCTTTGAAGACACTCAAACTCAGGACAAAAGGTAGAAATGTGCTAAGAGGAAGGCATGCTTGGTAAGCCCTCACCATGTTCAACTACTGCCTGGAAACCTATGTCCCCACTGTGGAAGGACGTGTAGATCCAGAATTGGCCTCCACAGACACTTATGGACTCACTGCTAAAGCCCTGTTTTGGAAGACAATCTTACTTACTTGACGAAGAAGAAGAAGAAGTGGTGAAATGTTGAAGGCAACTCTAGCAAACTTGGTGCGCAATCAGTTTTCATTCCATGTTGTATCATGGCTAGGCCAAAAATTATCACATTCTAATTGGATCCCAGCAGACTTTACTGTAAGGTAGAATAACATAATTACCAAGAGCACAATCCTAACCATTTCTACTGAGAAGTAAGTATATGGTAAAAGATTGTAGGAGAGGAAACCAACAGTGACCTTACTGGGAGTGTGTGCTATAGCTCTCCAAGCCAGACTGAAGACTTGAATGATGCCTTCCTACAGCAGATTATGAAACATTCAAAAATGAGAGATACAGTAGTCATGGGAGACAACTCCCCTGATATTAGTTGGAACTCAAACTCAACCAAGAATGTAAGGTCCAACAAATTCTTTAGTTGTGTTACTGACAATTTCATTTTCCAGAAGCTGGAAGAAGCCACAAGGGGGTTATCTCTCTTGGATACAACAGGTAGTTCTCCCAACCAAGTTTCTTTGAATTGTGAAATGTTAGAGAGTTCTCTTGCACAACTGCTGTTCATTTCAGGGAAGTTTGTGCAGGATAATTTCCCAAGAGATCGTGCACTTTGTCATTCATTATCTCAAATATTACAGAAGAGCAGGTTGGGGCACAACGTTAATTACAGCAAACATTGTGGGAATGAATTTGCTAGGTGAAAAGTTTTCCATGGGGCAGAATGTTGAAAATGCACCCACATTAAAACACAAGCAAAACACCTTTACTTTGACCAGGGAAGGGGAGGATCGGGAACCAAATACCTATTGACTGCGCGAAAATCCACCTAGCAGCCCTTAGATGATCTCCTCAGCTGTCAGGCAAGTGATATTCATAAGGTTATCAGTTCAGTATCAACAGTTTCTCTAAAATTGTATTTCTTACAGGTGGTTCAATACTGAACAGAAAGGCTTAAACTAAACGTTGCAAAGAAGAATCCTGTTCTATTGATTTTTCTGGGGTAATTTGAAACTATAAAAGAGGGGGGAAATGCCTCCTTCAGCAGCTCTGAGACCACAAATGTCACCAACAATGCAATTAGAGACCAAACATTGGACTGGATGACATTTACTATGCCCCACGGGACATTTTGAATTGTCTAAAATGCGCCTGGTTTGTGCAAAGGATTATTGGTTAACCACACAGGCCTAAGAATTGCCCTTGCTGATAACCAAACAGGAACTGTACTTATTCCACTTCATCACCCAGACAACGGAACATCAATTTCTTTCACCCTTGGCTTTCCTTACAGTAAATGAATTAGTGTGTGTGTGTGTGTGTGTGTGTGTGTGTGTGTGTACAGGTGAATCTTTGTTCTGCCGGGGTTGATCATGAGCTCAAGAAATAAAAAGATTCCTGGGATGTTGATCTGTGGACCATTACGCTAGAGAAAGCCAATGCATTTCAAGGGAACTGGTGACAGAGCAACTGTTTCCCCTAGTGTGCACATCTTTATTGAGTATTATATATAAAAAATTGTATTATAATAGACAATATTTCCATTTGCAGTGTTAATCAGCGACAGGGAACCTAAGGTTAGTGGCTGGATGTACCCTCCCAGGCTTTTCTTTCTGTTCTTGACAGGGACTGGGCAGATGAGGAAGCTAGGAAGTACCGCAAGGGAGTGGAACGGGTATTCTGAGCAATGTCTCGAGACTGAGGGAACATAATTCATAGTCTCTGTGTATTCTGTTGATTTAAATAAAAGAACTGGAAGAAGCTCTCCACGTCTCTGATGTCACTCGGCAGCTGGCCCATGAGTTGTGGCAGGTCCTCAGGATCCTCTCCAGGTTACGCCCTCTCTCCCCATGTCAAACCCTTTACAATCCCCACTTTGCACCCTCCTTGTGGGTCTTTCTCTGGCTGGAATGTGTCCTTGAACTTGAATGGTGCTTGTTGCTTGCAGATAGAGGATGCTGCAAGCGGGTGTAGAAATTAGGCTACCACTACAAAGGTGTTGTTTATATCCATTGCTCTACCCACTTTTAACTCTGGCCAAGCTCATCACTAGCACGTGGCCCTTGAAAGGGAATGTGGCCCGCAGGGGCCTGGTGTAATTAAACCAGAGTAGGCCCGACGTAGATATAGTTGGCGGCCATTTTGTGTGCTTCCAATTAATGCATAACCACTGATGCACTGATTTTGGGCCCAGAAGAGGGCAGAACGAGGGTAGGGTGGGGTGTAACAGGCTTATCCACACTGCTGACATGTGTAGGAGCCAGGAACAGAATCCCTGAGCAAAATGGTTGCTGCCTGTATAGTATTATTTTGCATGATCATTGTGTGCCAAGAGGCACACTAGTATAACTTTGAAGTTACTACTGGTAAGCCATGAGATATTAATTAAAAACAGCATTTAAGGTTCTTGTGACTTCCTCTGAGGCCAAGACATTGTTCTTTATTCTGGTTTGTGAGTGACTGGATGACCCTGATCTCAGAGGAGATTATCTGCAACAGCCCCGTGTGAGTCTCTGCTCCCTCCAGTTAAGAGGCCATGCACAAAGGAGTAGCAATCTATGGGCAGATCTGCACTCATTTTTTTAGCATTTCTAGCTAAAAAGCTGGTCCAACGACGAATGGAGTCAAAGAGAGAGAGAGAGTTCCGTGCCTTGTCCTTTTGTTACCTGGACAGTTAAGGTCACGCCCACCTCTAGTCACATGCAAAGGAAAGATGTCCCAACCAGGAGGAAACAGGAAGTTTTTGACCGGCTGGACCAAACATTCCATCACATGTCCACTCTAGGCCACCTCCTGGTTCACACAGAGACAATGTTTTCAATGGAGTCCAGCGATGGAAGCACACATCTGTATGGAGGCAGCACCGGGTATTGAAATTTTACACCCCTAACCATTTTACACCCGGGGCAATCACCCCTGTGCTCCCTACACATTTTGCCACTGCTTGCTGGATTGATCCAAAAAGACCCATCTAGTTCAGCACCTTGTTCTCCCAGTGCCCAACTAGTTGCCTATGGGAAAGCTTCAAACACAACCTGAGATAGGCGTCCGGATTTTCCTGGACATTACCAAGATTTCAAAGGCAGAATTGAAGTCCGGGAAATGAGAGAGATTCTTGAAATGTGGGCCTTTGTCCTGGACTTTAAGCAAGTCAATTGAAAAATTGGGGGTTGTATTTTAAAAGCTCAAGCACTTCAGAGGTTTTTGAAATATGGCAACCCTAAAAACAGTAAAGGTAAAGGACTCCTGACAGTTAAGTCCAGTCGCAGACGACTCTGGGGTTGCGGTGCTCATCTCGCTTTACAGGCTGAGGGAGCCAACGTTTGTCCACAGGTCATGGACAGTTTTTCCGGGTCATGTGGCCAGCATGACTAAGCTGCTTTATGGCACAACGGAACACCGAAACCAGAGCAGTGCACGGAAATGCCGTTTACGTTCCCGCCATAGCGGTACCTATTTATCTACTTGCACTGGCATGCTTTCGAACTGCTAGGTTGGCAGGAGCTGGGACCGAGCAACGGGAGCTCACTCCGTCACAGGGATTCGAACCACCAACCTTCTGATTGGCAAGCCTGAGAGGCTCAGTGGTTTAGACGACAGCGCCACCCGCGTCCCCATATGGCAGCCCTACCTGAGAGCAAATGTGCTCTCCACACTTGGGATTCAGAAGCCCACTGTCTCAAATACTGGAGGTCCAACATAATAACTTGTATCATCTTGAAGGCAATGGCCTTGAGGAAGGCTAGAGCAACCTAAGGATTGTGTGTCCACTTTCCTGCTTACAAATGTTGTAAGATTCTTCTCGGGTACGGCATCACGATGTTATGCCGTTACAGCTCAAAGAGTTTGCTCCAAGAGGTACTCAAGGCTCCAAGTATGTGAAGTTTAAGTGCTTTCCACTTAAGGTCCAGTGAGCTTTCCCTACATTAAACGAAATGAAATGCAGTAATGAAAGTATTAGCTGTGGCCATAAAATTAAAATGACTTTGTTCCAATAAGAAGATGCACGACAGTGTGTGATAATTCACTTTCTGGACCTCGTTGGGTCCATTTGGTCTCGTGGCGCTCAGAGCTTGTTGCAGCTTGGCTACTCCCGTCGCCAGCCGAGCGAAAACAAAACCGTGTGAAAATGAAAGCTAGCTCATTATAATCTAATTTTAAAACAAAACTTTAATAACGTTAACACATATTTACTCAGGTAATTTCCATGCTTCGCTGACTCCAAGCCAGGCAGTTGTTCTCCTTAGCTGCAGGTTAAATCTCAAAATGATTCCCCCCCTATCTTTAAAATGATCCGTTATTCATTCTTTCAATTATAAGAGAGAGAGACCGAGAGAGAAAGCGCTAGTTTTTTTGGACATTTTAAAAGTGTGCCGCCCTGTTTAGGAAAGTTTTTAATAATATATTAATATATACAAATAATATATTATTATTATTATTATTATTATTATTATTATTATTATTATTATTATCTGCCTACACAGATATTTATGCGTACCATCCCCCCAAAAAACCCTTAATAAAAAAGGTTTCCTTAATACATACCAAGTTTCTTTTTGCAATCTTTATGAACCATATTGCTTAATGCTCTTGTCATATGACACCCATTTAACTATTCACATGTGTAACAGTAGAGATTAGAGCCAATCCACAGATCTTTTACTGTAGTTGTGTGAAATACATTTAAACCTCTCCTTCCGAGGGACATCCAATTGCACACTGGACTGGAGACGACACTGGATGCATTTTTGTGAAAAGAAGAAATGCAATTTAATATGAAGTGCAAATCTTCAAAATCCACATAAATTAAGATGTGTTATATGACATATTGATGGACCTGCTACAGTTAGAGTACAATATTACAATTTGATGTTTTTTATAAGACATCAAGAATGTAAAACTTTTTCATAAGGAAAAAATTAAGAAGACTTCTGGGTTTGGTGAGCCCCCTAGAACCTGTGGGCTCTTGTTTACAGTACATATTCTAGCTGGCTACCAGTGCACTAGGACAGTTATCTTATGCCTTCAGATCGTTCCTGGAGACTTTTGGCTCAGAGCCCACTTTCCATGCCCTATTGCAACTAACAGAGTAGTCCAAACCCTCCTTAGCCTGGGCTTGGGGGGACTGGAATGAGCAGGTGTGTGTCTCTGTCCAGCTCTCCTAGCTAAAAAACCCCTGTTATGGTAACATAACGGTGGGTAGGAGGCCCACTTGCAGGAGCCAGTACAAAGTTCCAAAACAGGGCTTCCAAAAGCAGGGAGGTGTAGCACTGATCCAGTATGCAATCGGTTGTATCCCAAACCGATGTCAATGCTGTTGAGCAGTGGCATGGGACCTAATTTGGGCTTGACTGCTGCACCAAACCCAGGCTGGTCTTACTGCCCACCACCTTCTGCCCAGGCCTCTGTGAGCCCCACTTCTCTATAAAGCCCCACTGGTGGAATGCAAAGTTTTGGATTGCATCCTAAACGTGCAACCCAGCCAAAGCCTGTGTGACTGGGTATAGGGTGGTACAGTGGTACCTTGGTTCTCAAACTAAATTCCATTCCAAAACCAAAGCGTTCCAAAACCAAGGCGCGCTTTCCCATAGAAAGGAATGCAAAATGGATTAATCCGTTCCAGACTTTGAAAAACAACCCCTAAAACAGCAGTTTAGCATGGATTTTACTATCTAACAAGACCATTGATTCATAAAATGAAAGCAATAAACAATGTACTGCAGTCACACAATTGATCAATCAGTAAATGAACTGGGTTCCACACAGTCACACACAAAAAAAGCTGCAAAAACAAAAATGCAAAATAAATAGCAAAAACAGACAGACCTGGGCACTCAAAACAGAAGTTCGGCACTCAGAAGAGAAGAGTAACACTCAAAACAGAGCATGCTCGGCTTCTGAAAAATGTTTGCAAACCAGAACACTTCTGGGTTTAATTAATTAATTAATTAATTAATTAATAACTGGAACAGTCCATGTTCTTTCTGTCTTTATCCCTGCTGCCACATTCCCCTTCCTCTGTTCTCTCCATTGGGCTGAATTTTAGACTTTAAGCTTCTTGGGGCTACTCTTGTACTCTTTAAGGCACCATGCAGCCTGAACATAGAAAGACAAGTACATTGGATGCTGCCTTATATTGAGTCAGACCATTGGTCTATCTTGGCGCTGTGGGTAAAAGCCTCAGCGCCTAGGGCTTGCCGATCGAAAGGTTGGTGGTTCGAATCCCCGCGGCGGGGTGCGCTCCCGTTGCTCGGTCCCAGCACCTGCCAACCTAGCAGTTCGAAAGCACCCCCGGTTGCAAGTAGATAAATAGGGACCGCTTACTGGCGGGAAGGTAAATGCCGTTTCCGTGTGCTGCGCTGGCTCGCCAGATGCAGCTTTGTCATGCTGGCCACGTGACCCGGAAGTGTCTCCGGACAGCGCTGGCCCCTGGCCTCTTAAGTGAGATGGGCGCACAACCCCAGAGTCTGTCAAGTAGGAGTCTCTACCTAAAGATGCCAAGGATTAAAATTGGGGTGCTCTACCACTGAGCTACAGCCTTTCCCCGTGTTGTGGTGTACAGAGTCGTTCCTCCCCAGGGGAAAAAATTAGGGATGGTGCAAGGGAGGGAGGAAGGGACTAGTGCTCAGTCATCGTGGTAACAATATTATTATGGTAACAAAATTATGACACAAGCAAGATACTATTAACATATCCCACCTACTGGTGTCAGTGCTATTGATACAAGCAATTTGCAATGATCCCTTGATAATCAGTTTGCCAAATCATCTCTTCTTGAGTGAATTCCTCAGCAAAGCCTCATTGTTTTTCCACTGACTTGTAATGTTCTTAATGAAATTTCTGCAAGTCGCGCTGTGTGAGGTTCCCCCCCCTTTTCCCCTAGTTTAATATTATTACTTGTGATTACAGCCATGTGAATAATTCACCAGAATCGTTTATTCAACAAATTGAATCTCTCTTTCTGTTTGTGCAGTGTCTGTAAACAGAACTAAATTATTTGCAAATTTAATCACTGAGTAATTCTTTGTCTGCAGATCTATAGACTGTTGTCTGGCTTTATAGTTTAATATGCAACTAGAGCTCCCCCCCCCTTCTTTTTGAGATGAATATTCAACGACGGTGTTTAAAAATACCTTTCGATTAGGGGTGTGCAAATATCCCACGTAAAAAATCTCTAGTCTTATCAAAACTGATTTGGCTTTCCTCAAAATTTAACAAGTCTTCTTCTGAAAGATGTCTCCCTCCTTCTCCAATTTGCTTCACATTTTGCTTTAAGCAATATCTGATGATGACCTCTGGATATGTGGAGTGGCCACAGATCCCTCCCTGAGGCAGTTTCACTGTGGATATTGATTTTAATGACATTTCAGTCCCACTCTACTTTTCAGCTGACAGAACTCATTCCACTTGACATTTTGGCCTGGTTCAGATAGAATGCTGAACCATAGTTTAGAAATGAGTTCAGGAGCTTGTGTGTTCCTTCCATCTCCTATATTTCTTCCTCTTCCTCTTCCTCCTCTTCTTCAAGATTGGAATAATCTACTTCCATTTTTAAACCAACCACGAATTCTTGCTATTATGTCCAGCAAGAACAACCTGTTATTAGTTTGTTCCTGCCAGTAACTAATTAAACAGAGATGGTAGTTTAAATCAAACAGGGGCTGAAGGGTCATGTAGTAGTAGCTTTGTCCACTTGTACATCAAGAATGTGGCAGGAATTTCTATCATCCCTAACCACTGGACATGCTGACTGGGGCTGATGGGAGCAGGACTCCAACAACATCTGGAGGACCATAGATTCCTCAATGCTGTCCTACATGAATCATTCTGTGAACCACCCTGAGACATCCGGGTATAGGACAGTATATAAATTCAAATAATAATAATAATAATAATAATAATAATAATAATAATAATAATAATAATGTGGAAGACACTATTGTATAGAAGAAACCAGATAATCATTATTTGAGGTGGAGGGAGTTGAATCCGATGACCTTGAAAATCATACCAGCCTTAAGTTCTCAGATAGGTAGGTCTATTGTTGCCCTTTATCTTCTCCTTTGGACAGGAGAAATAGCTTGGGAAGTGAGTTGATTTCAATGGACAAGTGATAGGAAGACAAAGGGGCTAAGAAGCCTCTCTCCTTTTCCATTCCTCTGCTCCTACTTGCATCAAGTGAGACAGATTTTCATTTAAGTCAGGATGCTGCAGAACAACTTGTCCTGAGGTGAAATCACACACTGATCTCACATGGACTGTATCTACACTGAACCTGTTTAGATATATTGTTCTAAAGCATCACAGGGCATACTTGTACCATATTTTCCGCCCCATAGGGCGCACCGGCCCATAGGGCGCACCTAGTTTTTTGGGGGGGAAATAAAGAAAAAAATTATTTCCCCCCCCCCCAGGCGCAGGGCTGGGGCGGGGGAAGCCCGAGCTTCCCCCGACCCCAGGCCCCAGAACAAGCTGCTATCCGCAAGCCCAGGGAGCCCAGCGGGAAGTTGCGCCGGTCTCCCACAGCTTGCGGAGAGCTGCCCGGAGCCCGGAGCGTGCTTCTCAGCACCCCCGGGCTTCAGGATGCAGGCAGCTCTCTGGAAGCCTTGGGAGACCGGCGGGAACTCCCGCGGGCTCCCAAGGCCTGCGGATAGCTTCCTGAAGCCTGGAGAGCGAGAGGGGTCGGTGCGCACTGACCCCTTTCGCTCTCCAGGCTTCAGTGAAAGCCTGCATTCGCCCCATAGGATGCACACACATTTCCCCTTCATTTTTGGAGGGGGGAAAGTGTGTCCTATAGGGCGAAAAATATGGTAATTTAAAATGTTTTTCTTACCTTGTTGTTGGTTTGTTTCCATCCAAATGACGCATTAAGAACGTTAAAAGAAATGTGTCTTTTGTCCCTCTGTGTTACCACAACCTTTCCTTAACCCTGGACACTGGAATTATCCCCATATGGGATAGATCCACATGCATATATATATATCTGTAACTAAGTCTGCCTTCAGGGATCCCACTGTGAACTGATGTCAGTAAACTTCTTTTATATACTTTAAACAAGATTGTGGCATGTTTATTCTTTTAAGAGGGATATAAGGGAACTTACCAGTGACCTAATAGTGAGAGGCTTACACAAGCCTGCAACCAGCTATCCACTGTGTGTTTGAAAGGGGAATGTAAAACTCTGTTAAGTAAAATAACTTGCTAGTGCAAATTAGGAAGGGTATTAATGAACAATATATCCTCTCCTGCCTCCCAGAACATTCTCACAGGAATGTCCCCTGTCCGAAACCCCAAAGACTCACAGCCTATCAGTGTAGACAATACTGAGTTGGACAGACTAATGGTTTGATCTAGCACAGGGAGGCATAGCTGTCAACTTTTCCCTTTTCTTGCAAGGAATCCTATTTGGAATAAGGAAATTTCCCTTTAAAAAGGGGGAAAGTTGACAGCTATGCAGGGAGGCATCCTAAGGCTCTAACTCTGAAGTATAAGGCAGCTTCCGATGTCCCTACATAGTCTGAGCGAGAAAATAAATAATGCCTAGCAACCATAGAAGCAATTCAAATTCCTCCCAAAGTGCTCTGCACGTGATTTACCTTTCCAGCAGCTGTTGCTAACCAATAAACATTGCCAGCCCTTAGCTTATTCCTTGGTGATCCTAGAATTAAAATGGTTACACGGTCAAATGGGCGACTTCGAGTTTCGTTCCCCATTTACATCGACCCCTTTATACAGACATCATTCTCAAAGAGGATTTCTGGACCTATTTCGAAGCACAGACATTAAATCTATGGGCTAATCTCGCCTGCTGAATCATCTGCCCTTGCCTAGCTGGCAATAAACCTGCCAGCATTCACAACACTAAGCAGATTTAGGATGGGGGAGATGACCTTTATTTTGCCAACACTGACAGAAGCCCTGGACCTTTTTCATTTTGCTATTAATTAGCTATTGATTTATTGCTAGCCAGACTACACTGTCCCCTGTTTCTCTCTCTCTCTCCCTCCCTCTCTCTCTCTAAAAACTAGGATTAGTTGAATCATTCTCCTTCCCCCACCTCTTTTGCAATTGTAGCAATACAATCCTCAGGAAAATCAGTATCTTTACGTGAATGTTTGTGAGAAGCAAGAGCCAGCAAATATTATTGACAGCCGTCTTCTTGTAAAGCATTCACAAAAGACTTGAGAATCAATTTTAAAATCTGACTGGTCATCATAAGAACATAAGAACTTGTTGGATCAGGCCCAAAACCCATCTAGATGAGCATCCTGTTCTCATAATGGCAAACAAGATGCCTGTGGGAAACCGCTGAGCAGGATTCAAGCACAAGAGCCCTCTTCCCTCCTGTGGTTTCCAGCAAGTAGATCATGGGCAGACCCACACATAATTATTTTTCACATGATTCCCAATAGCCAGGGCTTCAGGTTCTTTAAAAAAAAAAAAGTTTTATTGTTAAAATAATTCAGCATTAATACACACATATTGCGAATATACAAGCATACAAACATACATTTCATACAATCCTTAAAAAATATTCAAACATACCTACACTTAGTCCCACAGATAATTCCCTTTCCCATCACCACCCACCACCCCTCACCCCACCTTTGTGTTAGACTTCCAGTCTACTCAATTGCAATTTCTTTCCACTTCTATTACTTTCTTTCACACACCTTTAACCTAATTTCATGCTTCTTTTGCTATTACACATTGTTATCCATCTTATGTAGTATTTCAGTATTTAAAACGGAACTTGTTTATTCTAACAGGAGTTCTGATTTTTCAATATGGTTTTGCAAGTATCCTTTAAACACCTACCAGTCCCTGTCTATCTTCTCTTTTGAGATCCTTCCAATTTCTCCCGGGCTTCAGGTTCTTTTGAAGCCTTCAGCATTCAGAAATTGCACCTTCTCTGCATCCAAGTTCCCCCTTTGACTCTCCCCCGGTAAGTAGCTGGATCAGACTGGACCCTGAACATGCCAGTGCAGTTTTCAAGATACAACATTGTTTGGCATTGCAGTTTCAATACACGAGCCTCCGTAGCCCTGTACCTTTCCAGATGTTGTGGATGACAACTTCCATTAGCCCAAAACAACATGGAAAATGGCAAGGGGTGGTGGGAGTTGTAGTCCAAAACAGCTGAAGGGCAGTAGGTTGAGGAAAGGGCACATTATACAGACCTGTTGCAATCTAGGGATGCTTATGGTTGAGTAACGCAGACTGCTAACAGATACTGTGAAGTGGGGTTAAGTAACAAGGTTTCACATTTGTATTTACATTATTGGCATTGTTCTTCATGTCTTGAGTACCACCACCCCACAAACAGGATGGCGTTGGACTGCTTTGTGGTTCTACAAGTCCATCAAGTCTGTTGAGCAGGAATGGGCTGCTTCTGATGTGAAAAGTGACATACGGTAAACTGCTACATTCTTGATAACTCCCTGGCTTTGCAATCCCTCAAACGGCAAAAATAGAAGATGCATTGCATCTCCAGTGGGTTGACATGTCTGACAGGTGATAAGTTTCTTGGCTTACAACAGGGCTGGAGAACCTGTAGCCTTCCAGATGTTGTTTGACTCCAACTCCTGTCAGTCCCAGCCGGTATGTCAAATGTTCAGGGATAATGGTAATAGTTTTTCAACGGTTGGCCATCTGGAAAGCCACAGGTTCCCCAGACCTATGTTATAAATTGTGCAGCCTTGCTAGATGTGGAAGATAAATCCATGCCTTCAAAAGATGCAGCTAATATTGAAAGAGGTACTTAAGTGAAGCTTGGGAGAGCTGTTATAAATGTACCTATATGCTGTGCCATTCTTCTCAACTGCCCTGCTTTAAGTGGGACATCCCAGAATTATAGAAGCCATCCCAGCTTCTGATTGGATCCTGGGATGTCCTGTTTTGGCTTGCATGAGAGTATAGCCCCAAAAGATGGGGCCATGCTCTCATGTGAGTCACCAGGCTCCCTCTAGATTGTGGTCTCAAAAGATATACATCCCGATTTTCCTCTGTGATGTGTTGGTGGTATGCTGTGGGTAGGATAGGGCTATCAGGCAGATTATATTTAGAAGAAGCCTTTATACTACCACCTCCCCATGCACTTACACTACTTTCAGACATACACCAAATTTCACATGATATCAGGATACTTTCCAGTGGTTCATTTTCCAAATAAATAAAAGAAGACAAGCTGAGATGTGCTGAAATACAGTTGTACCTTGGTTTTTGAACAGCTTAGTTCTTGAACGTTTTGGCTCTCGTATGCTGCAAACCAGAAGTGAGTGTTCCGGTTTGTGAATTATTTTTGGAAGCTGAATGTCCGACGGGGTTTGTGCGGCTTCTGATTGGCTGCAGAAGCTTCCTGAAGCCAATCAGAAGCTGCGAAGCAAACATTTTGGAAGTCGAGTGGACTTCCAGAATGGATTCCGATCGACATCCAAGGTATGACTGTACTTAGGGTTATGCTTATGCTTTAAGAAAATGAAAAGTGAACCATTCAAGAAGGCTCCAAAGTCAACACAACTTGCAGCAACTCACCCAAACTGAGAAGATTCGGAAAATAAAAGCATTAGAGAGGTCACTAGTATGTTCAATGCCCCTGGACAAATTGTCACTTAGGTCATGTTCAGATGATCAGTTTACTGAGCATTCATCTTGGTTTGTTTCCAGGGAAGTTAGATGATGTAGCATCAACTAAATGTTATCTCATATTTTCCAGCACATTTTCCTATCACTTTCCTTATAATCTGCTTTGGGGGAAGCAGAATTGTTGCACAAGAGCTCTAATAAGTTGTAATAATTCAACCCTGAATTGGCCAGTAAGTGACTGAATCCTACCCCTAAATAGTGACAGCCTGGGAGTGCATTTACATTCGTTCCTTCATGCACCCAAAGAAGTCTAAAGAACAAAGCAAGTCCTCCTTCTGATCCACGAAGATGGAAACAAAATCCTATTCTCCAGACACCCTATTTAGCTTCAGCAGCCCTTTTAACTTTGATGGCACTTTCCCAAACGTCTGAGAAAAAACAGAAGCAATTTCAAGACTTTCTGGGGAAAGCATTGCCTAGATTTCAGAAGAACCCCAGTCCAAATTTCGCTGTCTCTTCTTTTTCTCCTCCTCCTCTTCCTTCAAAAATTTAATCAATAAGCAAAGGCCAATGTTTTTGTGAAAAGTCGTTTTAGGCTAAGTGGCACCCTGTTGGTTTTCCTGCCAGGGCTGCTATTAAGGTTGAAAGATTTGCGGGATTCCCCCTGAGCAGGGGCCAATCAAAGGAAATGAAGCAGATGGTGACATAAACAGTGTCGATCTGTGATAAGACACAAGTTTCAAGATGTTTAAGAGAGAAGTCAGAACTTTGAATCACATATTGTGGAGCAGAAGAAAATAACTCAAGTCCTTAATCAAGGCCGGTCACAGGAGTAACACACAACCTGGGCTCAAAGGTTTTCCTTTTCAGTTAGGTAGCAAGAGGCTAAATGTATTGCATGATGAATGGAGTGCTGCCATGTCTTCCATATGTCTGGAATAGCTTCCTCATTCCCATCCATCAAGTCAACTCCCTTCGCATTAAGTATCTCCTTTGAATGTACCCACTATGTTTTGCAGTCATTCATAGATTGTCATGAGCACAGTGTGATAAATTAATGCCTGTCATTTTCTCCCCATGGCAGTGACTTTATCAAATCTTGTCAACAGCCCTCACTTTTGTCATGCCCACCCTACCACCATGATAGGAAATGCAATGGCACTATAAAAAAGTCCAAAGGAAAATAAATGACTTATTAGCAAATACAAATAACTCTCATGTAAAAAGCAAGGATTTTCTGAACAAAAATTGCATACCTGAGGGAAAAGAGAGAGAGAAAATTGTGAGCTGTTATGCAAAATATTGTGTGATGATGGTGCCAACTGCACAGAATGGGGAAGGATTTAATAGTCCGGCCTTTTGAGCAACAGTCTGGCAACATCCAAAATGGAAACTGGAACACACTTTGATGGGAACTACAATCAACAGTAAGTAGAGAAGGTAGAGAATTCAGTTCACATTTAAAGACGAACCTACATAATTTGCACTTTTTGAAACAAGACAAGAACTGAAAAAGCAACAGTCTTTCAAAATTCAGTATTTTCTAAATCAGGCATAGGCAAACTCAGACCTCCAGATGTTTTGGGACTACAACTCCCATCATCCCTGACCATTGGTCCTGTTAGCTAGGAATGATGGGAGTTGTAGTCCCAAAACAGCTGGAGGGCCGAGTTTGCCCATGCCTGTTCTAAATTATGCCAATGCAGTTTTCCCACCAAGGAATGTGTGCAAAAAATGCATATGTTGATGAAATTAGCATATGAAAATGCATTATATTAGAAGGAAATTACTCTGTGAAAATGTGTTTATTTGGCAAAGTTGTACAACAACAAGTATATTAGAAGAAATTCCTACTAACCTACAGATGAATTTTAACGATCGGTTATTTTAATAATATTTTTATTTGAATGTTCTTCTTTACAACACATGATAGAACCTTGGTTAGATCACAGGGACAACATTCCCTCTTCACTCTCCTCAGTTGGAAACAGATGATTGATATTAACCAGTAATGGCACACTGCAGCTGTTCATGTGACACCAAAGGATGCAAGTCTCACTTATTTAGTTTATATAAACCAGGGATGTCCAACTCTCAAGAGACTGCAATCTCCTCCCAGAAAAAAAATGGCAGTGATCTATCCATGGGGGGGGGGGCGTTTCAGAGTTGTCAACTTTTTTTAGCGGTTCAGGTCAAGGTTGTTATAAAGGAATGTAGTACAGTGGTGCCTCGCAAGACAAAATTAATTCGTTCAGCGAGTTTTGTCGTCTTGCGATTTTTTCCGTCTTGCGAAGCACGGTGTCGGGAAAGTTTTGGAAAAGCTTCAAAAATCACCAAAGTCTTTAAAAACCTCAAAAAAGGCTACCACACCGCGTTCTATGAGTTGCTCCTCGAAGTCAAGTCGCAACTGTATTAACGGTGTTAAGAAAAAGGAAACAAACTTGCAAGACATTTCCATCTTGCGAAGCAAGCCCATAGGGAAAATCGTCTTGCGAAGCAGCTCAAAAAACCCTTTCGTCTTGCGAGTTTTTTTGTCTTGCGAGGCATTCGTCTTGCGAGGTACCACTGTATTTCCAAGAAGTCTTTGTCTTCTTGTTCACCATTTAAAGCTTTTAACGTTTTAGTGAATTTCTCCGTAAGAGCGGTTGTCCATATCTTTTGTCTCCCAAGTATTAAAAATCAGAAACTGATGTGGAAATGTGGATAACTGAACTGAAGATTGAAAAACTGAGAAATGGAGACAACTTGAAACTGACAGATTCACCAGTCTCTAATTATTAGTACTCTGGCAGTAAACAATGATCAGCAAACAGCAAACCAATCAGCACTTTGATGGAGACCAATAATAAACCACTGTCTGGCATCATTGCAAAAGCAAGCTGTGCGGCATTTTATGTGGAGAACCTTATGGTACGATGTCAGTTTAGAATTAGAAATACAGTGGTACCTCGGGTTAAGTACTTAATTCATTCCGGAGGTCCGTACTTAACCTGAAACTGTTCTTAACCTGAAGCACCACTTTAGCTAATGGGGCCTCCCACTGCCACCGCGCCGCCAGAGCACGATTTCTGTTCTTATCCTGAAGCAAAGTTCTTAACCTGAAGCACTATTTCTGGGTTAGCGGAGTCTGTAACCTGAAGCGTATGTAACCTGAAGCGTATGTAACCCGAGGTACCACTGTACACAAACACACACACAATCATTTTCATGGACATCTGAATGATGGCACTGAAGCTTGTAGTTCCATGGTTTGCTATTCAAATTTGTCCAGTTTATCACAATGCTTGGCTGTACTGCTCTCAAAATTTCTTCTCTGGGGCAGAACTTTGGACAAGATTTTGCTTATCTGTACTCACACTCAGTGTCAATTCCTTAATTCCTTTCTAGTTATAGGCAGAAGCTCTTTATACGTAACTCCTTCCTCTTAATAAAACTCTGGTTAATTCTGAAAGTACACAAACTCTTTGAATGCCCATATACAGTGGTACCTTGGTTTAAGAAGAGCTTAGTTTATGGACAACTTGGATTAAGAACACTGCAAACCCAGAAGTAGGTGTTTTGGTTTGTGAACTTTGCCTTGTAAGCAGAACATGTTCAGCTTCCTGTTGAGTGTAAATTGAGTCCCCCGCTGCTATGGGAAAAGCACTCCTTGGTTTAAGAATGCTTTGGTTTAAGAATGGACTTCCGGAATGGATTAAGTTCATAAACCAAGGTACCACTGTAGTGGGAACTTTTTATCCCTAACAGTCATGAGCGTCGTATGGTTCCTATGGGCAAGGTAGTGATGTGTAGTCCCATGGTGTCATCAGTATGCACGGGCCAATATTACAACCTAGGAGAGAACACTTGGTAAACAGATGAGCTTTTTCCAAATGCTTGCTCAGAAAGATTGTAAATACTAAGCCAATTCTAAATTGAGCCAAGGGAATCTCACTCATGCCTTCGTTTCGGCAAATCAGAAACGTCCACAGAATTAACAGATAAGGATTGCACATTTATAATGCCATTTGTTACTGCGAACTGTTCCTAGAATAGCACTGCAGGTGCCGAGTAAAATGTTAATACTGTAAGCAATAAAATGAGAAAGCAAATAACTCTTCTTATTTATGCTTGGAGATATTGCAGCCAGTACAAGCCCATAACCAATCATTGCTATATTACACATTTAATTTTGAAAGTACTTGGATGTGCTCACTTCCACAAGGCTGTTATTCCAATTTAATCAATAGGGAAATCAGGCCAAGAGATCCATGGCAAAGATGAAACTTGAATGTGTTTCAGTACCAAGTAAGGGGTGGGGGAGAAATTCAATTCAGTTCACATTTAAAGGGAAACATGCCTAATCTGCCATTTGCGTGGACAGGCGGAGTCCCCCAAACCCTGGGCGGCCCCCGTGTGGAATAACAACTCAAGACAACGTGCTATGGAATTAAAATTGGCCACAACTTTATTATGTTTCAGATGTGGGTAGACCTTGGCTCAGGCATTGGGCGTTTATTCCTCCCAGTCCCTCCTCTGGGGATCTGGGGAACATCAGGGTTATCCAGTGTGGGGCGGGGATGGGCTGGCTCTGGAGAACATATGTTCAAGCAAAGAGAGTCCACCCCCATTACACCACTGTCACAGGGGAGAGCAATGACAACCTCTAGGTGTACAGCCAAAGCCTCCCCTCAAAACAACCCCTTTAACGGGGAACCCTGGTATCGCCACCGCAAAGAGGAGGGGGCGTGGGTCACTGCTGCATGCCCCCCATTCAGGGAAGATAGACTAAAGGATTCTGCCCAAGGCCTGATACCGCCAAAGTTGTGATGTTTTGCTACAGGAAAGGCAAACTTGCCAATGCAGGAGAATTCCTTTCCAGCCCTTCAACAGCGATCTTGACATAGCAGCGCCCGCGTACCTGTGGAGAAAAGGTTAAACTGCAAAAGAAGGCTTAACTGAGGGTGGGTAGGGTGGGAGAAGCTCTGGAACCAACCGACGATTCCTCCGCCTATTGTGTGGTCAGGTGGTCCCTCCCCCTACCTGGCCTGATCACCTTGGCAACGCCTCCCCAGGTGGGATTGGGCAATTGGCTGGGGCAGGTCGAGACCTCCAAGTATCCCACCTGGGGAAGGTGGAGTCATGTTGTTGTTGTTTAGTTGTTTAGTCATGCCTGACTCTTCGTGACCCCATGGACAAGAGCACGCCAGGCACTTCTGTCTTCCACTGCCTCCCACAGTTTGGTCAAACTCATGTTGGTAGCTTCAAGAACACTGTCCAGCCATCTCGTCCTCTGTCGTCCCCTTCTCCTTGTGCCCTCCATCTTTCCCAACATGAGGGTCTTTTCCAGGGAGTCTTCTCTTCTCATGAGGTGGCCAAAGTATTGGAGCCTCAGCTTCATGATCTGTCCTTCCAGTGAACACTCAGGGCTGATTTCCTTAAGAATGGATAGGTTTGATCTTCTTGCAGTCCATGGGACTCTCAAGAGTCTCTTCCAGCACCATAATTCAAAAGCATCAATTCTTTGGCGATCAGCCTTCTTTATGGTCCAGCTCTCACTTCCATACATCACTACTGGGAAAACCATTGCTTTTACTATACGGACCTTTGTTGGCAAGGTGATGTCTCTACTTTTTAAGATGCTGTCTAAGTTTGTCATTGCTTTTCTCCCAAGAAGCAGGTGTCTTTTAATTTCGTGGCTGCTGTCACCATCTGCAGTGATCATGGAGCCCAAGAAAGTAAAATCTTGGAAGCCAAGCCTGTGCTAACGGTGCCGCATAGGGTCCAGGGGGATGCGCACGACCATGCAAAGGGTACCCCCCATTTAATGTGGAGAGTGGTCATTCTGAAACAATAGTCCGACCAAAACACAGTCATCCTTTGAAATTCTCAGTTCTCCAGATTTTGCAGTGCAGCTCTCCAACCAAGAACCAGCATCACACTTTCCTGGATAAATGGGTGTGACTACCAGTTTGAGTTCTAAGGAAATACTGTCATTTCCCAATTGGACCCCGATGACTTACCAGGTACAAGTACCTGTCATACTTTCTATGATCTTAAAAAGTCAAAACACATTCCCCATTGGATTTCTCCCCCAGTGGTTTATAATATCAGCTTGACTTCGTTACAGCCACAAATGCAGTAATAAATCACAGCTATGCAATTGCTTCTCTTTTGCTAAGCGCTTACCTTAACCGAGATGGATCCTAATTTTAAACCTTGCATACGTTTCCCAGGAAGAGAAGTAATTTGCACCCCATTGGCTTTTTAAACATGAAGTGATTTGAATCTTTTAGATAGTCCCCTTCCTGTTAATTCACAGTCGCTGAAACCTGCGAAGAAGAGGTGGAACAGCCCACCAGCAAAATTAGTACAATTGAAATGCTTATAGTGGTAAATTGTAATGATGCCTTTCTCCTATGAATTACGATTGCTATGAATTTCCCCTCTCCTCTTTGACAAAGAGTTCAATGGAAAAGGGAGGCGGGACAAATGAAATCTAACTGGTGTGGTGGAAAGTGTTTTTTTAAAAAAAAGATAAGGAAAGTTGTTAACATATTAACTTCTTGCAGCTGTAAGAAGTGTTAGGACAAGTACCAGCAGCCTTATTTCAGCAATAATAATAATAATAGTTTTTATTTATACCCCACCCTTCCCAGTTCAAAAAACCGGGCTTAGGGCAGCTAACAACAAATTTAAAACACATAATTGTAATACAACATAGAAGCAGCATAAAATACAGTATAAAAGCATGAATAACAATAAAATTCAAAGTCCAGAAAACAATTTGGGGGAAATCCATCCAATAAGCATTAGATAGTCACCAGGGCTAGCCGGCTGAATTAGTCCTACTTGGTCCAGCGAGGAGGCCAGGGGAGAATTAGCAATGATTCTTCAACATCAACTTCTTTGGACTGGTCATGTTGTGCTGATGATCGTCTTCCAAAGCAACTACTCTATTCTGAACTTAAAAATGGAAAGTGTAATGCTGGTGGTCAACAAAAGAGATTTAAAGACTGCCTCAAGGCAAATCTAAAAAAAAAGTAAGTAATGTTATATACATTGCCATCTAAATCAGTGTTTCCCAAACGTGGAGCAGCAGAAAATTGGGAGTATACCCTGTGCATAGAAAATACTAAAAATTACCAGTATCTACAGTTCTGTATCCATGGTGCAGATAGATAATTTTAAACTCTGGACTTAATGGTTTTATGGGGGTCTATTCAGTGTTTCCCAAACTTGGGTCTCCAGCTGTTTTTTTGGACTACAATTCCCATCATCCCTGACCACTGGTTTTGCTAGCTAGGGATGATGGTAGTTGTAGTCCAAAACCAGTTAGAGACCCAAGTTTGGGAAACGCTGAATAGATCCCCATAAAACCATTAAGTCCAGTTTAAAATTACCTATCTGCACCATGGATACAGAACTGTAGATACTGGTAATTTTTAGTATTTTCTATGCACAGGGTATACAGTACTCCCAATTTTCTGCTGCTCCCGGTTTGATGCTCCTACTTTGGGAAATGCAAGTGAATTACTACTAATGAGCCTTACTCAGTACTAAATGGTTCTTCCTTGAGAGAGGGAACTAAGACGGGATTAAGGGGAGATAATTGATCTGTAAATAATCCATTGATTGCAAAGATATGCATGCCTATTGTGCACTGTAATAAACACAGAAATCTGCATACTTCCACAACAGCAGACCACAAAATGGAAGACATGTAAATGAATTTCAAAAGAGATTGAAGCATGTTTGCATATCCCTAGTGAAAGAATGTCTCCACCCAATCCAATCACTCCAGGCTAGCACAAAGGGAAATTGGGTTGCATTCGTAAGCTGGTATGCTTCAGATAGATCCCAGTTGGGTACCTTTTTTTATTACAAAGTTGCCCCACTATAGACTATATGTGAGACAGTGTCCTGAGGACTATAACTGAATCCCCCAATTTATAGGGAAATAAATACAGAAAGAGCAACTGTAAGGATAATATTCTTGATCAGGGGTCAGCAACCTTTTATAGCCGTGGGCTGGTCCACCGTCCCTCAGACCATGTGGCGGGCTGGACTATATTTGGGGGGGGGGAATGAACAAATTCCTATGCTCCACCAATAACCCAGAGATGCATTTTAAATAAAAGGACACATTCTACTCATGTAAAAACATGCTAATTCCTGGACCGTCAGCAGGCCAGACTGAGAAGGTGATTGGGCCGCATCCGGCCCATGGGCCTTAGGTTGCCTACCCCTGTTCTTGATGGAGCAGGGCACTTTATGTGGAATAATGGAAGGGGAGATCACTGATTATTTTTTTCCTAGTGTCCTTCCCCCCTGAAAAAATAAAGTCTTGCCAGGTCTGTTCTTAATCCTGGCCATATGGAGTCATTTGTCAGGTGTTAAACTAGGGCAAAATAATTAGGAGTGAAAAAGCATTCAAGATCATTTGAGCATGCAGTGTGATAGATATCAGATTTTACAGCTGCCATGGGGGCCTTCATTTTCATTTCTGTCAGTTGGTAATGAAAGTCTTGTCTAATTTTACAACCTCCCGATTGCTCACTTTTCGGTTGCCTCGTCTGATATGAATGGAACAGGAAGGGGGATGGGCAACAGTAGTGATTGATAAAAGAAATTCAAGGAATGTCCCTTAATGCGGGATGACAAGATCTCTTAGATCACGGTCATCTTAAGGGGGAAGAAGGCTGACACCATGACTCATCGGAATTCCAGTGCCTTGGTGGGTAGAATAAAAGAACTCCAATTGGAGACAAAGAAGAAAAATATGATATCTTGAGCAGCTTGAAGAGATTGCTATGTGTGAATTAAACAGGAGCACAAAGTCACCTGCAACAGAATGTTTTGAGGGAGAGAGAAATTGATGCTGAAATGAATGGGAGTAAAATTCAGTCAAGTATAATTTTTAACAAGTATTGTGTAGTCTGATATAGGGTAGTCCCATTGTCTCAGATAGTAGACTTTCACATCTTCTTCCTGATCTCCTGATTCCTTTTAAGTGACTTTGCAATCCTATATCAATAATAATAATAATAATAATAATAATAATAATAATAATAATTTAATTATTTATCCCTAGCCCATCTGGCTGGTTGCCCAGCCATTCTGGGTGGCTTCCAACACATGTAAAAACATAATAAATATCAAACATTAAAAACAGGGCTGTCTTCTGATATCTTCTAATAGTTGCGTAGTTCTTTACCTCCTTGAAATCTGATGGGAGAGCATTCCACAGGGAGGGTGCCACTGCTGAGGAGGCCCTTTGCCTGCTTCCCTGTAACTTCACTTCTCGCAATTAGGGAACCAGCAGAAGGCCCTCGGAGCTGGACTTCAGTGTCTGAACAATGCGGGTGGTAACGTGCCTTCTGGTATACTGGAGCAAGGTTATTTAGAGCTTTAAAGGTCAGCACCAACACTTGAATTGTGCTTGAGACATACTAGGAGCTCAGAAGTGGTTCTTATTTGTGACTAAGCATGCCTTGGATTGCAATGCACAATTGTTATTCCTTTAATCCTTTATTTATTTTACAATTACATGGATGTCATAGTATTAGATAAGAGCAGTCATTCCCAAACTGTGTGCCAAACAGGAGGCATACTAATATGGAATGCATTAGGAAGAATATGCCTACAGCGGGGAAAATTCATCTGTTTTCTCTTTTCCTGATATCCTGTTCTATTTTAGTTGGTTGTACTACTTTGTGTTGTTACCTGATTTGATTCTGCTCATGATGCTGATTTAGTTTTTGGTTTGATCATTTATAGTGTTAATATAATTCTCCTGTTAACTACTCTTGAGGGTGCTTTTCAGGGCCCAAACTATGAGATATAAATAAATACTGTGTAAATGGCTTCATTTGAGCAGAAGGGTGATTCACATAGCACAGAAGTGTCATGGGTCACACAACAAAATGATTGCTGGGTTGGGAGTTCTATGGAACGAATAAACACACTGTTCCCCCATTGACTTGGGTAATTGGTCTCCAGGGACTCTCGTTGACCTCAGAGATATGCTGGGTTAACTGGAAGAAACATTGCCATTATTGTTTTGCCTTCCGTTGACCAGGTGCACCGCATGGGTCAGCTAGAACCCTCTTTTGGACAATTGCCCAATGTGCTAAGGGAATGCTCTGTTTACACAGCATTGTACTGGGATCACATCAGGTTGTGCCCCAGGTCGACGAGATCTCGGTTACTAATTACCAGGAGATCACCCAATGTAGAAAAGAGTTAGCTAGGGGTCTTTGAGGTTCAAAAAATCACGTGAGAATGAGCACTGGGGTGGGGTGGGGTGGGGCAGTTAATAGCAAAGTTGCTTGACGTTTTTGCTTAATGTTGAAGCCAACAACAATTGGCTATCCACAATTTATCAAATAAATTGGTCTGCTTAAGTCCTAACACTGTGCCAAACATCTTCATGAGAGCCAGTGTGGTGTAGTGGTTAAGAGCAGTAGACTCGTAATCTGGTGAACCGGGTTCGCGTCTCCGCTCCTCCACATGCAGCTGCTGGGTGACCTTGGGCTAGTCACACTTCTTTGAAGTCTCTCAGCCCCACTCTCACCTCACAGAGTGTTTGTTGTGGGGGAGGAAGGGAAAGGAGAATGTTAGCCGCTTTGAGACTCCTTTGGGCAGTGATAAAGCGGGATATCAAATCCAAGCTCTTCTTCTTCTTCATGTTGATAAGGAGCTTGGCAGATTTGAAATGCTCCCTGCCCCAAATTTGTTTATATATATTTTTTTCATTTTTCTTTCCTTGCATTAGTCCCCACTCTCACACACACTTCCTGTTATGTACTGAAGTTCTCACCCTGGGCCAGCAGGGGGATACTGTAGATAGTTATGCAAATGAAGGATCGAAAGTGATGTTAAGTGATTGGATAGTTTTAGAAAGTTGTTACAGTAACGTGGTACTGTAGCTCTATATAAGCAGGCTGACTGAGCCCTTCAGTTCAGTTCTGTCCTGGCCTGTGAATAAACAAGAGCTGTTTGAAGAATCGCTGTGTCGTCTGATATGTTCACCCACAACTTAACACTCCCCCCCCCCCGGGTCCTGCTTCAGAGCCATGTCCCTGCAACTCAACTCTTTCCCAGGCAGTCAGGGATCACATAATATGTGATGACACCACAATGCAAACCACCAATTATGTTTGGTGATGTAGCAATATGATGAAGACCATTCAGAGCAAGGTCAGGAAACATTACTTCCCCTCTGAATGTCACCCTGTTAAGATTTTTGTTCCATTTGAAGCCCTTCATGTAAAAACCATTGAAACAGGTGGGCAATTTTCACAGCAGGGGGAATGCTTAAAACAAGCACAAAGAGAGAACTGTGGCTCAGCTATGTTCATTGATTTCTGTGGGATTATGCACGGGTAACTCTGAACTACACTGTGGTCACAGAGATTAAAACAAGCAGTCTATCGGGAACATACCTGATTTGTAAAACCTAATTATTACTAGCATTTAAAATGTTTTAATAAAGGGAGAAACAGTTCAGGTAACACAGGGCTATCTGCAATTCATAGGAGAGATTTTCAGTGTTTCTATACTAATCATCCCACAACTATCTTCCCACATTCAGAATCTGGAGAATGCAAGTGCACCCCACTGATTAATACAGAGCACATGTGTATTTATGTATGCAAGTATATGTCCATGTGCACTTCTCAATATATATTAGCATGTGACTCCGTTGCTTGCCATGGCTAATACCTGTTAAAGGATAAAGGGACTCCTGACCATTAGGTCCAGTCGCAGACGACTCTGGGGTTGCAGTGCTCATCTTGCTTTACTGGCTGAGGGAGCCAGCTTACAGCTTCCATGTGGCCAGCATGACTAAGCTGCTTCTGGCAAACCAGAGCAGCGCACGGAAACGCTGTGGTACCTATTTATCTACTTGCACTTTGATGTGCTTTTGAACTGCTAGGTTGGCAGGAGCAGGGACTGAGCAATGGGAGCTCACTCCGTCACGGGAATTCAAACCGCCGACCTTCTGAACGGCAAGCCCTAGGATCTGTGGTTTAGACCACAGTGCCCCCCACGTCCATGGACCACAAATGAATCAGTTTATGTACATTTTTTTAAAGAAGCCATCAGTAGTTTTCAGAAGCCATCTAAGCTACCTTGTAGTAGTGAATTTCAATATGTAATTATGCTTTGGTGTGAGAGATTTCCTCCCTGGGGAAGGACCACAGCTCAGTTGTAGAGGTCATACTTTGCTCAGAAATGGTCCCAGGTTCATTCCCTGGCTTTGAGAAAAACACCTGTCTGAAATCCTGAGAAGCTGATTCTCAGCAGTGCAGATACATTGTAGAGACTCATGACTTGACTCAGTACAGTGATACCTCAGGTTAAGTTCTTAATTCGTTCCGGAGGTCCATTCTTAATCTGAAACTGTTCTTAACCTGAAGCACCACTTTAGCTAATGAGGCCTCCCGCTGCTGCCACGCCGCCGGAGCACGATTTCTGTTCTCATCCTGAAGCAAAGTTCTTAACCCGAGGTACTATTTCTGGGTTAGCGGAGTCTGTAACCTGAAGCGTATGTAACCTGAAGCGTATGTAACCTGAGGTACCACTGTATAAGACAACTTCCTATGTCCCTGTCCTCCTGAGTCTATTGCCCCAAGGAACTGTTTCTTAGATATGACAGCCATCTTCAAATATCTCAAGGGGTGTCACGTGAAAGATGGAGCAAGCTTGTTTTCTCAAACCAATGGCTTCAAGTTACAAGAAAGGAGATTCCAACTAAATATCAGGAAGAAATTTCTGGCAGTAAGAGTTGTTCAACAGTGAACCAGTTTCCCTCAGGAGGTGGTGGACTCTCCTCCCCTGGAGGTTTTTAAGCAGAGGCTGGATGACCATCTGCCATGGATGCTTTAGCTGAGATTCCTGCATTGTGGAGAGTTGGAGTAGATGACTCCTGGAGTCCCTTCCAACTCTACAATTCTGTGATCTTTATGGGACAATAGATTTCTGTACACACCTGTTCTTATTGCTTATAAGTGAACTGCTACACCATCAACATCCATTGCAGTTTGGCCACCATGAATGGGAGATGGAACCAGGTCTATGTACATGCCAGGATATTTCCTATCATCGTATCTGAATTTGTCACCAGCAATCCTGTATGTTTTGCTCAGTGACTGCAAAATTAGGTGACTTCAGTACCGTTTCACTGGCATGGCATTCGTTAAATGGTCAACACACATTAATTCAGGGCTATTGCTTCAAGGTGCCCCCTCCCCCTTTCCACCCATTCTCCATTAACAAATACTCATAGCTCAGGATCATGTAGGGTCAATTTCCGCCAGCAAACATTTTCGCACAGCATTGTAGCTGAAGCGACAAGCCCAATGACCCCTTAAGGCATGATTCAGAACCGTTCAAGGTTTGTGATGCCTCTGTTTCTGCCACATGTTCTCTTCTGGGTCTGGCAGGCTGCCAAAAGGATGCATGTCACAAGGACAAACGTCTCTGAAATGGAAAGAGTTCTGTATGTAAGACTTAGCCATGAATATTTCGCTGGTGCTGTGATAGGATGAGAAAGGTCTTAAGAGCTTTGTCACTTTAAAATTCCATGGGTTTGCAGTGGTTAAAGAAACAGGCAAATTGGGGAGCTGCTACTATGATTCGTGGAATGTTTCTCTTTCCATGGGATGGGATGTTTAATAGGTTATTGTATTTTAGTGTTCTGTTGGAAGCCACCCAGAGTGGCTGGGGAAACCCAGCCAGATGGGCAGAGTATAAATAATAAATTATTATTTTTATTATGGAAGGAGGGGAAATGAAGAGTGTGGATGTTATTGGTGTTAAACTAAGCCTCTCAATAAAGCTCAAGTAAATAAAAGAGTTTTTCCATGCAGTTTCCCACTGACACATCTTCAAATGATCTGCACGTTTTTTTAAAAAAAAAAATTCATATACAAGCACATATTTATTTATTTTGGACCCTGGACTGTTAAGTCCAGTCAAAGGTGACTATGGGGTTGCGGTGCTCATCTTGCTTTCAGGCTGAGGGAGCCAGCGATTGTCCACAGACAGCTTTCCGGGTCATGTGGCCAGCAGGACTAAACTGCTTCTGGTGCAATGGGACACCGTGACAGAAACCAGAGTGCATGGAAATGCTGTTTACCTTACTGCTGCAGTGATACCTATTTATCTACTTGCACTGGTGTGCTTTCGAACTGCTAGGTTGGCAGGAGCTGGGACAGAGTAACAGGAGCTCACCCCGTCACAGGGATTCGAACCGCCAACCTTCTAATCGGCGAGGCCAAGAGGCTCAGTGGTTTAGGACCACAGCGCCACCCGTGTCCCTATTTATTACTATATCCATATCCTATATCCATATCCTGCAAGGAGCTCAAGGAGGCATGCATGAATGTCCCCCTCTCCATTTTCTCCTCAAAACACACCAGTGACGTAGCCTGGGCTGAGATACCATCACTGGCCCAAGAGGTCAGTAAGAGGTTTTCATGGCTGAGTGGAGATTTGAACCCTGGTATCCTAGGAACTAGTCTGACACCCTAACCACTGCACCACACTGCCATGTTACTTCTCCTACATGAACAGCATGTAGCCTGTGGTGATTATTGGCACTTGGTTGGCTTTTATGGAATGGTTTTACCTCTCTGATTGTGTTACATGTTCAGTTTGTGTCTGGCATTTGCTTTATACTTCTGTGCTGGCTTAGTGTTGGATTTGATTATGTTGTGTTTATGCTTTTAATCCTCCTTTATATTTGATTTATTGCAAATCACCTAGAGGACTTATATTATGAGATGACTAATAAATAAAAATAAATAAAAATTGGCAAGGAAATCAAACAACATCTGGTGCTGTGTTAGTATTAGACGCCAACGTAGTCTAATACTACGTTGGGTGAGAGCCAACGTAGCAGTTCCATTCGCAGAAAGCAGCTTCCGACGTTCTTCCCTATCTTCAGAGAATAAGGGCAGTGACAGGCTTTGCATAGTGGAAGAATTATAGGGACATCCATCATCTCCACTACATATATATACATATGCAAAAACATGTATGCACAACAATTCCATTCCATTCCGTTCCTGCTGTCTTCTAGGGACCAACACAGTAACAGTCATTGGTATCCAAGTATTGTCTTTAGAGCATGGGTAGGCAAACAAGGGATGTGGGTGGCACTGTGGGTCAAACCACAGAATCTAGGGCTTGCCGATCAGAAGGTTGGCGGTTCGGATCCCCGCAACGGAGTGAGCTCCCATTGCTCGGTCCCAGCTCCTGCCAACCTAGCTGTTCGAAAGCACATCAAAGTGCAAGTAGATAAATAGGTACCGCTCCGGCGGGAAGGTAAACGGCGTTTCCGTGCACTGCTCTGGTTCGCCAGAAGCAGCTTAGTCATGCTGGCCACATACCCGGAAGCTGTACGCCGGCTCCCTCAGCCAATAAAGCAAGATGAGTGCCACAACCCCAGAGTCGGTCATGACTGGACCTAATGGTCAAGGGTCCCTTCACTTTACCTTAGGCAAACAAAGGCCCGGGGGCCGGATCCGGCCAAATCGCCTTCTAAATCCGGCCTGCGGATGGTCCGGGAATCAGCGTGTTTTTACACGAGTAGAATGTGTCCTTTTACTTAAAATGCATCTCTGGGTTACTTGCGGGGCATAGGAATTCGTTCATTCCCCCCCCCCTCAAAATATAGTCCGGCCCCCCACGAGGTCTGAGGGACAGTGCACCCTGCTTAAAAAGTTTGCTGATTCCCGCCTTAGAGCTTAATTCAGCAGTGGTTCCCCACCCCCACCCCGCTAGAATTACCATCCAGTTTTGAGGCAAATTTGGAAGACAAAATCTGTGCAGAAATTTTCAGTGAGGGGTAAACGAATTGAGATCAGACTGGGGGACTTTTCTTTGTTCGGTCACAGTGAGATATCTGAGTTGCTGTTGATTTGCCTAAAGTGGCATCTGAGGTGAATTTGGGGGAGTTTCTGCTCATGGAGGATGCGGCAAGAATGTAAATAAAATAAAATTACTAGGCAACGTTTCTCAAAGGGTATTTCTCACATATCTAATTCCTACCATAGTTCAACACTCATCCCACTCTTGGCACTAGTTTTCAAAAAGTTTCATTTTATTTCTGTCACCATTGCAAAACATAAAAGAACTGTCAAACTACAAAACAACAACAACAACACAAAACCCAGCAATAAATAACCCTAAAAAGAAAAGAAAAAAAGTGAGAACAGTTTAAGCATACATTCAAAGACAGCTGTTTATGATTAAATATTGAAAATATACTACAGGACTTCTTCTTTTTTCCAGTTGGAACTCGTCAGAACTCCATTCTGGCACCTCTCAGGTGGGCACCATTGCCATTATAAGAGAACAAGGGAGGCGTTCGTTGTGAGTTCCAGCACCCTTTGTCTAGTAAAATAGCGCGCTCTCTCTCTCTCTCTCTCTCTCTCTCTCTCTCTCTCTGTGTGTGTGTGTGTGTGTGTGTGAATGATTCCATGAAATTAAAAACAGCTTTGTGTCCACACATCGAGATTTGTAGCACTGTTAATTCCACTTGTGATACCAGTTGTCAGAGCTTCTATTTCCCCCCCAGGTATTCTGCTGTATGAATGCAAAGGCAATACTGAATAAGGCATCTGGCAACCTTGAGGTATACTTCAGCCACAGAGAAAAATAGATATTACTAATCATATTAAAGCCAATTGAATTGCTTTGGTTGAAGAGCTTGATGTCCCCCGCCCCCCTTAATGTGTAAATTGATGGAAATGTATAGCACGCTTGGTCTCTTGACAACACTCTGTTTGCTTAACTCATAGGAAAGGCAAATGAAGACAGAAGCAAGGTCATAGAGTGTACCCAATAGATTATATGAACCTTGCATGTAACACTTTGTCCCTGCACTGAAATATTAATGATAAAGCTAACAGAAAATTATATTCTATTCAGGAATTGCTCCTGTTTTATAGATAGATAGATGATAGATGATAGATGATAGATAGATAGATAGATGATAGATAGATAGATAGATAGATAGATAGATAGATAGATAGATGATAGATGATAGATAGATGATAGATAGATAGATAGATAGATGATAGATATAGATAGATAGATAGATAGATAGATAGATAGATAGATAGATAGATAGATGATAGATAGATAGATAGATGATAGATAGATGATAGATGATAGATAGATGATAGATGATAGATGATAGATAGATAGATAGATAGATAGATAGATGATAGATAGATGATAGATAGATAGATGATAGATATAGATAGATAGATAGATGATAGATAGATAGATAGATAGATGATAGATAGATGATAGATGATAGATAGATGATAGATAGATAGATAGATAGATAGATAGATAGATAGATAGATAACTTTCCTTGTGTCTGTTTCTCAGGCTGAACATCCATTATTCAATTGAGGGGGAAAATACATAGATGCAGATAAGTATCCTGAATATAGCAATAAGTTTCCAAACAGTGTGAATACATTGCTTCTATTTACAGGTAGGCAGCCATATTGGTCTGCCGTAGTCGAAACAAAACAAAATAAAAAATCCTTCCAGTAGCACCTTAGAGACCAAGTAAGTTTGTTATTGGTATGAGCATTCCTGTGCATGCACACTTCTTCAGAAGTCACCAGACCCTTATATATAGTGAGAGGTTGGGGAAGGGTATTACTCAGAAGGGAGGTGGGAATGGGTGATTGGCTGATAGCTGTGGTAAACCTGTTGACGACTGCTAATGACTGCAATTGGTCTTACAAAAAAATTGGTCTTACAGGAAAAAGCAAGGGGTGAGATATACATGATAGCTAGCTTTATCATGTATAATGAGATAAAAATCCAATGTCTCTATTCAGACCAGGTCTCTCCATGGTTTTAAGTTTGGTAACAAGTTGGAATTCAGCAACTTCTCTTTCCAGTCTATTTCTGAAATTCTTTCATCATAAGACAGCTACTTTGAGATCTTGTATAGAATGTCCTGGGAGATTGAAGTGTTCTCCTACTGGTTTCTCTGTCCTGTGATTCCTGATATCAGATTTATGTCCATTTATCCTTTGGCATAGGGTTTGGCCTGTTTGTCCAATATAGAGAGCTGAATGGCGCTGTTGGCATTGCTTCTATGCGTGTGTAGTTGGAATTTGCTGTGGACATGCAAGGAATGTGATTTTGAATGTATGGACAGAGAGAAAATAGATTGCACTAGCTAGACTAGATTTAAAAGTTGCTCTTCAGTAGAGCAAATTCCTGATGTCAGGGAAGGCCTTGTACTCACCAGATCAAAAGCCCCCTTGCTCCCCAAATATGAACCTCAAAGGATGAAAAAAGTATACTATTCTTTGAGTGGGAGCAGTTATTTTACTCCTATTAGGGTCAACAGGAGGGGATTTTTTTTTAAGAAACAAAGGTGAAGTAGGGGGAAGGGAAATTTGCCCACCACCATGAGAGGGCTTCCATGGTGTCCATTTCACTGCTGTGCAACCATCATAACACAACTTTTCTTTGGCACTATGTCATATAATTGACCATTCCCACAATCTGGATGTTTTCAATTGACCACTCCCTCCCTAACTTTCTAAGCAGAAAGCACCAAGTATGTTGATTGGATAATCAGGCTGGAGATGATACCATCAGTGCAGATCTAAATCTGTGTGTTTGAATTCTGGGGATAAAGTAAAGACCATGAAGGAGTTTTGCTGAAGCCTCTGTGGGTGGTGAAACAGATTTGTTCAGGAACGACATGAGATTTTCACAGCAACAACATCTCTGCGAGGCAATTAAAAAATTGCATTGGAATGATTAAGAGCTGCATAAATAGATGAATCTGCAGACCTTTAAAAGTGGTGTGCCTGGGAAAAAAATGTTATTTACATGTTTACAGAAAACCATATGCCGTCCCACAGTTTGTTGAGCAAAGAAACTTTCCACCCACACAGTTTATTTGTAAGCTAGGTGGGGAATCAGGCCTTGATAGCACTGCATTGTCATCTCTGCTAAAAAAAATTACAGAATGGTGTCAGGTTCTTCTAAAACTACACACTTTTAATGATCAAACAATGACTCTGAATCATTACCCAGCACAAAAACCACACTCCACTATGCTATGCAGCCAAGACCTTAAATACAATTTTAATTTCTCTGTGACAATATGGTGCTGTGTTGTGGAAATGGCTGGAATTTAAAACTGTTGCTTTTTGTAGACGCCACCACATAGTAAGTCCGTGGCTCTCCAGATGTTGACTTCAGAGTTCTTAGCTGAGAAGCTTCAGCTGAATTCTATAGAAACCTAAAGGCATCCACATCCAGAAGGAGTTATCGCAGGGGAACAATGCCACATGTACTCTCGGAAACACATGTTCAAGTGTTGCAGGCATTTGGAATCACTTCAGCGAACGATCTGATATAAAGGATACTTCTCGAGTTAGGAAATGGAATAATAATATTGATTTGCCCCGGGTAGAGAAGTGTGCTTGACTTGCACATGACACTTAATGTTTGAAGATGCCTTTCTGAGAGGGCCTGAAGTTTCCTGCTTCTGCCACATCCGCAATGCCACTGCACAAAATGTGCACAGGAAAGTGACGTTATCACTTCTGAAACATAAAATGAGAGTAATCCAGTCTTTGCTGGGTCTGTGAGTTTTTGGCTAGACTAAAAGGAAGTCATTTAGTTCAGATCCTTTAGATCAAGCTTCTAAAGTCCGATTAGCCACTCCTTTTTTGAAACAGGAATGGACAAGTCAGTTTATTTTAGTCTCATGCCACTTCTGCACATAATCATCCTTAAATTAGCCCCATCCTGTTTCTGTATAAGGCTGCAATTTTTATTTTATTTTTTAAAAAAGCATGAATTTGCTTGTAGAATTTGCCTTTCAAAATCCATTTTCTCCCCAAATGCACCCCCCTCAAACTTTGTTTATATACAGATTTTTGACCCTTTATTTCTAAATCATAACTGCACTGGAATATTTGGAAAGTGCAAAAGCCAGTGAATATAACTAAGTTCTGATCTGCCTCCTTAGTCAGGGCCTTGCATATCCAACCAGTGTGTGAGTACCAGAATTTGAATTCCACAAGCATCCTTAATTGGTTACCTGGTTTCCTGTTTCTTGCTGAGCTCCGAAACATCGTACAAATATACTGATGTCCAAACAACCTTCAGGAGCAGAAAAGGGACATAGAGAAATAGAAATGAACCATGAAACATTCAAATTGCACTATTCGAGTGCCAAACCCCGCCCCACCCTGCCCTACCAAAATACCTGCCACAACAGCTGAGCCAACTGATGTAGAATGTGGATAAACCGAAGTTAAGACTGCAAAGATGAGAAACTGACAGATACTGAAATCGACAGTTCAGCCTTGCCTAGTCATGAACAACCTTCCCTAAATGCAAACCCCACATGAATGTACACATACATACACACACAGACAATAAAATTATTACAATTCCTGTTGAACAGGACATCCCTATTTTCATCAGAGACAGGATTTAAGTTTGATGAGGCCCTAAGCTACTGAAGGTAATGGAAGCTACTGAAGCTACTGAAGGTATATGTGCAGCTGCCCTTTGTCAACAACAAATTGTCACTGTTTTTGTGTTGAATATATGCTATATGGTAATTTACGGACCTAATTGGTATCTAAAGCCATTTGCACATGCAGAATGTTGGCACCCTATCTCTAGAAATGAGCAAACCAGTGATATTTTAGGGAGCAGGCTAGCAGGCGGGGCCCATTACTTACATCACAGAAGCCTACACAACACAAAACACTGTTGCTGTATGTAGGGGTTTTTTTATTTTATATTTTGGAAACATACATCCAGGGGTTTTTTCTCTTTAATGTTTTTTGGGTGGGGGGGCCTCAAGAGAGTGGGACCCTAAGCAATAGCTAGTTTAGCTTATACGTAAATCTAGCACTGGTTGGAGGGTATGTCTTGATAAATGGCAGAGGCACACAAAGTTGGGAAGCTGGGAGAACAATGCTGCCCCACCCACAGAGACCTGCCAGCTGCTCTTGTGCCACTCTGAAATCCCTGGAGAGATAAAATTAGCAAGCTGTCAATAGCAGTGTTTGCATAGTTCCTATATAGTTCTGGTCCAGCCTTAGTAATGCTTTTCTGCACAGATTTCATATAAAGCCTGATAGGAACTGGAGACAGGCATTTGTCTAAGTGAATATTCAGCTTGGGGCTGTGGACCCGAGGCCTGGAACAACTTTCACACTTACAGGGTTCCCTAGATGGAGAGCTTGGCTGATAATTATTTGTAGCTATCCTTCAAAGTACAACCCTTCAGTTTACTGCCAAGTGACTGAATGTCAAGTGGCTGTGGAAGGAAAACATACTTTAATAATCAAGTAAGAGAATAGAGGACTGAGATTTTAAAAAAGAACACCCAGCTGGTTTGAAGACAGGAAGCAAAAGGTTTTAAACAAGTGAAATCAACTACTTTTCTTTAATGCTTACAAAGAAGGGGGGACTGGTACTATTTTTACAACTGATTATCAGTTCTTGCTTAAAAAGACTAAACTGCTTCTAAATTAAGAAGCGGATATGGTTTCACTGCACTTATGTAAGTCTAGCAGCCATTCATTTAAAAAAATGCTAAAACATGCTAGAGGGGTGAATATTGCAATGAGAATAAAAGGATCTGGCATGTTCTAAGAACTCAAAATGTGCTTCACCAACAAGTTAGGAATGATTAATCTGAGCTACATTGTGTTCGATCCTAGTTTCATATCTTGATTAATAATAATAATAATAATAATAATAATAATAATAATAATAATAATAATTTATACCCCACCCATCTGGCTGGGCTTCCCCAGCCACTCTGGGCAGCTTCCAAAAAAATATTAAAATACTGTAATACATCAAACATTAAAAGCTTCCCTAAACAGGGCTGCCTTCAGATGTCTTCTAAAAGTCTGGTAGTTGTTGTTCTCTTTGACATCTGGTGGGAGGGCGTTCCACAGGGAATGTGCCACTACTGAGAAGGGATTAAAGCACAGTTTATTGGCTTGGGTGTAATGGGAAATTTTGGTTTAAACATATCGTAGTTATCTTGCTTGAACCTGGGTAAATGAGAGATGGGGCCCAGCGGGAGCAGACAAACAGATGGGTTTATTCTCAGGCCAATAAACCGTGTGTGTGTTTGTGTGTGTACGGATTGTCAACACTGATTAGCAGCATCTCTCCAAGGTTCCTACAAGGAAGTATTTGCCAGCCCTAGCTGGAGAAACCAGGAATCCTGGTCCCTCTCCTACTGAACCATACCACTTCTTTACAAATGTGGGAGCAGACAGGACAGAAGGTTTGACATCCTGTACAGTAACACATGATCAGAGCTCAGGCCTGGTTGCCTTCAGAGCTCCCTGAGATTGTCCTCCCTTCAGAACACTGCAAGAACGT
Source organism: Podarcis muralis (assembly GCF_964188315.1). Lineage (NCBI taxonomy): Eukaryota > Metazoa > Chordata > Lepidosauria > Squamata > Lacertidae > Podarcis > Podarcis muralis. The sequence continues at coordinate 19,547,379 of NC_135659.1, read as the reverse complement.
ATCAATAAATGATCAATTTTCCAAACAGCACACCGCCACTCATCCATTTCAGGAATGCTTCCAGTGAGAGAAACAATTTCAGAGAGCTGAAACAAATGGGAGAAATAAAATGAAAGGTTTTTATTTATTTCTCCCATTTAATATCTCCAGCGCTTTCCCCCATAAATGGATTAGAACTGAAACAATCTAACACAAATTAGAACCATTCATTTTTGTTTTTCCTTCATTTTAGAAAGGAATGCAACCGCCTAGTCCAGACATAGGCAAACTTGGCCCTCCAAATCTTTTGGGACTACATAACCCATCATCCCTAGCTAACAGGACCACTGATGATGGGAGTTGTAGTCGTAAAACATTTGGAGGGCCGAGTTTGCCTATGCTTGACCTAGTCTGAGCCAGGGCTGTGTGAGATCAGGCTACTTTACTGTTACAGAGGTGGCATGGCTGTCACCAATGCACCTCTCAAAACAAGTTACATGGTATCATCAAATTCAGTGATTTACTGCCCTCTGAAAGTGGGAGCCAATATTCATTCATTTATTGTTACATTTATATCTCACCATTCCTCCCTGGTGCTCAGTGTTGTATACGTTATCCGCCCTCTCTCCATTTTTATCCTCATAACAATTCTGTGTACAGTAGTACCTCGGGTTACATACTGTTCAGGTTACATACGCTTCAGGTTACACACTTCACTAAGCCAGAAATAGTGCTTCAGGTTAAGAACTTTGCTTCAGGATAAGAACAGAAATTGGGCTCCGGTGGCACAGCAGCAGCAGCAGGCCCCATTAGCTAAAGTGGTGCTTCAGGTTAAGAACAGTTTCAGGTTAAGTACGGACCTCCGGAACAAATTAAGTACTTAACCCGAGGTACCACTGTATAAGAGAGCGACAAGCAGTGACTGTCAGGGACTGGGCAGAGGAGGAATGGTGGAAACTGCCTCCCCCTCTTGACCCCTCCAGGGAGGAGGAAGAGAAAGACAGAATAGATTTGCAACAGGGGTTTGAGGGAGGTCACAGCTCAGAGGCAGATGAGGGGGAAAGTTGGGAAATCATAGGAGAGCCAGAGCAACACCTGGCTGACACGTTGTCATTAGAAAGCATCCCAGACCCTCCATCTCCCAGAACCCGGCGAGCCTTAAAAGTAGGAGATCAAAGAGCTCAAAGACAGAGGGCACATAGCAGCACCCATAGTGGAGATGAAGAGAATGACAAATGAGGAAGTGGGAGAGACGGTGGGTGGAGATTAGCTCAGGACAACGCCATTATCCAAGAGGCTGGGTTCTATAGCCTCTCTCTGTAAAGATTGAAATAAAAAAGGATGGTAAGAAACTTTTCCTTGTCTTTATACTTTCCTTGGCAACCTGCCAGGAGCCAGTGACAGAATCCTGACAGTGACTGGCCCAAGGTTACCCACAAGTTTCCTTCACTAGATGTTAAAACACATGTGTCCCATAAAGTCCTATTTGACCCCTGGACTGTAATACTTACTTAGGACTGGAGGAAGTCCAACTGAACCTATATACAATTAAACATGGATGGGAATGAGGTACACACACACACACACACACACACACACACACACACACACACACTACTTCAAACTAGAGCTTATAAACCTGGCTAATAGACTCCATAGAAACTGGGACTGTTTCCATCAAAGGAAAATCTTGCACCTTCAGTGATGGGTTTCTTCTGTCCTGGCACAACACAAGGTGCACATCAAGGTTCAATTTGCTACTCAGATAAAAGGATAAACAAATACCAAAGAGTTCCCTTTCAAGAGTGGCTTTGAAACTTCTGACTTTTATTCCTATGACAGAGTAACATAAACCTCATTTCCAAAGCATAAAATTGTGCTGCGATCTTAGAGGTGATCTGTTTATACCCTGTGCTTAGGCAGACAGGGGAAGGCTTCTGGTCATATTTTGTACACAGACACACCCCACAAAAAAATGTGTGTCGTGGGTTTTTGTTGCTTTAAAAAAGATTTTTAAAAAGATCATCTCGGCTTCCCAAGTTATAGATCAATCATTTTTGCTTACCCATTACAGAGAACCAAGAAGCAGAAGGATGAGAAATGATATGGAAGACTGTCTATGAAAAGTTGTGGTGTACAATGATCAGTAAAATAAAAAGTAAAGGATCCCTGGACGGTTAAGTCCAGTCAAAGGCGACTATGGGGTTGCAGTGCTCATCTCGCTTTCAGGCCGAGGGAGCCGGCGTTTGTCCGAAGACAGATTTCTGGGTCATGTGGCCAGCAGGACTAAACCGCTTCTGGTGCAACGGAACACTGTGATGGAAACCAGAATGCATGGAAATGCCATTTACCTTCCCGCCCTGGTGTTACCTATTTATTTACTTGCACTGGTGTGCTTTCGAATTGCTAGGTTGGCAGGAGCTGGGACAGAGCAACGGGAGCTCACTCCATTGGGGAGATTTGGAAAGTCGACCTTCTGATCAGCAAGCCCAAGAGGCTCAGTGGTTTAGACCACAGCGCCACCCACGTCCCCGGTCAGTAACAGCACACGCAGTCAGGGTACTCTCATTGGCACAACTATGTGGCCCCAACTTCACCACCACCCTGTCCCCTCCCCATCCATGTAAGAAGAGACAACTGCAGTGTTGGCCATGTGTGGCTCTACCTCACTGCACAGGCTGATGCTGATGAGAATTCATGTGTACTTCGTTATTAGGATTTGAACCTTTCCCTTGCTCCTTGGCTTGGCTAATAATATTATTATTATTATTAATAATAATAATAATAATAATAATAATAATAATCATAATAGTAATGTATTACTTATACCTGGCCCATCAGGCTGGCCTTCCCCAGCCACTCTGGGTAGCTTCCAACAAAATATTAAAATACAGTAATGCATCAAACATTAAAAGCTTCCCTTAACAGGGCTTCAGATGTCTTCTAAAAGTCAGATAGTTGTTCATTTCCTTGACATCTGGTGGGAGGGTGTTCCATAGGGTGGGCGGCACTACCGAGAAGGTCTTCTGCCTGGTTCCCTGCAACTTGGCTTCTCACAATGAGGGAGCCACCAGAAGGCCCTCGGTGCTGGACCTCAGTGTCCAGGCAGAACGATGGGGGTGGAGACGCTCCTTCAGGTATACTGGGCCGAGGCCATTTAGGGCTTTAAATATTAACACCAACACTTTGAATTGTGCTCAGAAATGTACTTGGAGCCAATGTAGGCCTTTCAAGACTGATGTTATGTGGTCTCGGTGGCCACTCCCAGTCACCAGTCTAGCTGCCGCATTCTGGATTAGTTGTAGTTTCCGGGTCACCTTCAAAAGTAGCCCCACATAGAGCTCAGTGCAGTAGTCCAAGTGAGAGATAACCAGAGCATGCACCACTCTGTCTTGAGTTGCAGCACCTCCACTTCCAACTCATTGCACTCCCTCCCTCCCTCCTTCCTTCCCTCCACACTGTCCCAACAGTGTGTTACTATTGGTGACAGTGCCCCCAACAGCTCTCAACCTGAGCGGCACACAACTGTCTCACATGGCAATACAACTCCAAAAGACCCATGTTCCAAGTTTCAATTGAAAAATGTTGGTGGCTCTGCTATAGAGTGCCAAGTATTCTTGACTGGATTTTGAGGTGTTGAATACACAGTTATGGAAAAAAATCATACCCACACTTCGATTCTCCTTTGAAATGATTGAGACTACAAGGCTATTTGGTAGTTTGGTTGCTTATGGAAGAAAAAGTTTGTATGTGGAGGAAAATTGTGAAAATGGAACAAAACCTTAAAATAACAAGTTATATGGCGCGCGCACACACACACACACACACACACACACACATGCACAATAGATTTTACTTGCTTGTTCAGTGTAAAAAAAAAAATGTAAGATAAAATTTTGTGTCTTCGAGACACTGTACTATCTAATTTATAATGCAATGCCTACTTCTCAAATGACTCCATGCATTCTGTAGTTCATTACAGTAGCTCTGGCATTAAACAGAGAGAATAATATACTGTTTGCAAAAAGTAAAAGATTTTAATTAAAAAACAAAAGCAAACCTTTTTTTTTTTTTTACTGAGCTCAAATTAAACCCTGGATACTAAAAACACAAAAATATGCTTATGAGGCTCGCAATGCTAAAAATGCATGGAATTATTTTCTTTCATGTGCTAATACCGACAGGGAAGACAACCTTTTCTCCCTTTCTAATCAACATTTCAAGAGGGCAATGCAAAGTAAATCTGAACTAATTAGCAGGTCTCCTTTCCTCTGGAGAATGGCAGGAATCTGAAGACACTAATGAAAAATGACTAAATACTTTTAAAAGAGCCTTATAAACGTGAAGTGTCAATATACGTACACCTGGGTAAAGTATTGATCTGGAAAAGAGAACAACAAAGAGTGCGCTTGACAGCAAGAGTTCATGTGTGTGATGTGATTTTTCAGTTTAGAGAGCATAGGGTGAATTACTGATTTCTCACTTACTCGACGCAGTTGAGCGCATGTACTGCCACAAATTTCCAATAATTTACAGTATCATATCTGTATCATATCCATGGATGATGAACCCACTCACTTTTCTGGCCTATTATAGGTGTTGTATTTTTATTTCTTTATTTCACATCTTACTGTTTTTACATTTTTCAAATACATTCGCATGTGATGTTCAGCTCTTATGCTATGGAAAGACTTTGTAACTTCAAGAGTCCATACTTCTTGTTTTATAAATCCAGCACGTAATGTGTGTAAAACTAAAACAACAAAACCACCAATCATGTACATTGTAAGGTCTAAGCCTTTGTCTCCTACTTGTATTCAGGTAGAAAGGAAGACAGCTTGCTTTGCTATTTCCCCATGTAATCTTTGCCTTGATGTGAACAAACACTCAAGAATACTTATTGCAAAGTATTGGAAGACACAAGATCTACCCACTCTGGAAGAATGGCAGATGAAGGTGATGGACTACATGGAACTGGCAGAAATGACCGGCAGAATCCGAGACCAGGGAGAAGAGTCGGTGGAAGAAGATTGGAAGAAATTTAAAGACTACTTACAGAAATATTGTAAAATTAATGTATGTTAAAATGATGTTGGATGAAAACTTATGTGTTTTTTAGCTATAACGCTATAAGGAGTATGAAAAAAATGGGCTATTAACAGTCAAAAGTTAATGTTACACATTATTTTAAGATTAAAGATTAGGATAAACAAAGAGGGGAAGGATTTCCTGAACTAACAAATGGAACTAGAATACAAAAAGGGAGGTGTGAGGAGGTCCGGGAAATAAGCAAATGAAAGAAAGTGATGGAAAGATGGAATTGTTTTTTTATCTATTTTTACTTTGTATTTTTCTTTTTTCTTTTTTCATTTTGTAAAATTCTAATAAATATCTGTTAAAAAAAAGAGATGTGAACAAACACTCAGTGGAACTTGACTCAGTATTTCTAGTTTTAGATCTACACAATAAAAATTTAAAACCTTCATTTTCATAAACAAACACCACTGCAGAGATAAGGAAAATTTGTTTTAAATATTGAAGTGTTTGAGAAATTTAGTTCTGAAATCTGTGTTTTTTGAGGGATTTCTTATTGGTTCCATGAACATTTTGTTGTTGTTGTTGTTGTTTTTGCAAAGAGTCCACATTTACTTAGCATTACTCTGAAGGGAAATAAATGACAACTGGCATTTCATTAAATTGTGCTTTGACTTGAATTGCTGCTGCATTTGCTGTATTCAAATATCCTTTAAAGGTGAACATTGGCTCCAAATAATGGGAATCCATTTTCAACTCATGTCCCAGAATGATAATACCGATACTAATAATTGCATTTTGTGTGTGTGTGTGTGTGTGTGTGTGTGTGTGTGTGAGAGAGAGAGAGAGAGAGAGAGAGAGAGAGAGAGAGAGAGACATATTCCAAACAACAGTGCGTTGATAAGATTTGGGAGACCACAATTACATAGCCCCTCAACCCCCAAAATAAAAGAAAAAGTGTTATGAAATCATTGTTTACATTTATCTCCTGCATGGAAGCTTAATAATAATAATAATAATAATAATAATAATAATAATAATAATATTTATACCCAACCATCTGGCTGGGTTTCCCCAGCCATTCTGGGCTGCTTACAGCACCTAAAAAAAATGTAAAACATTAGACATTAAAAAATTCCTGATACAGGGTTGCCTTCAGATGTCTTCTAATAGTTGTGTAGTTCTTTACCTCCTTGACATCTGATGGGAGAGCATTCCACAGGGAGGGCACCACTGCTGATGAGGCCCTTTGCCTGGTTCCCTGAAACTTCACTTCTCGCAATTAGGGAACCAGCAGAGGACACTCAGAGCTGGACCTCAGTGTCCAGGCAGAATGATGGAGATGGAGATGGTCCTCCAGGTATACTGGGCCAAGGCCATTTAGGGCTTTAAAGGTCAGCACCAACACTTTGAATTGTGCTCAGAAACGTATTCAAACATCTGATCACATTCTAAACAAATGCAAATACAGTGGTACCTCAGGTTAAGTACTTAATTCATTCCAGAGGTCCGTACTTAACCTGAAACTGTTCTTAGTCTGAAGCACCACTTTAGCTAATGGGGCCTCCTGCTGCTGCCGCGCCGCCAGAGCACGATTTCTGTTCTCATCCTGAAGCAAAGTTCTTAACCTGAAGCACTATTTCTGGGTTAGCGGAGGCTGTAACCTGAAGCATATATAACGTGAAGCGTATGTAACCCAAGGTACCACTGTACATTTTTTTCTTTAACTATGCTTTGGCTACAAAAGTTACACATCCAGACTCTCTATTTTCCTCAAAAGGATACAATTTTCAGAGTCCCCCAAGAAGAGGGATTGGCTGTTAAACCACACTGAATTGTAGGTCTCTGAAGAAAAAAGTGGTCTCCAAACAACTCTCAGCACCCTTATCACACTACACTTCCAAGGATTCTTTGACGGGGGAGCTAAGACTAAACAGTGGTATGATACAGCTTTAAATATATTGCGCAGATGTGGGCTGAGATATGAAAGTTGGAGTCTAATTTAAGAAGCAAAAGGATACACAATTGAAGAACATAGACAAAGGCAATTAAAGCAACAGCAAGCCTACTTTGGAGAAGCAAATTGGATAGCAAATTAGGAGAGCGAATATTTAACCCATGCTATATAACAAGTGTAGAGAACTTCAGGTCTAGGGCCTAATGCAGTCTTCCATGTCCCTCTTTCTGGCCTTCTGATATTGCAGGCCTGTGTTTAAGTATATGAATCAGCTGCTGTCATGCCTAGCTTAGCCCTGAATTGCCAGCAAAAAGTCCATGGTGAATGTATGGAAGAGATTTGAGGCAAATCAGAAGATGAGCTTGTGTGAATTTTCCCTCATAGATTTATAGCTCTGCATCATATTCCTATTCTGAAAGAGCTATATTGCTTTTCAGTGGTGCCAATTTACATGTTCAGATGACTGTTCTGAAGAGTACAGTGACAATGCACAGATATCTAATATTGTCCATTCACAAGTGAGCCAGTCTTAAGATGTCATTGGTTGAATGCACTTAAAGAGAAATCCAAGGTACATTTCACGGGTCTTGTTAAGGGGAAGCACCCATCAATATTTTGAGGGAGGTTAATGCCTATAAAATTAGCAAAGATATTCATGCTATTCTTTCTTCTAGTTATTTTTTGCCATATGCTTCTTTGTAAGTAAGCCACTTGTGAAACAAGGGTCACTGAACATAATGGTTGAAAAGCATTTCCCTATAGTCCCAGGCTTTCTCCATCACTGCTACGATATTCTGAATTCCTTCCACTTCCTTAATACTTCTTTCTTCAATTACCAGCCCTTGCTGACTGTGGCGTCCCTTATTAAAATAACTCCACTAAGCATTTTGGTTGCCGAAAAGCCAAATAATCAATGTATTGAAACATCCACGGTCCCTTCCAGCACTGCTTGAATACATTTGCACTCTAAAAGCCTACTGTTTATAATCCCTCTGACATTCTACATGGCAGCACAGTTGCATTTTCAAGCCCCATCGTACAATGCTAGCATTCTCATATTTCCATTTTCTAAAATTCCACCTTCTTTGCTAGCATCCATTCTGTACAAAGGCTCCATTTGTACGTTCGTGTGGTACAAAGAGCTGACATTCTCACCTCCCAACTAGATAAAACTGACAAGCATTTGACCTCGATCCAGAACAGACAGTGCTATTCCATACTGTTACTTGATGGGAATTAAAGTCTAACAAGCATCTGACGGACATGTGCAAATGTACAGAGAAGGCAGAGTTTGTCACTATGTTGGGCCTCCTTCCTGGTGCCCTTATCGCTTATACAGTGGTACTTCGGGTTAAGAACTTAATTTGTTTTGGAGGTCCGTTCTTAACCTGAAACACCACTTTAGCTAATGGAGCATCCTGCTGCTGCCACGCTGCCGGAGCACGATTTCTGTTCTCATCCTGAAGCAAAGTTCTTGACCCAAGGTACTATTTCTGGGTTAGCGGAGTCTGTAACCTGAAGCGTCTGTAACCTGGAGCATCTGTAACCCAAGGTACCACTGTATACCCATGTGGTCTGCAGGAAAGTATCTCCTGCAAATTCAAAAGATCTCAGAAGCCAGCTCCTCAGTAATTTAAAGCTAAAGCTAAAGGACCCCTGACAGTTAAGCCCAGTTGTGGGTGACTCTAGGGTTGCGGCACCCATCTCGTTTTACTGACTGAGAGAGCCGACGTTTGTCCGCAGACAGTTTTTCCGGGTCATGTGGCCAGCATGACTAAGCCGCTTCTGGCGAAACCAGAGCAATGCACGAAAATGCTGTTTACCTTCCTGCCAGAGCGGTACCTATTTATCTACTTGCACTTTGACATGCTTTCGAACTGCTAGGTTGGCAGGAGCTGAGCCAGAGCCATGTGAGCTCACCCCGTCGTGGGGATTCGAACCGCCGACCTTCTGATCGGCAAGCCCTAGGCTCAGTAGTTTAGACCACAATGCCACCTGCGTCCCTCAGTAACTTAGAGCAGTGCTTTAAAGTGTGGCTGACTCTGTTCTTTGTGCTAGCTTTCCTGTTAACGTGTGTTCGCTAACTGCACTTTCCAGAAACAATTGTAGACATTCTTTGTTCCAGCAGTCTTTCCCAGCTGGATAAATGGGCCAGGAAAGCCTGTTCTGTATTGTTTTAATTTTGTGTTGGCTGATTTTTTTTTTATAAAAAAAATTAATTGAACTTTGCAGTTTTTATTGTGTATCTCATAAATATGATTGTGCAGAACGTGGTGATGATGATATTTGTTTCACATTTTTCTATGATGTAACTTTCCCCTCACAATGTTATTAGCATCTTCTCTGCAAGGGATGTCTCGAGTAGTTTAGCATTGTTGCATTCTTTTGTCAAATGCAATAATCTCCATTTGCCCTTATCAGCTGCCCAAGATTTGCAGGGTCTTTTATTTCTCGCGGCGTAAGTGCCAAACTCAATCAGTTCAAGCACTAGACTACCAGATGAATATGGGATGAATTTGCTGCTGTTGGTTCCTTGGCTGATGCTATTAGGTCAGATGCTCAGATTATGGAAGTGGGGCCACATTTCTCCCCCAATTCATCCAAGAAGAGCTTATAGAAATGATATGCAGCCCCCATGTGATATCCCAGAAGGAAATGTGGCCCTTGAGATGGAAATGGTCCCACCATAACAAACACATGAGCTAGTGCTGAGTTTAAATGGAAGGCATTTTAAGGAGATTTCCCTTTTCCCCATCACTGCCCCCCAATCACTTTGCAGATTTCCCCCCAAATAGCTCCATAAATGTTTTATTTCTTGCAGTTGCTTTCCTTCTACAGAATGGTATGGGCCCAGGGCAATGTGAAAGATGCCAAACAGTGGCCAGGTTGCCAGCAGAGCTCCTATTGGTACTAAAAACCAACATTCGCTCTTTGTGGGAAGAGGAGGGAAAAGCTGTGATGTTGTCACTGCTAGTTGTGAGCTCCACCTTGGGAAAAAACAGTTGGAGAATTCCCCCACGTTGGTTAATTTAGTGAAATTGTCTCCCCAGTCCCTCTGCCTGCAAAGAGAGAATTTAGTGAAGTCGCTTGTATACAGCTCTATCAGGGATTAATTGAGCTCAGAGACAGAACATCTGTTTTGCATGCAGAAGGTCCCAGGTTCATAGCTGTCAACCGTCCCTTATTTGGTGGGAAAGTCCCTTATCCCAGTGCTGTGTCCTGCTCCTGTCCCTTATTGATGATGTCCCTTAAATTTCCTGGGTTTCAAAGGAAGCAGCTCCTCTCCCTCCCTCCCTGCCGGCCAGGGAGGAGGGAGGCTCCAACTGTGTTGCTTGGCTGCGTTGCTCACCCAATAAGGAGTCTAAGAACGACTGGGGGGGTGGAGCTTGCATGCCTTGTGCCGATCAAATCGGCCGCGTTGCCTGGGCACTCGCCTTTGCTCAGCGCTTCCCAGTGGAGAGGTGACGGTGGTTTTCCTTGCTGCATCCCCTTTGCTGGGTTGCTGCGCTGTGGGAACCACCACTTGAGGCTTCGTTTGGCTGCTGGCTGGGCTTTCTGCCTTTGGCTTGGAGGGGCTCAGAAGTTGAACATACCTGTGCTTGCAAAATCCCTTATTTTCGAGGCTGCTGGTCCCTTATTTTCAAATCTGTAAGTTGACAGCTATGCCCAGGTTCGTTCCTCAGCTTCTCCAGTTTGAGCCGAGAGAGATCCCTGTGTGAAATCCTGGAGAGCTGCCGCGGGTCAGTGTGGACAATATGGAGCTAGATGGACTCAGTACAATGCAGCTTCCTATGTTCCTATGACCCACTTGATTATTATTTTTCTGCTTTGTTGTTAGATGCATCAAGAAAAAGAAGCATTTGACAAGTTTTCTCTTTGCCATGCCCTCCAGCAGCTCATCAAGAGTATCAGCATTTGTGACATGTTGTTTTCCGGTGTCCATCTTTATTGTAATATTCCTTTCAGTCGAGAAGTGACATTTTTCAAAACCAGTTCAGTAAAACAAGGCATCTTCCGAGGAGTGTTTTCCTCTCTCTCCTCCCAAGGGCTTCTCACGCAGGATGCCAGTTCTTGTAGTTATATAGCTTTAAGCTTATTCAGAGTGAATCACAGCACCGATACAATTACCTGAGATTTCGGAAGGAAATGTAACTTGTTATATAAGCAAACAAAAGGTGCCTGGGGTCAGTTTCTGGAGCTGACTCATGATTATATGCTTCATTTATCTCTGCTCCACCTATATTAGATGTTTTCAAACTTTCAGGGTCTCTTTTCAATTGAAGGCCAAGTTCCTCTGCTACAAAGACCCCAAATTGTTGCATGTGATTAGAGGGACGATTCGAACAAATATTCTCAATTTAAATGACGTAACTGCCAGGACCGTTTAGCTTCACCACCACCCCTGCTAAAGTAAAAGCCCAAAAATACAGTCAGTACTGCAATTGTGCTTTATCAGGGAAGGCTGGTCATGGTAGACTAGTCTTTTAGGGAAGCAGGCCAAACATTGCCTATCTTTTCTCCAAGAAACTCCAGGGTTCTTTGGAGCATAGAAAGAAAACCACTGAGCTACATTCAGGCTTGTTTTTGATAGGTATCCCTGAAGTAAGTTACTTTCATACTGTGCCACCAAAGTACATAGCACATTGCAGAGTGCCATAGAGAAAGAGAGAGAGAACAGTTGCAGGTCCCTGAATTCAAGGCTTTCAATGTGTTGGGGGGAACCAATAACAGGAGGGGCAGACAAGAGTTGTGAACAACAACTCATAAGGCAGACTGCTGCCATTGGATCCTGTTGTCAGTATTAAAGAGATATTTGACAACCAGTTCAGTTGGCTTGTACATGGAATGAGGTGGAGGGAGCTGGGGATGACATTTTCTCTTTTCCCCAACACAACAAAATGTCTTGTGCCAGCCCTGACCATACTTCCTGCAGTTTTGGAGAGTACCCAAAACCAGCAGCCATGTTAGGGCCATGGCAACTCTTTCTGGTCTGGCAAGAGAAAGACGACAATAGTAGAGCCAGCATTAGAAGTGGTTTCTAAGAAGCATGAAAATGTTACATCTGTTGGTTGGAATAGGTACTGTCAGAAAACACAATCGATGATAAGTGAAATATCTGTCCATTTCGGGCAATTCAGTCCTCTCTTTTAAACTGAAATCATTTCTCCTCTACCTATAAAAATATATAATGCAATGCACTGCAGGCTTTAACTATTCTGCATGCGGCATAAGCACCATGGACAGTTGTGGGTGCAGAGAAAACTTCTCAGCCCTGCCCCTGTCCATCATAATGAAGGGTTTCTGCCAGAGCACCAAGGTAGCTGGCAAGACGTAGCTGGCAAGAGCATGACCCTGTCATTTTCAGACATCTCCTCTATCACCTTACCACCATGCCCAAGGTTGACACTGTCTATTGCATTTGATTGACTTATCTTTAGGAACATGCATGCATATGACTCATTTGCAAGATGGTTACATTGCTTTAAAAAAAAAAAAGGCTGCAGCCTGGCATATTCTGAATTAAAGAATGAAAACTGCACTAAATCAAACAGGTTTGTGTTTGTAAGATTACTCAAAATGTGCATGATGATGATGATATATTTTATATGCCACCCATCTGACTAGCTTGCCCCAGCCACTCTGGACAGCTTTCAACAATGAAAATGTTTAGCACAGTAAAACATTGATATACAGGGATGCATGTACACTTGCATCTCTTATTCAAACTGCAAAGCTCTTTATTTTGTAGGAAGTTGAATGCTTCCCCTTTCCTTTCCTAGTGTTGGAAACATAGGAAGAGAGCGGATTGACATCAGCATAGGGACAGATTGACAAAAAGGGTATTGGTGTATTTTGCTTGATAATCAGTACAGAGAACTTCAGGGACCAACTGGCATGGAAAGGATAAGTTACCCAATGCCTCTCTCTCAAACTGACCCCACAGAACCACCATACCTCCAACACCAAACCAGTCCAGCAATATACCATGGTTGATGGCATGAAAAGTCATTAAAAGTCCCAAAAGGTTCTACAGGGTGGCACCCACCTTGGAATCTCTAACCCTAGACAGGGTCATCAATCTGGGTGGCCATAGCCATTTCAGTACCATTCAGAGGTCTAAACCCAGACTGAAATGGGTGAAGGTTATCTGTTTCTCCAAAGAGCATCTGTAAGTCGCCAGGGGTCACTCTCTCGAGCATCCTGCCCCCCAAAGGGGAGATGGATGTCTGATCATTCTAATACTTTTGGTTCCAATGAAAGTGCATTATGGAGTGGTCAGACCACCACCTCTCTCACAAAGGCATATTAAGTAACTCTAGGACCCACTCAGTCAATATGCTGCATCTAGATTTTATCAGCCACAATGAGTAAGCATTCAGACTAGCTGACAGCTACAAGCATGTTTTCAACATCCTTGGACCTTAAGGATAAAACTAATCCCATGACTTTGAACTAGATGGCATGCTGAACAGGCATCCAGATCCAAGTGTATCTGTGTGATTTGGTCTTAGGTAAAGGTAAAGGGACCCCTGACCATTAGGTCCAGTCGTGGCCAACTTTGGGGTTGCGGTGCTCATCTCGCTTTATTGGCCAAGGGAGCCGGCATACAGTTTCCGCGTCATGTGGCCAGCATGACTAAGCCGCTTCTGGCAAACCAGAGCAGCACATGGAAATGTTTACCTTCCCGCTGGAGCGGTACCTATTTATCTACTTGCACTTTGATGTGCTTTCAAACTGCTAGGTTGGCAGGAGCAGGGACCGAGCAACGGGAGCTCACCCCTTCGCCGGGATTCAAACCGCCGACCTTCTGATCGGCAAGTCCTAGGCTCTGTGGTTTAACCCACAGCACCACCCGCATCCCTCCGGATTTAGTCTTAGCCTTGCAAATTTCTCCCAGCAAGCTACCAAAGGTTCCAGTATTCATCTGTCCAGATGAGATTCCAGTAAGCCCATCGCCACTCAGAATAGTGCGGCTCGATGGCTCTGTCAATTCCAGGGTGAATTCCTTAAAATATCAGAAAGAATAAATTTCATTTGTTTGTAACAGATGAATTATTTTTATACCAAAGGGCAGGGGTGGGGAAGGATGGAACCATGCAAAGCATCAAAATACATCTCTGTCCAAGTTGCTTTTGGCGATACCGACTCATTAATAATTCATTCCAAGCATCCCATTGTCCTCTTGGTCGAGGAGAAATGAAGTGACATTGTCATCATTTGCTATGTTTTTAAACCCAACATCTTGTCAAATTGTCCCAAAATAAACTCTGGACTGGGGCAGGTTCTCTGGGCAAAACAATAAATTATATCAAGATCTTTCACAACGGCTAAGCTAGAACATCACTATGCTAAGAACCAATTCACTCACTGACTGCCCAGATCTAACATCATCATCATCATCATCATCATCATCATCATCATTTTTATTATTATTATATTATTAACCCTAACCCTAACCCTCCCCAGCCAAGGTCGGGCTCGGGGTGGCTAACAAGCAATAATAAAAACAAGTTGAATGAATACAGCTTAAAAACAAGATTAAACTACAACATAAAAATATTGAAACATTAAAATATTAAAATGCAGCCTCATCACAGGAGGATAAAGGAAAAAGAGGGGGAGGGAATCAAATTGGCTCCAAGCCAAAGGCCAGGCAGAACAACTCTGTCTTACAGGCCCTGCGGAAAGAAATCAGTTCCTGCAGGGCCCTGGTCTCATGAGGCAGAGCGTTCCACCAGGCCGGAGCCAGTGTTGAAAAGGCCCTGGCTCTGATTGAAGCTAATCTAACTTCCTTAGGGCCCGGGACCACTAGGGTGTTGCTATTTATGGACCTTGAGGCTCTCCGTGGGGCATACTGGGAGAGGCGGTCCCGTAGGTACGAGGGTCCTCGGCCGTGAAGGGCTTTAAAGGTCAAAACCAGCACCTTAAATCTGACCCTGTACTCCACCGGGAGCCAGTGCAGCTACAAGGCAGTGGCTCCCACATAAACCAACTCATGTGAATTTTATGTTACATTTATATGGAATACAAACACATGCGCAGCAGAAAACAAAAGCTTGACTTCGTTCATTTTTTTTTAGGATGGCTGGATGACAGGAATCAGGTATGTGTATATGGTTTTACAAACTTTTGCTCCATTTCGCCTTTCTCATCATATGGATGAGTCAGTGGGCACAGAGAATGAATTCAGGGCCCTGCTTCCCTCTCTCTCCTGCATGCACAATATGTCCAGGTTACAAATGTATGAACTGGCCCAAAGCCACTCCCCACGCTACTATGAAGGCTGAGACATAAATCGTGGCATTTTGTCATTTGTGAATCGGCCAAGGTTTCCAGCATGCTCAAGTGGCGTTTTTGACATTAATATCCTCACACGAAAAGAATGCAATGAGAAGTACTGGTAACTTTCTTTGTGTTTCAGGTAAAGGGAAACAGTCTGTGTTGACTGGAAGTGGAGAATGCCTCATTACAGTAGGGAGTCATGCCAACTGCCTTGAAAAGAGGTGGTGAAAGATGGATGGTGGCTAACAGATTGAGGCTGAATCCTGACAAGACAGAAGTACTGTTTTGGGGGGACAGGGGGTGGGCAGCTGTTGAGGACTCCCTGGGACTGAATGGGGTAACTGTGCCCCTGAAGGACCAGGTGCGCAGCCTGGGAATCATTTTGGACTCACAGCTGTCCATGGAGGCACAGGTCAATTCTGTGTCCAGGGCAGCTGTCTACCTGCTCCATTGGGTAGGCAGATTGAGACCCTACCTGCCCGCAGACTGTCTTGCCAGAGTGGTGTATTCTCTGGTTATTTCCTGCTTGGACTACTGCAATGAAGGTGACCCACTACAACTAATCCAGAAAGCAGCAGCTAGACTGGTGACTGGGAGTGGCCGCCGAGACCATAGAACACTGGTCCTGAAAGACCTACATTGGCTCCCAGTTCGTTTCTGAGCACAATTCAAAGTGTTGGTGCTGACCTTTAAAGCCCTAAATGGCCTTGGCCCAGTATACCTGAAGGAGTGTCTCCACACCCATCGTTCTGCCCGGACATGGAGGTTCAGCACCAAGGGCCTTCTGGCAGTTCCCTCACTGCGAGATGTGAGGTTGCAGGGAACCAAGCAGAGGACCTTCTCAGTGATGGTGCATAGCCTGGCAAATAGTTATGCATGGATTTAAGGGCATTAAAAACATGTAGTACTAACTCAGTACTCAATTAAAGTTAAAGGATACACATCCTTTGCAAGTATTCTTGTTAATGGTCTTCCTTTGATAGCATTGAAATATTCATAGATTTATTTGTTTCTTCATTCTACCTTCCTAAAGATACATGTTACTTCAGTTTATCCTCTTAGAATGGCACTATCCCAATTACCATTTATGTGGTATTTCTTTTCTATTTCAAAGCAAAAAAGCACAATACATGAAAACATAGGAATATCTCACTTATCCCTAATTAAAGAACATTCCCTCCAGCAAAACATTCAATCTGAAGTCTCTAATCCCCCCCCCCTTTCCAATTCAAAACTATGTTTTGAGAGTTATCATTTCCTCATTCAACATTTCAGCTCCTTTTGTTTTGAGACACACAATTTTCCGGCATCCTCTTTTATGACAATTCACTGTGATAAATTATGATACAATGTCACATTTTCTATCATTTTTCATGTTACATTGATTTCCTTTGTCAACACGGTTAGTCATTATTTTACCTAAGAATCTTATTGCATTGCCATTCCAATAAAAAAATCTGCAGAAGCCAGTTACTGGCAGCACTTATGTGAGGAGGAAGCAGAGGTTTTGGAAGAGAGAACTAGGAAAACAATTTGAGCCAAGGGTTAGCCAAATGTTGGGAGTAAACAGGTTTCCTACACAGGAAAAGTGAACAGCACCAAGGCTACAAATAGAAGGGCAGTCAATAGCTGCACATATGATGAGAACATTCCATATGCAGTGAATTTCATGTAGCTTTAATTTCATTTATCTGTGTGCATGCAGCTATCAGAAAAGCAGTACACGAGCATCATGGCATTGATAGAAAGTGCTGCTGCATTTTCTTTTAAAAGCAGTTACTAGCTATGCAGATACGCTATGGGGCAGTAAAATCTTCAAGGTGATGGTAAAAGGTAAAGGACCCCTGGACGGTTAAGTCCAGTCAAACTTGACTATGGGATTGCGACACTCATCTTGCTTCAGGCCGAGGGACCTGGCATGCGTTCACAGACAATTTTCCAGGTCATGTGACCAGCACTTCTGGTGCAACAGGACACAGTGATGGAAACCAGAGCGCACAGAAATGCTGTTTACCTTCCCACCGCAGCAGTACCTATTTATCTACTCGCACTGGTATGCTTTTGAACTGCTAGGTTGGCAGGGGCTGGGACAGAGCAACGGGAGCTCACTCTGTCACGGGGATTTGAACTGCCGACCTTCTGATCGGCAAGCCTAAGAGGTTTAGACCACTGCGCCACCCGCTCCCTTAAGTGCCCCACACTAATACATGTGTTGAAAAGATTGTCTGAAGAGGCCCATTGTATTTCTTGGTTATCCTCAATTAACTTCCATTGATATATAGATATAGAAGATATGTTGTTGTTGTTGTTTAGTCGTTTAGTCGTGTCCAACCCTTTGTGAACCCATGGACCAGAGCATGCCAGGCACTCCTGTCTTCCACTGCCTCCCGCAGTTTGGTCAGACTCATGTTTGTAGCTTCGAGGACACTGTCCAACCATCTCATCCTCTGTCGTCCCCTTCTCCTTGTGCCCTCCATCTTTCCCAACATCAGGGTCTTTTCCAGGGAGTTTTCTCTTCTCATGAGGTGGCCAAAGTATTGGAGCCTCAGGTTCACGATCTGTCCTTCCAGTGAGCACTCAGGGCTGATTTCCTTCAGAATGGATGCATTTGATCTTCTTGCAGTCCATGGGACTCTCAAGAGTCTCCTCCAGCACCATAAATCAAAAGCATCAATTCTTCGGCGATCAGCCTTCTTTATGGTCCAGCTCTCACTTCCGTACATCACTACCGGGAAAACCATGGCTTTAACTATATGGACCTCTGTTGGCAAGGTGATGTCTCTGCTTTAGAAGATATAGATATACACATAGATATACACATATACATATAGAAGATATAGATATACACATATACACATACAGTCATACCTCGGAATGAATACGCTTCAGCTGAAATATTTTCGGGTTGCGCTCTGCGGTGACCCGGAAGTAACAGAGTGCATTACTTCTGGGTTTCACCACTCTCACATGCGCAGACGCTCAAAATGACGTCATACGCATGTGTGGAAGCGGTGAAACATAACCCTCACACTCGCAGCCGCGCAGGCGCATCTTATGTTCACTTCAGGATGCGAACGGGGCTCTGGAATGGATCCCGTTCACATCCAGAGGTACCACTGTATACATTTTCTCTATTTTTAACCACATTCCTCGTTTTGTTTTAATCTTGAAAAGAAATGTATAATCATGGGTAGAGATATATTTCCTTCAGCTTTGCTCCTTTAATTGTGCCATGCGCACAGAATCCTATCGAACAGCCCTATGAATACAAAGTCGTTGTTTTAACACACACTTCGCAGGTTGCAAGTGTCTAAACATCTGTTTGCACATCTCTTTTGCACTCACCCTGATAACAGACTTTCCCACCAGTGTTTTGCTTTGTGAAATAACACTTCCTGTATGTCACCAAACTTAAGTAGGGACCCATTGTTCCTCAATCTATAAACAGATCATTAGGGATGCAGGGAGAAATAGGATTCACTTTCCAGTTAAAGGTGAACCAATCTAATCCGCACTTGCTGTAGCAATATGTGAACTGAAACACGGTCATCCGTTACAATCTGCAGTTCTCTGCATTGTCTCATACATGGAGAAAAGCTCTCAAATGCATGTGGGACTCATTCCATGAAAGGCTTATGGCAGGGATGAGAAAGCTTTGGCCTTCCAGATGTCACTGAACTACAACTCTCATTATCCAAAGCCATTGGCAGTGCTTCCTGGGGCTGTTGAGGGGTGTACTTTGGCAATATCTGGAGGGCCAAAGATTCCTCACTCCTGGCTTATGGGATAACTCCAGGAATGCAATGGTGGGATGCAAAACTTAACAAAGAAAACATACAGGGATAAAGGAAGTGAGACTGTTGGTCTGTATAGCTGTTTTTTGTCAAATCTTTTTTATTAAGTTCTACATTGCTACATTGCAGGTGGCGCTGTGGGTTAAACCACGGAATCTAGGGTTCGAATCCCTGCCACCGGGTGAGCTCCCGTTGCTCGGTCCCTCCTCCTGCCCACCTAGCAGTTCAAAAGCACATCAAAGTGCAAGTAGATAAATAGGGACCACTCAGGCAGGAAGGTAAACGGCATTTCCGTGCGCTGCTCTGGTTCAGCAGTAGTGGCTTAGTCATGCTGGCCACATGACCCAGAAGCTGTCTGCAGACAAATGCCAGCTCCCTTGGCCTATAGAGCGAGATGAGCGTGCAACCCCAGAGTCGGTAACGACTGGACCTAATGGTCAGGGGTCCCTTTACCTTTACATTGCAAATTAAAATTCAAACATTAAACACCAACATCACCATTTAGGATTCCTTGAATCCTTCGACTCCCCTCACCCTTCCATGGTAGCCATTATCAATCTTTTCCCAACTGCTTCTCTTATTTTCTGTATTTTTCTGAAATAATCCGTTTTTACCATATATATTTAATACATTACAAGCATTACTCAAAACCTGCCAAAGTTTTTAGTTGCTTACAGTGTTCTCTTAAATACATTGTAAATTTTCCCCACTCCTTCTTAAAGTTCTTCTCTTCCTGGATTCTGAATTTCCTGGTCAATTTCGCCATTTCGGCATAGTTCATCATCTTCAACAACCATTCGTCTCTGGCCGGGACTTTGTCTTCTTTCGATCTCTAGGCCAGTAGTATCCACACAACTGTCATTGCATACATAAATAATTGTTTCTGCTCCTTTGGTATCTCTGCACCTAAAGTTCCTAATAAAAAAGCCTCTGGGTTTTTCACAAACGTTATTTTAAACATTTTTTTTCAACTCATTATAAATCATTTCCCATAATGCTTTTGTTATCTTGTACATCCACCACATGTGGTAGAAAGTGCCTTCCTTCTCCTTACATTTCCAACAAACATTTGAAGCAGTCTTTACACATATTTGCTAATTTTATAGGTGTTAAATGCCACAGTACATCATTTTCATATAGTTCTCCTTCAACCTGCAGCAAGCTTAAATTTTAAGTCACTTTGTTGGTCTACACCAGGTGTCATCAACCTTTTCAGACTCAGGAGCCCCCGAACATGCATTTGGGGAAAGATTTCTTTTTTTCTTTTTTACCAGCTATTGACATGGTCATGGCCGGCAGGGTGAGGCAGCTGCCTCAAGTGCTGGAAGACCAAGAGGTGGTACCCCCGTGTGTGTCCCGCCTGCCCCACTGCCAGCAGAGAAGTGGTCCTGGCAGCACTGCCAGTTCCCAGCGAGATCTCACAAGATCTTGCCAAAATCTCACTGGGTTTAACTAGAAGCCATCATTGCTTCATGGGCGCTGCCATGTAGCCCAGGCAAGGGATACTGCAGCAGAGTGAAATGGGATGCACATGGTTTTTGTGTTCCTGTTGCAATCCACCTTGGATCATGCCCCGACCCACTAATGAGTCTTGACCCACCAGTTTATGACCAGTGATCTACACTGATTGGCAGTGGTAATCTGGAATTTCAGGCAGCAAGCTTTCCAAAGCTTGAGGTGCAAAGGATTGATCCCAGATGATGTTTTGTTTTGTTTTGTTCTGTTCTGTTCGGTTTTTTGTTTTTGTTTTTTAAAAAAATATTGTTAATTAAAATTTCCATATTCTCTTATTTTATAATGCAGTGTCACTTTCCCTCACACTCACCCATCTTGGCCCTTCCTCATGAAGCCAGTAATCTCTCCTGCAGAGATGGTTTAATTTAGTCATTCAGTCATTTGTTGAAACATTTTAAATGTGCTTATGGACCATCGTTAATCAAGTGAGGATTGAAGTGAGCAGTACTAAACCCAGTCACTGATAAAGTACACACAAGAGGACCATAACTAGGTCCAGATTTGTCTTACATACCTTGATGGAAAACTTAGGATGGGGTGTCTGGAGACTGATGCATCCCAATACCATTTTGATTGCAAAGTATAAACCAGGGGTCAGCAAACTTTTTCAGCAGGGGGCCGGTCCACTGTCCCTCAGACCTTGTGAGGGGCTGGACTATATTTTTTTGGGGGAAATGAACAAATTCCTATGCCCCACAAATAACCCAGAGATGCATTTTAAATAAAAGGACACATTCTACTCATGTAAAAACACACTGATTCGTGGACCATCCACAGGCCGGATTTAGAAGGCGATTGGGCTGGATACGGCCCCCGGGCCTCAGTTTGCCTACCCATGGTATAAGCTTTACCACTGAATTATAGCCCTATTATTAGCCAATAATTCACTGGTCACAATCCAACACAAAGTTAAGCCCACTGAAATCAGTGGATCAGGGTCAGTATATTTAGTTGTTCACCATGACCTGTGACCCTCCCCCCCCCCAGGTATTGTTGGACTACGACTCCCATCATCCCTGACTCGGCTCATCCCCCATGTCGGCTGGGGCTGATGGGAGAGAAAGTCCAGCAACTCTTGGAGGGTGACAGATTTCCCATCCCTCAACATGTCCATGGGCAGAATCAAGAAAGCAAGGAAACTGTCAACTTCATAATATGAGTTAGATAACTCAGCAATAGGAGCAGTAGCCTTATCATGATAAGAACTGACACCATCTGAAATAATTCTTTCACTAGTTCCCTACATAGCCATGTCCAATTTTTGTCCTTTTTTAGTGTTAACATTTAGCTGCTTCTTTCTTCTTCTCCTTCAGAAGAGGGCTATGTCTATTAAAAACCATCCTGCTAATTTATTATTCCCTTTTATCTGCTGCTCACCTAATATATTTTTGCCAGCGGATTAATAAAATCAGACTCAGGCTTCAGAGGGTGACAAAGCATGAGTCAGTTAGGATGATTTATATTTCAAGGGAAGAGCAGAAACTCTGCTTTAGATAAATATGCCAATCAAGGTAAAAGTCAGCTCCTAATGAGGTGGGTGAATAGGCGCGATAACAGCGTATCACCTTGTATTTTGTGGCACCTAAGTGTTAAAATCGCCAGCAGAGAGGCTATGATACTAAGGAGGTACACTGATTATATATTCTCACTGGGGACAATCATATTTTATGATCCCTGGTTTTTCCTTCCAAAGAGGTAAGAGGCATTAATTCTTTTCTTATGCATGGAGCTCAGAAATCCTTTTCGGAAAGCACACCTGATTTTCATGCTGTGTTCTTGGTGGATCCTGGGGTTTTTTCAGATGGTTACTTCTGCTTATAACCTTGTCTTCCCTCGAGCCAACTTTTTATCCTTGCTTGACATTTCCGTCTCCTACCTCCCAATCCCATGCCTGTTACAGTAAAAGAGACTGGCTCTCAGTCGCATAAAACAGTGAAATCCAGGATGTTTCAGAAAACCATTGTGCTCCTCAGAAGCTTATAGGAGCCCTCAGTGAGAAGAACAGCAATGAGGGAGAAGATAGCTTGACCACCATAGTCCCAGGAGAGTATTTAATGCGTTCTAGGTTGCCCTTCTTTATGGTCCAGCTCTCACTTCCATAGATCACTACTGGGAAAACCATAGCTTTAACTATACGGACCTTTGTTGACAAGCTGACGTCTCTACTTCTCAAGATGCTGTCTAGTCCTGTCATTGCCCTTCTCCCAAGAAGCAGGCGTCTTTTAATTTCGTGGCTGCTGTCACCATCTGCAGTGATCATGGAGCCCAAGAAAGTAAAATCTCTCACTGCCTTCAGACCATATTTTGCGCTCTCCTCTTTCACCCTCAATAAAAGGTTCTTTAATTCCTCCTCACATATGTTGAGCTTCAGACCATATTTTGCGCTCTCCTCTTTCACCCTCAATAAAAGGTTCTTTAATTCCTCCTCACATATGTTGAGCTTCAGACCATATTTTGCGCTCTCCTCTTTCACCCTCAATAAAAGGTTCTTTAATTCCTCCTCACTGGACTATAAAGAAGGCTGATCGCCAAAGACTTGACGCTTTTGAATTATGGTGCTGGAGGAGACTCTTGAGAGTCCCATGGACTGCAAGAAGATCAAACCTATCCATTCTTAAGGAAATCAGCCCTGAGCGTTCACTGGAAGGACAGATCCTGAAGCTGAGGCTCCAATACTTTGGCCACCTCATGAGAAGAGAAGACTCCCTGGGAAAGACCCTGATGTTGGGAAAGATGGAGGGCACAAGGAGAAGGAGACGACAGAGGACGAGATGGTTGGACAGTGTTCTCGAAGCTACCAGCATGAGTTTGACCAAACTGCGGGAGGCAGTGGAAGACAGAAGTGAATGGTGTGCTCTGGTCCATGCGGTCACAAAGAGTCGGACACGACTAAACAACTAAACAACAACAGGTTGCCCTTCATTAATATATTGCAGGACCTAGAACAGGGAGGCTCCAACTCCCAGCAGCCCCAACCAGCATGGCCGATTGTCAAGGATGGTGAGAGTTGGAGTCCAACATCTTGAGAATCACAGGTTCCATGTCCCTGAGATGCCTTCAAATCCTTTGCAGGGTCCTTGATAGATGTGCTGGGGTTCTTCAGGACAATGAAAAGGTTTACAGAAGATAAATGGTTGTTGGAAGGGGTGTGGGCAGCTAAATTTAAAGATTCTTTAATCTTCAAAAAGCTGTTATTCTCACCTTGTAATATCCCTGAATGCCGTTAAGGCAAAATAAGTCTGCGGAAGCAGTTAATGACTATGGGTATATTCCTCTTATAAACAGGAAGCTACAGTGAACATCTAATATGCTGAGGGAAAGTGACTCATACCACGGAACATGATGGTAATGAATGCCTGCAGACATGGACTTTCACCCAGAATCAGCGATTTTGTGAAGAATTGCTATTCATAGAATCACAGAGCTGAACAGGTGCAAAAAAGACCATCTAGAGACCCAATGTGCAATGCAGGAACACACCTGTGCTTCCCACGTTTCTTTATTGTTGGAATTGTCTTCATTTGTGCCTTCGATATTTCACCCTTAAGAAAATCCCATCCATCTTGGACCCCCTTCTCTAAGACTATACATCCTCAAGAAACAAAGGAAAGCCAAAATGATTGTTATCTATTTGTTACTATGTATATATCTCACCTAATCTCAAGGAATTAAGTAGCATACATGGTTCTCCCCCCCCCCCCATGTTATCATCACAACAACCCTGTGAGGTAGGTTAGCCCAGCATTTCCCAACATTTTCCTGACAATGGCCCCCTTCTGACCTTGTTTCCTTCCTGTGCACCCCCATGGATGTAGCCAATAATGTAGCCCAATAAGTAAAAATCAATACAAATCAATACAAATCTGAGGTTCTGCCCTGCACCCCTCAGCAACTTCTGAAGGCCTTGATCTGCTAGCCACTGGAGTGGATTGCACCCTGCACCTTGCAGAGTCAGGCCCAGGCAACCACCGGGCCTAGCACTGGTAGCAGCAACAAGCAGTTCTGGCTTGCCCAGCCCTCCCCATTGCCACCCCACCACCGCACTTACCTGATCTGGGGGTTCTGGATTGCGGGCTCTACTGGTCAAATGGGAGCCTCAGCAATTTCCCTCTCTCACCAGAAACAAACCAGGACTGCTCCAAGAAAACGCCTGTGGCCAAAAGGAGCGCTGGACCCTGGTGGGCGACCCCTTGCCCGCTTTTGATTGGCCAAGTGAGTAGAAAGCCAATCTGGATTTTTTTAAATAAAAAAAATGATTCCCTCCTTCATTTTTCAATTTCCTCTGTGCCCCCCTAGCCTCGTGCTGTGGCCCCCCCATTTTTGCAATTTGTTGGGAATCTGAATACGTGCAGCTACTCACACAGAGTCAATTAGGGTTTGGCAGACAGCCAAGGCAATGTGAAGGAGTAAATCTGCCTGGTGATACAGAGGCATGGAGACAGCTCCATGATTGGTCAAGCTCTCTCATGGGAATAATGATTAATGGCCTACTAACTGTTAGTTCAGTGGTTCAGTATGTCAGTGTAGGAGTTGTGAGTCATGTATGAGAGAACAAGCTAAAGATCTGTGTTCTGTTCTTGTAAATAGTCCATTGTATATAATAAACACCTAACTACAAGTTCCTGGTTCCTGCTTCGTCCATCCTGTCTGCAGCCAAGTTGCCAATTGCTTCCGTGGATTCTGCGTTTACTCTGCTAGGTCTGGCTAAGGTCCTGCAACTAGTCGGAAAGTTGCGAAACACCAATAGGTTTTGCCAATACAATTTTCACCTGTGGCCCCCTTGGAACATCCTGGGGTCCCCCAGGGGGCCATATTGCCCCCAGTTGGGAAACACCGGGTTAGACTTATTAACTCTGACTGCTATGTTCCACCTCCACTGTTGGGGACAGTGTATGTTTTGGAAAGCCAGGAGGGGAGAGTATTGTAGAGCTCATAGGAATTCCACGGGTCTCTGGTTGGCGACTGTGAGACTAGAATGCAGGATATAAATATTACAGTGCATATCAGCCCAAATCCCTTTTACATTTGTAATTGTATCCACATTGTTTCATTTTATTTTTCCAGTTTATGACAGATGTACTGTCTGATTTGATTTCCACCTACTGGTGTTTTTCTCCCCATCGCAAAGCCAGCTCCAACACAGATTCACTAAAGAGAAAGAGAGGCTCTTGTTGGCTTGGGGAGCGGGGGAGGGGGGTGAAGAGAGAAGGATTATTGACAGCAACCTCTTCCGATCTAAGGCAGTGGGTATTGCTATGCAAGGGAACACAAGAAAATTACTGACAACTCTTCTGTACTCACAGGGTCTGTTTCTGTAGATTTGAAGCTCGGCTGCCCATTGCATTTGAAAATTAATTTCACACATTTGAATCAGAACAAGCATTACAGGCAGGTCTGCTGTGATCAGAAGTCCCTTGCAATAAAAATTCAGAATCACAGAAGCCTATTATTGCAAATTGAAGGCACAATAATGCAAACCAGGAACACTGTATTAAAAATAATACTTTCTTTTTACTTGAGTACTGTGCTTACTGTAGGTAGCTTGCTATAAGTAGTTTCTCGATATTAAAGAATTAATCCTTCTTCTTGAAGTTTTCCAAAACTACAGTGCTCGTGGTATAGCAAATCAGCATCAAAACCAGGGCTGCCAGAGCAGAGCCTCCTTAACTAGAGATAACACAGTAGGAGACATTTCTTCCTGCCTTTGTGGATTCTCTCCCATCCTAGAAAAGATGCTGAAAATGTCAACTGAAATTATCACTGGGGTAAAGCATCTTCCCTAGAAGGGCTGAATTATTTTGGTCTTGTTGGTTTAGAGCAACACCTGGGTCTCCAGCTGCTGTTGAAGTACCAGCATCCCTAGCTAGCAGAACCAGTGATCATGGATGATGGGAATTGCAGTCCAAAAATCAGCTGGAGACCCAGGTTTGGGAAACCCTGGTTTAGAGCAAGGTCAGCTAAATGGGAAGAAGGCAGATGTTTATTAAAGCATTCAAAAGACAAGGCATTTAATTATATATATATATATATATATATATATATATATATATATATATATATATATATATATATGTAGGTTTTGGTGTCCTCGGGTGTCTTCCCGTGTAAAAGATGGGGTGTCTAGGCGACGTTTCGACGAGGTCTCACTCGTCATCTTCAGGCTGGTGCTTTCGGCTTCTTGTTACTGGAACAGAGCAGGATCTCAGTGTTTGAGTTCCTATAAATACTGTTGAGGAGGTGTGGTGTATAGCCTCCAATGTTCTGGGCAGAGAGGAAGTTCCCAGGCTAGTGTGCCTTTTCTTCTTTTGTTCCTTAATTACTTGAGGGATATCTTGAGTGATTTCTTGAGTGATATCCTGAGTACCACTTAGGTGGGTCATTAGGTGTGGATTAGTTGCTAAGGCCTTTGTGTCTTGACCTCTTGAACTTTGTGAAGAGTTTTTCTGAGAAGATGGCTGTACTGCACTTAGTTGTGCTCTGGCTTGGCTTCGTGTATAGGGGCGAGCTGTGGTTTTGTGGCCTGTGCCAGCCAGATCTGTGTAGGGATTGCAGGGGGGTGCAGCATCCGGAGGTGCCACCATGGTTTGGCTACTGGATGGTGTCTGTAATTTATCTGTGGAGAGGGTCTGGGTTTGGATCTGGTGTGGTTGATTGGTGATGGCGTTCTGTGTGCCTCTGGCTCTGGTGTCAGTTTTTGTGGGGAGGGCTAATTTCCAGATGTCTGGCAAGCGGGATGTGTCGTCACGCTTGTTCATGTTGTGAGGGTGTTTCTCTATCTCGATGGCTTCCATGATTATTCTCTTGTGGTGATGTTCCATGTTAAAGAGCAATTTGGAATCTGCAAAATTAATTTCGTGTCCTGTTTCTTTCATGTGTTGGAAAAGAGAGGAAGTTTTTTCTTCTTTTTTGACGGCATTCTTGTGTTCTGCAATACGTGCATTTATTCGTCTGTTTGTTTGTCCAATGTACGTGGCTGGGCAGACTTTGCAGGGTATTTCATAGACCCCTTGGTTTTCCAACTGGATTTTATCCTTGGGGTTTCTGAGGATATTGGCTATTTTTTGGTTGGTGCAGAACATGAACAAGCGTGACGACACATCCCGCTTGCCAGACATCTGGAAATTAGCCCTCCCCACAAAAACTGACACCAGAGCCAGAGGCACACAGAACGCCATCACCAATCAACCACACCAGATCCAAACCCAGACCCTCTCCACAGATAAATTACAGACACCATCCAGTAGCCAAACCATGGTGGCACCTCCGGATGCTGCACCCCCCTGCAATCCCTACACAGATCTGGCTGGCACAGGCCACAAAACCACAGCTCGCCCCTATACACGAAGCCAAGCCAGAGCACAACTAAGTGCAGTACAGCCATCTTCTCAGAAAAACTCTTCACAAAGTTCAAGAGGTCAAGACACAAAGGCCTTAGCAACTAATCCACACCTAATGACCCACCTAAGTGGTACTCAGGATATCACTCAAGAAATCACTCAAGATATCCCTCAAGTAATTAAGGAACAAAAGAAGAAAAGGCACACTAGCCTGGGAACTTCCTCTCTGCCCAGAACATTGGAGGCTATACACCACACCTCCTCAACAGTATTTATAGGAACTCAAACACTGAGATCCTGCTCTGTTCCAGTAACAAGAAGCCGAAAGCACCAGCCTGAAGATGACGAGTGAGACCTCGTCGAAACGTCGCCTAGACACCCCATCTTTTACACGGGAAGACACCCGAGGACACCAAAACCTACATTCCTGTACCCGTGAAAATCTACGAAAGCATATATATATATATATATATATATTAGTTTTACATAAAAGTTATACACTGTAACATAACATTATCACACATTTTTTTAAAAAAAGGGTTCTTGAGACCTCCTTCCTTCCCTCCATGGGTTCCAATTCTAAATTTTATTTCTGCATCTTTTACTGTAATCTATGTGTTGTATAATCATAGTATCCAAAATCCATGTTACACTACAAGTGTCATTGTATTTCTGCCAATGATTTCAACTGTTTACAATGATCTCTCAAATATGTTAGAAAGTTATTCCAGTCTTTTAAAAATACTTGGTCTTCCTGATTTCGGATCTTTCCTGTCAGTCTTGCCATTTCTGCATATCCCATCACCTTGGTCTTCTCTGGTCCATACTTCTTCTTATTCCCATCTCTGGGCAAGAAGCAGCCTTGCTACTGTCATTGCATACATAAACAGTCATATATATATATGGTAGTTCTACACCTATAATACCTAACAACAAAGCCTCTGTTTTTTTAACAAAAGTTAGCTTAAACATTTTATTCATTATATATCATTTCCCAGAAAGCTTTTACCACCCCACATGACCACCACATATGATAAAACGTACCCTCTTTCCTTTTACATTTCCAGCACACATTTGAACTGGTTCTATACATTTTTGCAATTTACTAGGTGTCAGATACCAACGGTACATCATTTTCATATAATTGGGACGCGGGTGGTGCTGTGGGTAAAACCTCAGCGCCTAGGACTTGCCAATCGCATGGTTGGCGGTTCGAATCCCCGCAGCGGGGTGCGCTCCCGTCGTTTGGTCCCAGCGCCTGCCAACCTAGCAGTTCGAAAGCACCTCCGGGTGCAAGTAGATAAATAGGGACCGCTTACCAGCGGGAAGGTAAACGGTGTTCTGTGTGCTGCGCTGGCTCGCCAGATGCAGCTTGTCACGCTGGCCACGTGACCCGGAAGTGTCTGCGGACAGCGCTGGCTCCCGGCCTCTAGAGTGAGATGAGCGCACAACCCTAGAGTCTGTCAAGACTGGCCCGTACGGGCAGGGGTACCTTTACCTTTACCTTTAAGACAAGGCATCTAAGATGATGCTACTACCTCCATGCCCTTCGTACCCAGTGGGGATAGATTGGGTAGATCAAAAGTGTGGTCAATGCATCTTTGCAGGAAGGCTGCGTTCATGTGGTCCTTAAGGAGGCTGTAGTGCACCCACTCCTCATTGATTTCAGAAGTTGTCAATATCTCCCTTTTAGGGAAACTGCTTAAGAGGGTAGTGGCTATCTAGCTTCATATCCTCTTGGATGAAGCTGGTTATTTAGACCCATTGCAATTTTGGTTCAGGCTTGAGACTGAGTCAACATTGAACACCCCTTGATTCAACAACAACTCCTTGATTCTCCTTGATCTTTTAGCAGCCTTTTATACCAATGACTATGGCATCCAGCTGGAATGGGTCTGTGGGTTGGAAGCTGGTGGTGTGGCACTACTTCTGTTTGCAAGGCTGCATGGTAGCCCCATGGCAGGGCTCCCATATCTTCCCAATGCTGTTTACTAGACAGATAAATGAAGACATTGGGAGTGGCAGCCACAAGGGTGTCCAAGTTGCCCAAACAGATGTTTGAGGCACAAAGTGGCTCCAATGGGAAGGGGAGCTTGGTGGATGTCGCCTGCCTCCCTTCTGCTAGTGGGAATATCATGTAAGTGGAACTCCGTTCACAGCAGAACCTTAATTAGGATCTAAGACTGCAATTCTAACCATGTCTCCTCAAAAGAACTTTGGAATTTAGTTGGCCTTACTCCCAGGGAGGGACGTGGGTGGCACTGTGGGTTAAACCAGTGTTCCCCAACCTTGGGCCTCCTGCTGTTTTTGGACTACAACTCCCATCATCCCTCGCTAGCAAGACCAGTGGTCAAGGATGATGGGAATTATAGTCCAAAAACAGCTGGAGGCCCAAGGTTGGGGAACACTGGGTTAAACCACAGAGCCTAGGGCTTGCCGATCAGAAGGTCGGCAGTTTGAATCCCCGCAACGGGGTGAGCTCCCGTTGTTCGGTCCCTGCTCCTGCCAACCTAGCAGTTCGAAAGCATGTCCAAGTGTGCAAGTAGATAAATAGGTACCACTCCAGCGGGAAGTTAAACAGCATTTCTGTGCACTGTTCTGGTTCACCAGAAGTGGCTTAGTGATGGTGGCCACATGACCCGGAAGCTGTATGCCGGCTCCCTTGGCCAGTAAAGTGAGATGAGCGCAGCAACCCCAGAGTCGTTTGCGACTGGACCTAATGGTCAGGGGTCCCTTTAACCTTTTTACGCCCAGGTAAGTGTGGTTTGGGGTTGTAGCCCAAAACCTTATCCTTTCAGCACACAGGAACCTTTGTTCTAGCAGTTTGGGAGATAAATATTGGATCTCATTAGTATTTTTTTTATTAATACTAGTGTGATGCTGTTACTCTTTGGTGTGTATGCACACAGGTTTGTATTACGCTTCTTGTGTTGTATTGTTCTTGAAATACAATACATGTGCACACATAGGTGCAGTTTTCTGGTGTTTTTAAGCCGACTTAATATTGCACTTGCTTCGAACCAGCTTTGAAACACACAACATTCTACATCCACTGGAACTCTTCAAGAGTTATTACCATGGATTTAGATTTGTGAAACTGTGTCACTGGAATAGGTTGTGCCAGTAATTTAGCCAAAGACAATTCTAGTAACTGAAGCTGGATAACATAAAAATAGCCTTAGTTATGCTTTCAACTCAAATATATCCTCAGGGCAGTTTATAGTCAATGACATCCGAAAATAGTCAAATAACTACCTAAGAGCAATGCTAATTCAGTTATTCTACAGCTTCATGAAAATCAGTTGGCAAGGAAAGATAGAGCTTGCTATCAATGGTGGTTTCATGTAGATCTTAACATAAAACATACTTCTATAGATGGGCTTTCGGATGAAAGATTTCCACATTGTTGGATCCATGGGAATTGTTCCAAAAATAATCCAACAATTGCAAACTATCTCATTAGAAGAGACTGTTGGGTATTGGTGAATCCTTCCTCAGAAACTAAATATTTTAATGAGTTGAGCATTAATTAAACTGTGCAGTTTACATGACAGGAATTAAAATCCCCCACCCCTGGCATATGAGAAATTCTAATTTTACTGAGGTTTACTGGGCTATATAGTTTATTCAACAGATTAAAAACCTATTATATCCCTTCATCATAAAAGGATATTAATTGCAGCATTGTTAAAGAATGACTTCTGGTTTGACCATGCTTAATGCTTCCTCAGAAATCAACGCAATGCGGTAATATTTACAATAAAATTAAAGGCTGCTGGACAGCAAATGTCATGTCCCAGCATTATACAACACAAAAAAGGTTTCTGTTTATAGATTTCATTATCAACCGGATTTATGTTCAAAATGTCTAATCTGTCCTTTTTATGGGAAACCCCGCGTTGACCTTCATTATCTGCAGGCGGATTTAAACTGTGTACAATGCTGCTGTTTAATCAGCTTTATTTTAGCTTCTCTGAAAGCAGTCCAGAGGCTTAGAGAGCCCCCATTAAAATCCAAATTCAACACAGACAAATGTCCTACTCATTCCTTTGCTGTTCTTACAAGGCTGGCTAGAGTGACAGAGGTCAGTTACTAATAGATCTTGCTACAGCCCCTTCACTTGTGATGGACCCAGAGGAGAAGTGTATGCTTTAAAAGGCTCCAGGGTCGTTCCCTTTTGCCTCACACTCCATGCCACACAGCTCTTGCTGGCTCCACCTCCATCATCCATGAGTTAATGTGGACATCTGGGGCAGGGAAGCCTTTGAACGTAGCACTCTATGTACAGAAGCTCTCCCAAGATCCTGGCATAATTTTGGGGACCCAAATAGCTAAAAGAGTGCCTTTCCCCAGTATCAAACATCTTGGACCCTATGTTTAGCAAGTGAGGCCTTGGTGGTAGTACTACCATTTGGGGTTGCCTGGTTGGTGTAGGTTCATGATAGGGCCTTGTGGTTCTCCTTGTGTAGAATGCTCTCCCTGTGAGGAGCTTATACCTCTGTCATTACTGACATTCAGGAGCAATCTGAACACATTCCTGTTTACCCTGGCTGAGAAGTTCTGGCAACCATCAAACTATTCCTGGCAACCCTGAGGTGACTGGATGTAAGTCCTATTGAATTGAATGGGGCTTACTCTGAGGCAAGTGGGGTTATGTTCACAGGCTTAGTCAGGGTCCAACCAATTTTGAATACTTCTTCCCTTCTTCCAGAATGCAGGAACTAGACTGGTGACTGGGAGTGGCTGCTGGGACCACATAACATCGGTCCTGAGAGATCTGCATTGGCTCCCAGTACGTTTCCGAGCACAATTCAAAGTGTTGGTGCTGACCTTTAAAGCCCTAAACGGCCTCGGTCCTGTATACCTGAAGGAGCGTCTCCACCCCCATCGTTCAGCCCGGACACTGAGATCCAGCACCGAGGGCCTTCTGGCAGTTCCCTCATTGTGAGAAGTGAGTTTACAGGGAACCGGACAGAGGGCCTTCTCAGTAGTGGTGCTCACCCTGTGGAACGCCCACCCTTCAGGTGTGAAGGAAAGAAGCAGCTATCCTATCTTTAAATGACATCTGAAGGCAGCCCTGTTTAGGGAAGTTTTTAATATTTAATGCTGCATTGTTTTTAACACTCGATTCTAAGCCGCCCAGAGTGGCTGGGGAAACTCAGCCAGATGGGCGGGGTATAAATAATAAATTCTTCTTCTTCTTCTTCTTCTTCTTCTTCTTCTTCTTCTTCTTCTTCTTCTTCTTCTTCTTCTTCTCCCCCTTCTTTTTTCCCTTCTTCGTTTTCTTCTTCTTCCTCTTCTATTTCTGCTCTGTGCTTTTATTTAGATCAGTTTTTTAGTCTTGATAAAAAGATATCTCATATTAATATTTGCATTTTGCTCTAAATTTTAATAAAATGCATTCAAAAGAGAGAGTGCGTCTCAGTTGGTTAGTTGACAATGTCAAGGTTGCACGTTTGATCCCTGTATGAGCAGCTGCATATTCCTGCACTGCAGGGAGTTGGACTAAATTAGTGTTTCCCAACCTTGTGTCTCCAGCTGTGGTTGGACTAGAACTCCCATCATACCTAGCTAGCAAGACCAGTGGTCAGGAATGATGGGAATTGTAGTCTGAAAACAGCTGGAGACCCAAGGTTGGGTAACACTGGACTAGATGATCCTCAGAGTTCCTTCCAACTCTACAATTCTATGATTCTATGAAATGGCAGGCTGTGTGCTACATCGTGCCTTAGTGGCCATACATTCCCATGTATTCACATTGCATGCATTTCTATTAACGTGTGCAAGAAACAAGATCAGCTGCACATCCACCCATATTCAGCTCTGGAGATGGGTGCCTAACCTTTGCACCTCCAGATGTGATGCAGTTTGGGAATTACAGTGGCAGGCCATACAATATGCCAGTTGTGGGTAACACCTGGAGATATAGAGCAGGCATCCCCAAACTCGGCCCTCCAGATGTTTTGGGACTACAACCCCCAGCATCCCTGACCACTGGTCCTGTTAGCTAGGGATGATGGGAGTTGTAGTCCCAAAACAGCTGGAGGGCCGAGTATGGGGATGACTGATCTAGAGACTGGAGGGAGAGACTTGAATGAATGAACAGTGCTGGCTCCTGGATTTCATGGGCCTTTTGAACAAGGCACCCCAGTGAAAGAGGCATTACATATCTCTGGATATCTTGAGCCAGTGTGGTGTAGTGGTTAAGAGTGGTAGTCTCGTAATCTGGGGAACTGGGTTCGCGTCTCCGCTCCTCCACATGCAGCTGCTGGGTGACCAGTCACACTTCTTTGAAGTCTCTCAGCCCCACTCACCTCACAGAGTGTTTGTTGTGGGGGAGGAAGGGAAAGGAGAATGTTAGCTGCTTTGAGACTCCTTAAAGGGAGTGAAAGGCGGGATATCAAATCCAAACTCTTCTTCTTCTTCTTCTCGTATGCTGCATGCTCATCCAAGTGAGAAGTGTTGCACTGTTTGGGTGCTCTTTTACCATTCTTGCAGTCTTCCCAAATGACCAGCCTTGCCATTCCTCGGAGCCAGCTCTGATAAATAACCCTTCCGCTGCACAGACTTTTAACACAGTGTGTAAAAACATTTCTAAAACTTCTCCCAAAAGACAAAATGAGGAGAGCGGGCGATTTATCAAGGACAGGTCCCAGAATACTGGAGCTCCTCTTCAGCCAGCCGCACACCAAAGGAACTTTTTCTGCAACACAGTGGCACTGCACTGCTGGTTTTGCAGCTTATTTATTTTATTCACTAGAGGTCAGAGTTGTGCTGGTAGATTCATAGCAGCTCCATTGCAAATAACTTAAAACTAATTAATCATATCCTGACATGGAGACAGAAAAGAAAGAGTGATATTTTAGAAATGGTCTGGAAAACCCCTGTGACACAGCTGTTTGCAATGCAATTAAGAAGAAGTGTGTCCAGGAAAGGGAGGGAGGGAGGGAGAGGAATCCACAAAAATACTAAGTTTCTTCTGCTCCATAATATCCTCACAAGGCCAATATCAAGAGTGAAATAAAGAGGTCTTAAAGAAAACCCATACTGGTGGGCAGAAACACATCTGTTGCTACTTTAATTATATTATTTATTCGTATTTACAGCTGCCAATTTATTCTTAAATTTTAATCTTGAATTTGATTTGAGGATTTAACTATGATTAATGAATTTGATCTGGAGACTCTCAAAGTTCTTCATGATCAAAGTGTCAGGTAAAAGCCTTATTGCTTCCTGAAAGCATATTGCCCTGCCAGAGGGGACCTGGAGGACTGCATGAGATTTCCTGTCACTGGAATATAAGGATACTTAACGAATTCCCCCCAATAATTATTATATAAATTAAATTTATATACATCTCCCAGGCTAAGGTACAGATTGAAACATAGATATCCAATGGTCTCTACATTTCCCAGATGTTCTGAAATAGTTCTTGGCACACAGATTGTTTTAAAATATGTGTGCTTTGAGAGAAAGTGCAATTGGGAATGAGTATTTTGACTGAAAATAGGTTTAGAAGTTTATATTTATAGGGAAAATATGTGAAAACGTGCATTTCATATGCAAGTCTTTTAAAAAAATCAAAACATAGATAAATGCAGAAAGTGACACAGCCTGGAAATAAAATGACTCACCCCTCCTTACCAGAACATCTCATATTAACTAAGCAGCGAGGGAAGGCAGCATAAACGTCTACACACCATCCTGGACATGGCGAATATGTGGTCCTTCAGATATTGCTAGACTATAGCTCACACCATATCTGGCTATTGACCATGTGGAGGGGGAATTGATGGGAGCTGGAGTCTAGAGGGGACATAGGTTCCCTGCTCCTACCAGAGATCATGGCACAAAAATAGTGATTTTTGGCCTTCTGGTGGTGCTGTGTACTTGCTGATCAGAAGGTCGGTGGTTCGAATCACCACGACGGGGTGAGCTCCCATTGCTAGGTCCCTGCTCCTGCCAACCTAGCAGTTCGAAAGCACGTCAAAGTGCAAGTAGATAAATAGGTACCACTCTGGCGGGAAGGTAAACGGCATTTCCGAGCGCTGCTCTGGTTCGCCAGAAGCGGCTTAGTCATGCTGGCCACATGACCTGGAAGCTGTGCGCCGGCTCCCTCGGCCAATAAAGCGAGATGAGCGCTGTAACCCCAGAGTCGGCCACGACTGGACCTAATGGTCCCTTTACCTTTATCGCCTTCCAGGGCACATTTCAATAAATGATAATAATTTCCACACTGTTACACTCACCATGTTCATTCAGAAGTAACTCCTATTGTTTCTGGCGGAACATCCTTCCCAGAAAGATTGCTGTGTTTACTAATTTTTAAAAAAAGAAAAAGAATCTAAAGATCATTTTAGAAAATATTTACTTCTAACCAATAAAATTATTCTCATTGATACCATTTTCAAAGCCTGCATTGCGAGAACAAAGTTGTGTTTACAGTTTCCTGAATTCCGTGATAAAGCATATCATATCTCTACTTCTTAAAAAAGCTCAAATAGCCATAGGGAAGACTAAGAGATATGTAAGGCAGATAGTACATTAGGAACCAACTGTGAAGGTCAACATTTGTACATAGCTTTTTGATTATCAGAATCTATTCTGGCCTTCCATTCTCTTATCTAAAGCTGGAGAATATTTTCCATCATATCTCTCCCCTTCCCAATAAATAGCACATAAGACTCCTGAATTTACTTCTGCCTGAAAGAAGACACACAATATTCTGAAACCTCAGCAGAGTATGTGGCTTACATTATAATAATAAAATCTGTAGCCTCTGGTTGCTAAAAGGTACATGATGACTTAAAATGAAAATTCCTGGAATTAATATTACTTTGATTTCCTGGAATTAATAATGTTTAGCACCGATAAGGCACTTTAGTTATTTAATATATGTTATCTTACAGACCTATCTCTCTCTATATATGCAAAGTATTAGTTTGCAGGGTTGCAAAAGACGTCTGCACTTGAGATCCAGGAGGGCCACCGAGAGTGAAAACAGGCAGTAGATGGACACCCAATGGACTGATCATTTGGTTCATTGTAAGGCAATGTAGTGTATGAATGTATGTATGTATGTAGGCAATTGTAGTGATGTATGGAAGTGAGAGCTGGACCATAAAGAAGGCTGATCGCCGAAGAATTGATGCTTTTGAATTATGGCGCTGGAGGAGACTCTTGAGAGTCCCATGGACTGCAAGAAGATCAAACCTATCCATTCTTAAGGAAATCAGCCCTGAGTGCTCACTGGAAGGACAGATCATGAAGCTGAGGCTCCAATACTTTGGCCACCTCATGAGAAGAGAAGACTCCCTGGGAAAGATCCTGATGTTGGGAAAGATGGAGGGCACAAGGAGAAGGGGGCGACAGAGGACGAGATGGTTGGATACTGTTCTTGAAGCTACCAGCATGAGCCTGACCAAACTGCGGGAGGCAGTGGAAGACAGGAGTGCCTGGCGTGCTCTAACGGTTGGTGACAAAAAGTTTTTAAATGGCTCATTTTCCAAGGTTCACAAAATGCCAGACTTTCAATAAATATATATTTAATGCAAAGTATTGCTCTCCTCACTGTCAAGTACAGATCAGAGCCTTGATTCACAGAAGACATGACCTTTTTGAGTAGAAGTAAGAGAGATATGCCATGAAAAATGTAACAGGTTGTCTACAGCTGATGTATTTGGTTATGCTCAAATAACAACAATCGTTTTCACATTGTATGAGAATAGTCAAACATTCCCTTACCTACTAAATGCTAAAGGTTGTATGTATTTCATATTCAGAAAATGCATGTAGCATTCCTGTAAGTAGCACAGCACTCAAGAGGGCTGTTTGACAGGCTGTGTCTTGCTATATAGCTCAAGGTAGAGTGCATATAAAAAAATATAGGTGACATTTCTTTTCTCATCCCTCTTCCCCATAGTGTAATAATATTTTGGGGTGGTTTTGTTTCTACTGCACCCACCCAAGGAATGGTCAAAAAGAGAATTATTGACAGCTTTGGAAGGAGCTTGAAAAACTCTAGTTCCCACATATCAATAAAAATGTAAACAAACAAACAAACCCAAAAAACGAATTCAAGCTGTTCTCTAACTAGAGAAATAGGATGAAACTGATAAGGCATCTTGTAGCTTTTATAAATTCCAACTGTATCTGTTAAAATGTGCTGTCAGTGACGATAACTCTTTTAGGTGGAGTGGGATAAAACTAGGAATAAACAAATAAAGCATTGCTGTAGACCTATTTCCAGGGGGAGAGAAATCCAATCTGATAATCTGACTGTTCATCTGGTTTGAAGAATAGCATTTCTTGTAATTAATTAGCTGCAAGTTTGTTAATTCATAGCTACTTTCACACATTTTAAAATCAACATTAATTGGCATCAGTGTGCTCTTCGGAGCTGAAAACAAAAACACATTTATTTCAAAAGAAACACTTCTGGTGCTCTTTTCTTGCTCCACCATTGTAGGAGGGAGGATAATAGTCAGGTCATGGTTCCTCCGTGTGTCTATGCATGAAGGGACTGTCACTAGACCCAACAGAAGATGAGCTGCATCTAAAGGAAGGGAAGAAGAAGAAGAAGAAGAAGAAGAAGAAGAAGAAGAAGAAGAGGAGGAGGAGGAGGAGGAGGAGGAGGAGGAGGAGGAGGAGGAGGAGGAGGAGTTTGGACTTGATATCTTGCCTTTCACTCCCCTTAAGGAGTCTCAAAGCGGCTAACAATCTCCTTTCCCTTCTTCCCCCACAACAAACACTCTGTGAGGTGAGTGGGGCTGAGAGACTTCGGAGTGTGACTAGCCCAAGGTCACCCAGCAGCTGCATGTGGAGGAGCGGGGAAGAGAACCCGTTTCACCAGATTACAAGACAACTGTTCTTAACCACTACACCAAACTGGCACCACTGG
The DNA here is from genome assembly GCF_964188315.1 of Podarcis muralis. Lineage (NCBI taxonomy): Eukaryota > Metazoa > Chordata > Lepidosauria > Squamata > Lacertidae > Podarcis > Podarcis muralis. The sequence continues at coordinate 19,508,580 of NC_135659.1, read as the reverse complement.
GAAGCTAACTCATAGACCATAGGCTGTATGCACCTCTACAAAGCAATATATAGTGCCCCCCCCCCCAAAAAAGCTGCTAACAATCGGGCTTCTGGTTTCCAGCTCAGTCATGTGACCTGACAATCTGGTAGAACTTACAGCTGCAAAACAGCTGGTGTAAGTCAAACTCTGTTTTAAAGACTTGCTTTCCCTCTGCCAGGCTTAGGTTGGCTCAGCTGGCAGTAGCCCTGATCCTGAACAGCAGAAGTTCTGCAGGCTTCCTACAGAACTTTAGGATTGCTCTGTTAGCCAGGGCCGTCTTTACTTGGGAGTTCAAGGGGTACGGGGCACCCGGGTGCCAAACTCTGGCGGGCGTCAGGTGCCCACCACTCTTAACTAAGCTCTTAACTATCTACATGTTATGAAATAATAAATAATTTTGATCAAGCTAGAAAAACAAAATACATATCTACCTAGGCATTACCAAAATGTATACCTACTGTTTCACTAAAGGACTTTCGACTTTGTGCGCTCATTTACAAAAGACACGCCGCGCCAGCAGCAGCGCTTGTCATTCACAACGGTGCATTTTAATTTAATCACTTACAGTTCAAATTCGTTTAGAGAACATTAAAAAAAATAATGTTTATTGTCGCTAATTGTCAGCATTTTCTTTGACTAACTACTTAGTACTTAGGGCTTTACGACACAAGCGTTTCAGCATGCGATTTGAGTTTTTGGGGAAGCTGGGCAGATCTTTGCACCCCGGTGGCACATATGCGAAAGACGGCAGTGGTCTGTTTCCTCAAGCTGTCTATTCAGTTCCCCTCATGTTCAGTGCTTGAATTACATGGAGGTAGAGAGGGCCTAACCCACTTTTGTGATGGCCCACCTATGGAGTCGGGGCAGGATTTGTTGATTCAGTTGCCTTTCCTCCCATGATTGAAATGTGTCATTGCATGGATAATACTTTCTCATCATAAGGCTGCTGCATCCTGCTTTGCAGGTACAGTGGTACCTCAGGTTAAGTACTTAATTCGTTCCGGAGGTCCATTCTTAATCTGAAACTGTTCTTAACCTGAAGCACCACTTTAGCTAATGGGGCCTCCTGCTGCCACCGCGCCGCCGGAGCACGATTTCTGTTCTCATCCTGAAGCAAAGTTCTTAACTTGAAGCACTATTTCTGGGTTAGCAGAGTCTGTAACCTGAAGCATATGTAACCTGAAGCGTATGTAACCCAAGGTACCACTGTATTGCTAATAAAGGATGTTGGCATATGTTGTGCAGTATTCACAAAGCTGGATGAAAAATGCCCCAACTGAAGCCCAGTTTTTCGTTAGAGGCAATTAGCCCTCTACAGGCAAGTCTAATGTATGTTTATGCGTCTGAATCTAATAACTCAAAGCGGCATGAATTAGTCATTTCTATACCACTATAGAAATGAATCATTAAATCTAGTGGATCCCAGTTAACTCATCTCACCGCACACCTCCAGACCCCAATAGATCAGCAGCATCCAAATAAAGGGCATTATTTTAGATTGGAGTGGGGAAGATTTCAGCAAGGGAAGGGCAGGACTCAAACTGGGAAGACTCACCAAACTTTCCCTTTAAGTAGAATTCAGTGGGGATCTAAATATATGCAATGTGTACCTTGTGCCTAACTGCAGGGCCCACTCTCATTGGCTTCTCTCTACAGCAGTAGCATTGAGCATTTCTGATAAGCCGGGTGCTTATCAGAAAGGAACTCCAAAGTCCTGAACTTCTAACGAAGTTGTTTGAGGGTGGAGCCTCCTAGCCTCTTCAATTATCTGGAACTGTGTGAGTTCAGGCAACAGGGCCATTTTTCAGGCACAGAAAGTATGATGCCTTGTGCCCTGTGGTTGGTAGGCAGTGGTAGAACTACTACAGGCCAAGGTCTTCTGCTGGTTATCTTCACTTCTCCATGGATATGAAGTATCACAAACCACCCTCTTAACATGTGAGACTTCCTCCGAGGAACAGGATCCCTAGCCTTAACATGTAAACATCTCATCTGGCTTGGTTACTGAGACTTGGTAGGTAGTTGGGCACTTCTACAGCTTGCTTGGTAGGTAGTTGGGCACTTCTACAGCTCACTGCAGATGGTGACAGCAGCCACGAAATTAAAAGACGCCTGCTTCTTGGGAGAAGGGCAATGACAGGCCTAGACAGCATCTTGAGAAGTAGAGACGTCACCTTGCCAACAAAGTTAAAGCCATGGTTTTCCCAGTAGTGATGTATGGAAGTGAGAGCTGGACCATAAAGAAAGCTGATCGCCGAAGAATTGATGCTTTTGAATTATGGTGCTGGAGAAGACTCTTGAGAGTCCCATGGACTGCAAGAAGATCAAACGCATCCATTCTTAAGGAAATCAGCCCTGAGTGCTCACTGGAAGGACAGATCGTGAAGCTGAGGCTCCAGTACTTTGGCCACCTCATGAGAAGAGAAGACTCCCTGGAGAAGACACTGATGCTGGGAAAGATGGAGGGCACAAGGAGAAGGGGGCGACAGAGGACGAGATGGTTGGATAGTGTTTTTGAGGTTACCAGCATGAGTTTGACCAAACTGCGGGAGGTAGCGGAGGACAGAGGTGCCTGGCGTGCTCTGGTCCATGGGGTCACGAAGAGTCGGACACGACTAAACGACTAAACAACAACAAACAGCTTGCTTGGAAACCTACTGGACAGCTCCCAAGCTTCACTGGTCAGAAGAGAATCTAGGGAATGGTGGCAATATCAGGATGCTCAGCTCCAGCAGTAGCCCCAACTCCAGACCTAGCTCTAGCTCTGGCTCAAGCCCCAATTCAACCCCTCATTTCCATCAACTGACCTCAGAGGCTCTGGTCTGCTGAATCTGAACATGGCCACATGCTGTGGAAAACACACCGAGAAGGTCTTGGGTGTGTCCTTCAAGCAAAACTCATTTCTGATCAGCTTTCTCTGAGGCAACATAGGAATAGCAGCAACATGCAATGTTCTCTTCCCCCAGTCCATGATAAAACCCACAAAGAATCCACAACAATACTGAGTTGTGTGCATTCAGCTCTCTCAGTGCATTGCAGTTGTGATTCAAGCCTGGACTGCATGCACCAGGGCAAACGTGAGCTTGGGATCTGTATTTTGTGAGGCACCAGTTTGCCTTTTCCATATCACAATTGACAAAAATGGCTGAGATTTCCCTCGGGTTTCTTTGGCAAGTCATTAGTCACAGTGGGATTAGGATTCTGGTCTCCTATGTGTAAGCCATGCAGGTTTCCAGACACTCTCTCTGGAATTTTCCTCTCTTTGTACAGTCCCTGTACTTGTATTTTATTTTTTTTAAAAGAAGCATGTCTGTGGTTTCCAAATTGGGTAGAAAAAAAATCAATGAGACAAGCCAGTTCAGCCTTAAGGGCAAGTCATGGGTTGCCAAGAGTGCAACATTTCTTGGGACATGAAGTTTGATGAGCACTGAGCCCCTATTACCAACGTCGTCTTGTTCCGTTCAATTAACTGTCCTGCTTTTGTTCTGCCTCCAAGGCTACAAGATCACTAAGAATCTGTGATCTGAAACAGGGTTGAAGAAAGAAACCCCTATTCATCCTATCCTGTAAGAGATAAAGCTGAACTTGCTGGAATAAATATCTCCTTTGCCATCATGACAACGAACTGGACTGATCTGTAAAAAGGAAAAGGAAAAAATTCCTCAAAGAGAAGCTGATATTGAGGGAGTTGACTGCATAAGTGGGAGGAATAATTAAAGGACTATGGGTGTAGTCTTAAGATAATTAAAATTCTGCACCCAGGCAATCCAGATTCTGTGATAAAGAAAACTGGTTTCTGTGACCTACGTATGCATTATGACAATTGAGCCAATTAGCATAATTCATTTTGGGTAATATATTTTGCAGTTTTTAATATTTTGTTTAATTAATTCAGGATTTGTTAGCCATTGAAATTGGGAAAGAGCTATACAGCGCACAGAAACTTTGCCTCTAAGAATGGGGGATTTTACATAACAAGACTTTTTACTTCTGAAATTTAAGCAAGCATTGCTCATGCACATTGGAGCATTTAAAAAAAAAAACCCCAGCACTTAGAACTAGAAGCTTGCCTTGCCTTGTCTTTTCTTTTAATACAAAAAATATATATATTCAAAAGTTACAATACAGCATTTTCAATGAATATATCCCCTCACACCTCTGTGACAGAAGCTCGCCTTTTGTCAAATAACAATAACTCTGAAATTCTCAGGAAGGTAGAATCTATGCTTAGGTATTGAAATATGGGTCAAAAATCCCCTGCACTTGTGTGAAACTTTTCATTTCCCACGAACATGGTAGTAGTGGGAGGTTTTCTTCTGCTTTGGCGTGTGTGTGTGTGAAATTCTGCGGAAATTGGGTTTATGTTAGGCAAGGTGGCTGAAGGGTTTTTATATATGGTTTTGATTGTGTGTTTTTTTAAACGATGGAAGGTGGCGCTGTGGTCTAAACCACTGAGCCTCTTGGGCTTGCTAACTGGAAGGTCGGCAGTTTGAATTCCGTGATGGAGTGAGCTCCCATTGCTCTGTACCAGCCAACCTAGCAGTTCAAAAGCACACCAGTTCAAGTAGATAAATAGGTACCGCTGTGGTGGGAAGGTAAAGAGCATTTCCATGCTCTCTGGTTTCCATCATGGTGTTCCGTTGCACCAGAAGCGGGTTAATCCTGCTAGCCACATGACCTGGAAAGCTGTCTGTGAACAAACACCGGCTCCCTTGGCCTGAAAGCGAGATGAGCACCACAACCCCTTAACTTAACCATTCAGGGGTCCTTTACCTTTTTTATCTTCAAGGGTAGCTACCTGAAGCAGCTGTGTGACTTGCAACAGCATATGCACATCCCTTAGGCTGCAGTGGGATGCTCACTCAACTAGGAGAAATGAGCAGCACTGAATAGAGTAGGACCTTCTTCTGAGTAAAACACACATTTCTGATGCAGCCCTTGAGAAACATGCAGAGAGCCTTGAATGTTGTATAGCAGCTTCAAGCCTCAACACTTGTTTTTTTAAAGTAAAAAAAAGAATTTTAAGAACCCTCAGCAATCTCATCTAACTAAACTGAATAAAACCCACCCACCAATTTCACAGATTTGTTCTACCACTATTACACAGTTTTGGGGGGGGGGGCATTTCTGTTTATGTTAACACACACATAAACAAGAGAGAGAGAGAGAGAGAGAGAGAGAGAGAGAGAAAGCAGCCAGATCTATTTCAGATCTCATTCTCCACTGACTATTTCTTTTTGTATAAAGCCCTTAAAAACTTCTAGTTGTTTGTCTTAAGTCTATCATGGAGTCAGAAGAGAGACCAGTGGTTTCCACAGGACAAAATAACCTCTGATAGCATGGTTTCAGCCGGTCAAAGGGATGCGTTAAAATAATTTGAATTAAAGCTCCATTTGCTGCTTAGTTGTGGGTTTGTTTGATGAGTGGGGCGGGGCACACGTACATTACTCACTGACCACATTGATCAACTTTGCTAGCTTGGCTCTTATTTATTTGTTTTTGAGTCAGTGACTCTGTCAGAGAAAATGACAGCAGTTGCCCAGATCATTTCCAGATCAACTTTTATTGCTTCAGAGCCAATTTAGCCCTTTCAACATGCTGGTTAATCTGAAAGAACGCATAAAATGAAGGCAGCTCTCGGAAATTTGTGTCAAAGGCCCAGCCCTGATGTCAGTTCAGGTAATTCGCCCCTTATAGAAAGTAACATGAAGCAGGAACTGAACAAGCCAACAACATTATACAGCAGTCCTCTGACAGCTGGCTATTGATCATCAGTGGAGGGCCATTACTTTTCAGACATTGACCTGCTGCCAACATCAATCCAGGAACAACATCAAAATGTTCTTGGCACCATTTACTGTTCCGAAGATGAGTGCTTTGGTGGGGGAGAAGAAATCCGTGAAATCATAAGTATTCAGGCCTTGGGAGTGGGGGAAAATAGGTAAGTTTAGGTTATAGAACTCTGTACAGTGGTACCTCGCAAGACGAATGCCTCGCAAGACGGAAAACTCGCAAGACGAAAGGGTTTTATGTTTTTTGAGCTGCTTCGCAAGACGATTTTCCCTATGGGCTTGCTTCGCAAGACGGAAACGTCTTGCAAGTTTGTTTCCTTTTTCTTAACACCGTGAATACAGTTGCGACTTGACTTCGAGGAGCAACTCATAGCACGCGGTGTGGTAGCCTTTTTTGAGGTTTTTGAAGACTTTGGTGATTTTTGAAGCTTTTCCAAAACTTTTCCGACACCGTGCTTCGCAAGACGAAAAAAATCGCAAGACGACAAAACTCGCGGAACAAATTACTTTCGTCTTGCGAGGCACCACTGTATTTCACTTCTTATCTAATAATATACTAAAGGGATGACCAAAAAACAGTGAGAATATAGAAGGAGCTCTGCTAGATCAGACCAGAAACCCATTTAGTTTGACTTTTTTTTTCTCAGCTCTCTACGGGAAGCTCACAAGCAAGATCTGGGCACAACAGAACTCTCCTCTCCTGCAGTTTGCAGCAAAACTGGTATTCAGAGCCATTCTGCCTCTGACAGTATTTTCCCATCACAGTACCCACATGCCAATCAACTGACATCACTGGGTGATGTCAGCTGATAGGTGGAGAGGATCAGAATTCAGAACCGCTGGGGGATGCTTTCCAGTTCATTCCCTGAGGAGAACAGGCTGGTGAAGACCCCAGGAGGGAACAGGATTGAATCTTCTAGACTTCAGCTGGTTAGTGGAGATTTCAGCCTTTCTGGTGCTGTTTCACCAGGGTGTTTGATGCAGGTCTAAACCACAGAGCCTAAGGCTTGCCGATCAGAAGGTCAGTGGTTTGAATCCCTGTGACGGGATGAGCTCCTGTTGTTCGGTCCCTGCTCCTGCCCACCTAGCAGTTCGAAAGCACAAAGTGCAAGTAGATAAATAGGTACCGCTTCGACGGGAAGGTAAACAGCATTTCCATGTGCTGCTCTGATTTGCCAGAAGTGGCTTAGTTATGCTGGCCACATGACCCGGAAGCTGTACACCAGCTCCCTCGGCCAATAAAGTGAGATGAGCACCGCAATCCCAGAGTTGTCCGTGACTGGACTTAATGATCAGGGGTCCTTTAGCTTTTATGCACTGGTGAAGCAGACCTCACCCCCCTCCAGAGGTCAGCATTGACAAGTGGGAAGGAGGCTGACCACCTATCAGTTTTTTGGCATCATCATCATGCCAACAATGACTGGCAATTTACTAGCTGTGCCCACCTGCCAAAGCTGGACTGCACGGTGAGGGGAAATATAGATCTGGCCCACTAGGGCCAAAAATGTTCTGCATCCATTCCCTAATCTATTGAATCAGGAGGCTTATGCCCATAACACAGGAGGGGAATCTGTAATGGTTGTATGGGTTTGCTCGTGCGTAAGTTGCCGCCACTATTGGCAAGGTTGCCTGGTTAAACCTTTTCCTGGCTGGACAGCCCTTCACTTCGTGGCTGACTCAGTCACTAGCAGAATCCGTCAGTGGGCGTTTCTTGAACTTCTTCCAGCATAAAAGTTCTTTGACGCCAAGTCTCTGCCTAGTCTCCCTGCGCGGAAGTCTTCTGCACAGGGTGGGTGTGGGCAGCGGAGGACCCGTGCTCTCCCCGCTGGTCTCCGACGAAGAGTCCTGGAGCCATCTCTCCGAAGCCCGCCTCTGCCCCCCTTTGTCCCTGGTGTCACGCTGATTTCCTTCCCCAGCCGATGAGTCCCCTCTCTCCCTGCTGGGCCCTTCTCCGGCATCGCTTGGGAGCCTTGCCTCCACTCCTGGCTCAGATGTCAGTTCCCTGACAGAATCATAGAATTGTGAAGTGTATTGTTGAAAGGGAACCCTCAGGACCATCTAGTCCAGAGTTTCCTAAACTTGGGTCTCCAGCTGTTTTGGGCCTACAAAAGGAGATTAGGTCTGAGTCAATGACATAGCTAGGCTTCTATGCTCCTGTTAGAGGGTGCCACTGGTACCCTCTAACTCTTCCCCTACACTATGACCACATGGTCCACCAATCTTCTGTTTGAGGGCAGAATCTCAACAACAAATATGTTTCTTTAAAGCAGCACTTGTCCCATTCCTTGAAAGTCCCCCATCCAAGCATTGACCAGATGGAGCCCTGCTTAGCTTGCGCAACATGGCTGCATCAAGTGCTTTCAGACTATTTCCTTGGCCTACCACCAACCTTCAGGTAGGCAGAGTGGCCTGGCCCATTGAGTGTGAGGCTTATACAGCAAAGCAATGACAGAGGGGAACAACTTGCCACTGACATAAAAGCTTTGCAGTATACTGAAACATTAGAAGAATTGCTTTAATAATCTGGGCTCTCCAAGGCAGTAAAAGACAGGCAATGCGAGCTCTGTATTGAGGAGATGTTTGCAATGCAAGCCCTTTGATAACTGCTGTCTTTTAGCAGCAGGATATTATTCTATTGTATCATTTTGCTGACCGTTCTTCTAAACTAATAAGATGGTGACATTCCTCAGTGGAGTGGAAAGGTCACACCAACCCGGCAGCTATAGTTAAAAACCACAAACACATTTTGTCATGAACTGTTTTGCCCTGTATGTGTTTAGTCTTAGGGTAATTCTAAGGAACCGACAGCACCAAATCACACAGAACCTGAACTGCTTTTCATGCTCTCATCCTTTCAGTCCGTTGGTTTGTTTGTCATCCTTGTTTCTTTCCCTTGAACAAAAGGCATGTGACAATGGCATGAGGAATGCATTCAGTTATCCCAGCATCTTCTGAAGCAACCCCAGTGCTATATATAATTTCTATTCATTTTATTTCTTTCTTTCCGGTAGGCATGTTGGCAGCCTTGCATTCTGTCTGAAGAGAGCCACTTCATTTCTCGACACTAATATTCAATGTAGATCATAATGGGTAGCAATTATCTGACAGTGGCTGATTTGGGCTTGCTTCACAGAATATTTCAGAAGTGTTCTGTCTGAAAAGAAGCTCTCTTCTGGTCACGTTTTAAGGGACAGGCTAAAGAAATATTTGTGAAAGGTTGTTCAGTTGTCACAGGAGGTGTTTTAGAGTAGCTTTCCCATGCCAGGTGACCACCAGATGTTCAGCACTACGGTTCTCATTATCCCTGATGCTGGTTGGGAATTATGGGAGCTGAAAACATATGGAGAACATCAGGTTTGGGAAGGCTGTTTGAGAGAAGGCACACCCTGTGTAGAGTTGCCATCTCTCTCAGAAAAATGACTATTACTCGCCTTATTTATTTAACATGGTTGTGTGTGTGTGTGTTTGTGCTTAATCATAAAAGCCTCTGATCAGTTTATGTAAAACAATATAAAATGCACATCTAAAAATACCAATAAAATCAGATTATTTCAGGGGTGGCTAATCTGTGTCCCTACAGATGTTGTTCAATTGCCTAACTCCCATCAGCCCCAACCGGCATGGTCAATGATCAAGGATGATGAAAAGTGTAGTTCAGCATCATTTGGAGCGGCACAGATTAACCGCTCCTGGTTAAGTTAAACTAAGGGTGTGTAGGCCATGGTCCCCCAGCTGTTGTTGGAATGCAGCTCGTATTTTGTTGTTTAGTCATTTAGTCGTGTCCGACTCTTCATGACTCCATGGACCAGAGCACACCAGGCACTTCTGTCTTCCACGGCCTCCCACAGTTTGGTCAGACTCATGTTTGTAGCTTCGAGGACACTGTCCAACCATCTCGTCCTCTGTCGTCCCCTTCTCCTTGTGCCCTCAATCTTTCCCAACATCAGGGTCTTTTCCAGGGAGTCTTCTCTTCTCATGAGGTGGCCAAAGTATTGGAGCCTCAGCTTCAGGATCTGTCCTTCCAATGAGCACTCAGGGCTGATTTCCTTAAGAATGGGTAGGTTTGATCTTCTTGCAGTCCATGGGACTCTCAGCAGCTCCTATTAGCCCTATAATTTGTGTCCAACAACAAGCAGAATTGTGAAAGGGATTGATCAGCCCTGATTAGTGGTGTTCTTCTGTGTCACCTCTCCTCAGTCTTTCTTCTTGTCATGGACTGGTTGGGCACAGAATAATGGTGGAAGGAACCATCTGGGGAACCACCAAGGAAGAAGGCTAAGAGCCCAGGGAGTAGTGGTGGGACACTGATGAATGGTCAGAGGGAGAAGAGGGAGAAGACTGGGAGGAGGAGGTGTCAGAAGCTGAAGAGGTAACAGGATTTAGAGAGCTGGAAGAGTCTGTGGCAGAGAGCATCAGAGGCAGAAGCTGAAGGGAGAAGGGAGGCCAAGTGGCAGAGACTAGTCAGGTTGGTGAAGAGTTACGGGTGTCTCCCCATCCTGCTGTGGAAAGCTCCCCTCCTCCCTAGTCTCCAAGAACCAGAAGATGCATGAAAAGTGTGGAGGAGAGGCTGGCTGCACAGAGGCGCAAGTCTTCGATTGCTTGGGGAAATCGCTGAAGGGGGGGGGGACTTAGACAGCTACAAGGAGGTGGGAACTTTCTGTCTATGGAGGTTATGTTTTTGCTAGTAAAGAGTTGCCTCCATCTTTCAACTGTGTGATTACTGATTGGCATACTCCTATCACACCTCTTAAGCTCCTGATTCCAATCATCAAAGAATCTTCTGAAACATGTAGTAATAATAATAATAATAATAATAATAATAATAATAATAATAATAATAATAATATATTATTTATACCCCGCCCATCTGGCTGAATTTCCCCAGCCACTCTGGGCGGCTTCCAATCCAGTGTTAAAACAGTACAGCATTAAATATTAAAAACTTCCCTAAACAGGGCTGCCTTCAGATGTCTTTTAAAGAGAAGATAGCTGCTTATTTCCTTCACATCTGAAGGGAGGGTGTTCCACAGGGCGGGCGCCACTGCCGAGAAGGCCCTCTGTCTGGTTCCCTGTAACCTCACTTCTCGCAATGAGGGAACCGCCAGAAGGCCCTCAGCGCTGGATCTCAGTGTCCGGGCTGAACAATGGGGGTGGAGACACGATGTGTCTCTCACTCATCAGTGCAGAAATATCAGAAGGCCAGGGCCACGTGAAGGCCTCATGCCATGACTTCTTGCCACAAGGGGTAAAGCTGGCAGGGAAGGGAGCCATGTTCTGGACTCCTCCCCCAGGGCCCAGGTTTTCTGATACTTCTAGAGAAGACAGCTGTGCTCACTCCCCTGTAGGGATGGGAGGAATTTAATTCAGTATGCATTTAAAACTGCACCTATCTCATTCTTCCTTTCCAAAACAATATGCAAAGCAAAACACAGCTATCTTTTTCAAAGTTCACACTAATCTGAATTTTTCAATGCAGTTCTCCAACTTATGTTTCAAAAATGCATATATTATGGGAAATATATTACGGGGGTGTGTTTGCATATATGCTTACCTTATTCAAAAACTGCAGATAGAAATGTGTTTCTTAGGGAAAATGCTGATTTAGCGTTTGCAAAGTTTTTGTTTTTTAAAATAGCAAATTGTTGCAAAAGTTGGTGAGCTGAATTTAAGCTTGAGAACCAAAATAGACAGATCCCCTCATTCCTACTTCCATGTTATTATTTACACCAGGAAGAGTCCTTAAGAAGGGTTCCCAGAATGAACTGAGCGAAACTTACTGATTTTAAAAAGAGCCCTTGCATAAATAAATTGGTCCTGAATATGCCTAGGCTAGAGCAATACTGCTAAATAAATCTGTTGAAAGAATATTTTGAAGCTTACGTGCAACCCCCCCACCCATCTTACCAGCACTGCTAATGCAGACCTATGTGTTTAACATAACATTAGTCAATGTGTAACTGATTGGGTAAATTTCATTTCTAGCTAGTTAACAAAAATTGTGTAAGTCATCAAGGTTAAATTCTTATTCACATGAAATGCCCTATTGCGTTCTGTTCTACTTCACTCATTAAATCAAATTTCTCAGCGAAGATGGACCATTAACCTACAAATTATTGCCCATCCTTCCCCAACAGGATGCAGATTGTATGCTTCAGTAAAGGTGCATATATAGAAGTCTGTGCTCGCACCTATTTAACTTTCTCAGTTAGCTATGTCTCAATTAAGATTGTGGCCCGGTGCCATGCTTATGAAGCATTCTTTCTAAAGTTTTCTCTTGATGATAAATTGGATCAAGAAAAAAGACACCTTGTTCATATATTGGCAAAAATGGATTTTGGCAACATCAAACAAATATCCTCTCTTCAGAAAAAAAAGGGGGGAATAAGGATGCTGGACTGAGTTTGGCTGATGATTTTATGTTAAATGCTTAACTTATTTTTTTTCTTCTTGGTGGTAGATTGCTGGGTTGTTGTTGTTTTCTGTTTTCTGTACGACATTCCAAACCACCCTTGGATCTTAATCCAACAAACATTGGTATAAAAGTTGACTGAATAAACAAATAAATATACAGCGAAGCGTGTCTGAATTTAAAGGCAACAATATCAAAAATGCATTGAGATGAACCGCTTAGTTATCTGGAACATTTTCAGGTATGTTTCAGATGCTGTTTTGGGAGCAAACCTGCACTGGTTATCCTAATGAATTACACATGCTGGAGGCAGATGTGATCAGATCCATACCGTACACATCCAATGGACATTTAAAGCTCATTACTTCTTCTGGCAAATAGAAGGGGAAGAAATGGAGGCAGTGAGAGATTTTACTTTCTTGGGCTCCATGATCACTGTAGATGGTGACAACAGCCACGAAATTAAAAGATGCCTGCTTCTTGGGAGAAAAGCAATGACAAACCTAGACAGAATCTTAAAAAGTAGAGACATCACCTTGCCAACAAAGGTCCGTATAGTAAAAGCTATGGTTTTCCCACTAGTGATGTATGGAAGTGAGAGCTGGACCATTAAGAAGGCTGATTGCCGAAGAATTGATGCTTTTGAATTATGGTGTTGGAGGAGACTCTTGAGAGTCCCATGGACTGCAAGAAGATCAAACCTATCCATTCTGAAGGAAATCAGCCCTGAGTGCTCACTGGAAGGACAGATTGTGAAGCTGGGGCTCCAATACTTTGGCCACCTCATGAGAAGAGAAGATGCCCTGGGAAAGACCCTGATGTTGGGAAAGATTGAGGGCACAAGGAGAAGGGGACGACAGAAGACGACATGATTGGACAGTGTTCTTGAAGCTACCAACATGAGTTTGACCAAACTGCGGGAGGCAGTGGAAGACAGAAGTGCCTGGATGCTCTGGTCCATGGAGTCACGAAGAATCGGACACGACTAAACGATTAAACAACAACAAAAACACTTCCCCAAAGGAATCGTGGGAATTAATAGTGCTTGGACCTGTAGCTCTTGGAGTGAAACTGCAGTTCCAAAGGTTCTTCGAGGGAAGTCATGTCCTTTAAATGTAGGGTGTCGATCTGGCATATGCTAATCTCTCTGCAACCTTTGATACCATTACTCATGGTCAGGGCCAGATTTAGGTTGTATATGGCCCTAAGCTACTGAAGGTAATGGGGCCCTTTATATGTCCAGCTGTCCTTTGACTGCAGAAATGGATAAAAGCCCCCCCCCATCCAAACAATGACTATCATCAGTGCAGGCAAGAATTTTTTTAATTTTTTTTTATCATCTACAATACTGTTTTATTTATTTTATAGTACAGTACATTGATTATTGCTTTCATTTTATGGATCAATGGTCTCATTAGATAGTAAAATTCATGTTAAATTGCTGTTTTAGAGGTTGTTTTTCAAAGTCTGGTACCGGTTAATCCGTTTTGCATTACTTTCTATGGGAAAGTGCGCCTTGGTTTTGGAATGCTTTGGTTTTGGAAAGGACTTCTGGAACAGATTAAGTTTCAAAACCAAGGTACCACTGTATATAGAAATGAGCAAACCAGTGATATTTTAGGGAGCAGGCTAGCAGGCGGGGCCCATTACTTACATCATAGGAGCCTACACAACACAAAACACTGTTGCTATATGTAGGTTTTATTTTATTTGTTTTTTCTCTCTTATATTTTGGAAATGTACATCCAGGTGTTTTTTCCTTAAATTTTTTTGGGGGCCCCCAAGAGAGTGGGGCCTAAACTATAGCTTGTTTAGCTTATACGTAAATCCGGCAAGGCTCGTGGTCTTCTTCTGGATCACCTTGCATGGGTATCAGAGCTCAGTTGTTGTTTTTTCATCCAGTGTCTGGTAAAATATTTTACATCCAGATTTGTAGATAGGACTTTTGAGGATTATTTTTGGGGTCCAAGGCTGCTCCAGCTGTAACAGAGTTAAAGGGAAAACATCAAAGTTTAATTGAGCTCCCGTTGCTCGGTCCCTGCTCCTGCCAACCTATCAGTTCGAAAGCACGTCAAAGTGCAAGTAGATAAATAGGTACCACTCTGGCGGGAAGGTAAACAGTGTTTCCGTGCGCTGCTCTGGTTCGCCAGAAGTGGCTAAGTCATGCTGGCCACATGACATGGAAGCTGCACACCAGCTCCCTCAACCAATAAAGCGAGATGAGCGCCGCAACCCCAAAGTAGTCTGCGACTGAACCTAAAGGTTGGGGTCCCTTTACCTTTACAGTGGTACCTCGGGTTACAGATGCTTCAGGTTACAGATGCTTCAGGTTACAGACTCCGCTAACCCAGAAATAGTACCTCGGGTTAAGAACTTTACTTCGGATGGTAACAGAAATCGCGTGGCGGTGGCATGGCAGCAGCGGGAGGCCCCATTAGCTAAAGTGGTGCCTCAAGTTAAGAACAGTTTCAGGTTAAGAACGGATCTGCAGAACAAATTAAGTTCTTAACCAGAGGTAGCACTGTACCTTTACTGACTGTATTGACAGTCCACAACAGTTTTTCTGTGACTGATTTCACATATTTGTTTTTTATAACTTACCTCAGTTCCTATTATTGCTTTGTTGGTTGGATCCCTGGGTTTATTTTAGAGATTTAATATTTGAGATACATGTTCTGGTACAAAAATACTTTGCAATAGAAATTTAATTTAGTTTTTTAAAAAAACAAAACAAAACAAAACTAACAAAGTTAAGTGTTCTCCTGCGAGCCAAGCTTTGACACCCAAGCAACATAAATATCTTAATACTTTGATTCAGCTCTATGTGGACTGTAGCACTTGCTGGTTGAGGATCACAATACAAAATTCTCAGTACCCACAAAACTGGCACAGCCAAGGGTCCAGAGGTTCTCAACTAGCCTTCTTCCTTACTGGATGTGAACCTGGCTATGTAAGCAGGATATGTGTGTGTTTAAATTCTGGGCCATGCAACTTCCCATCAAATGTTGCAAAAAAGGTTAAGCCAGTTATGTACCAATAAACCCAAACAGTAGGAATTGGAGATGTCCCTGAATTCTGCATGATGGGATTTGGGAAGGAAAACTCAGTGTCAGAAGCATTTTTGGAGCAGGACGCCCTCCCACATACCACACAGTGTGTGGAGTTTTTACTAACTACACGAGAGTCTCAGAATGTCTTACATATTCTGAGATTGTCTGGTGACAATCTCAGACTCATCACACTGGAAGTTCAGTGGATAGATAGTGGCTTGCAAATGTACCAAATGCACACAAGAGGAATGCATCATAAGGACTTGAAGCCATAAGAGCTAGTCTAGCATTCTGCTTTCACAGTGGTCAACCAAACGTCCATGGGAAGCGTCTAAGCAGAACATGAGTGAAGTGGCACTCTCCCCATCTGTGTTCAGACCAACTGGTGTTCAGAGACATACTGCCTCCGATACTTTTTTAAAGCCGTTCAAGGTGGTGGTCATCCCTGCCTCGTATGGGAACAAATCCCCTAATTTAACTATGTGCTGTGTGAAAAGGTACTTTGTTTTGTCTGTTCTTGTCAGGGATCATGCTGAGGAGGGCTGCACTGGTGGGAGTCTCCCCCTCGCCCTGCTGCTGATCCAGATCCTGAATCTTCCCAGGAGCAGGAGGACAGTATAGATTTGGAAGAGTGGTTTGCAGAGGGGCATAGTTCAGAAGGCAGAAGCTGGGAAATACTGGATGGGGAACAGCTAGGAGAAGAAACGCTGGAAGGGAGAGGGTTAACATATTCACAGTTGTTTGACAGCATTCCTCCACTCTCCCCAAGGTCAAGAAGAACTCAGAAAGTCTCAGAACAGGAAGCGCAGAGGGTACAAGCTCAGAGTACAAAACATAGGAGAAACATAGATTAATAGGAACGAAGGGGATGTGAGCCTTAATTGGGAGCACCACCAATCTAGGAGATGTGTTCTTTGTTCTCTCACTGTGATTATTACAGATTCTAACTGGTAAGACTTCCTTTCATTTCATCGTTTGTTTACCGTCTCGGGGGAGGAAGTCTATTTCACGAAGCCTTTCAGTTCTGAATCTTCAGACATTCAATTTCATTGTATTCAGGGCTTTTTAAGGGGGAATTCAACAGAACTCAGTTCCAGCACCTTTCAGGTGGGTTCCAGAACCTCTCAGGTGAGTTCCAGCACCTCTCAGGTGAGTGCCATTGCCATTCAAAGAAAGAAAGAAAAAGGTGAACTCACAGCACCTCTTTTTCTAGAAAAATAACACTATGGGATGTCTTCTAGTACTGTGAGGGAAGGAGAAAAGCTTTTATCTCTCTGCTTTCTGCACATCACATAATACAAGGTGGCTTCCAAAATGCAGCCCTTTGATTTATTTCAATATTTCTCATGCCATCATTCAGTAAAATGTCTCAGTAGTATAAAGTATGTTATTGGAAACAGTAAATATAAAAAGCGCTAGGAAAACAAAATAGAGATAGAGTACACCAAATTGCATCAAAACAGGTGCAAATTGCATGACATAATTCCTACCCATTCTCTTGGGACAAAAGCCTGGAGGAATGAAGTCCCTGATATTATCCAATGACTGAGTTCATTGCAGACTTATTGCTGCCTATCTTCTCTGAGGTAGCAAGACAAGGATTGCCACATAGAATAGGTGAATGAATACACATCCAAAAATATTATTTCCCTTCTAGTCATTTCATATTAGAGTAGTTGATGGCATTTATTTATTTATTTTAATGGCAAACCATGTTATCCATTTTTGTTTTGGCATATAAAAAAAAAAGCATGAGGTGTCATGACGAACACAGCGTGAGGGAGCTTTCTAAAAACACATATTCGCATCCCCTAATGCAGAACTTTCCAAATGGTGTGTCGCAACATGTTAGTGTGTCGGCTGCAGTGTGTAGATGCATTGTGTGACCAGGCCGCGACAGCCCCAGCCCTCAGGGATCATAAGGAAGGAATAAAGACTCTGACAATGGGTTATGGAATTAAAATTAGGCCACAACTTTATTAAACTTCTGAATGTAGGAAGACCTTGGCTTAGGCCTTGGGCGTGTATCCCTCCCAGCCCCTCAGCCAGGGGGAACTGGGGCACATCAGGGTAAGTGGGATATGGGGATGCTCTGTGAGATGCAAGTGTAGCAGGCAGCCCAGCCCATATCCCCGCACACAGGGTAGTTGACTGATGACCTTTCAGTGTATGGCTTATGACACCCATATATATCACCACTTTAAGAGGGGACCCTGGAATCGCTGCCGCAGGGGGATGAGTCACCACTTCACATACACACCCATTATAGGGAAGAAAAGACTAAAGGATTCCATCCAAGGCCATAACCACCAAAGTTGTGACGAATTGCTATGGGGAAGACAAATCCGGCCAATGCAGGAACATTTCTTCCCAGTCCCAACAGCAACCAGTCAAAGACCATACCAGCGCCCGCTAAACAGGAAGAAAAAGTTAACCTGCAAGCAAGAAACTTTAAACAAAGGGAGGGTAGGGAGGGTGAATCTCCAGAGCCGACTGCCTGGCTATTGTCGGCTCCACCCCCTATTTATAAATGGGGCTGGCCCCACCTCCCAGCAAGAAACTTGATTACTGAGGCTGGGCATGAACCTCCAAATATTAACAGTGAGGGACAAGCCAGCCCCTGTTTGCCTGTAAGCTCCCTGGGAACTGTAGCACCATGCACAATCCCACAAAGGACACCCACAATGTAAAGTGTGAGTTCTCATTATGAGAACAGCCCTGTGCTCCTCCAAGAGTTTTGTTTAACCTCTGGCTTGCTGGTAAAACTGAATTACTGTGTCGTAAAATGACGCAGGTCTAAAAAGCGTGTCACCAACATGAAAAATTTGGAAAGCTTTGCCCTAAAGGGTAGGAACTTGTTTTTAATTAAAATCCTGGTCTCTCAGGAAACTGAAATCTTTACTGAGTGCTCAAGTCGTTGCATTTTCTGTGTTCTGTAGAATCACCACAGTCCATTGCTATCGCAGAAATCCTGTTCATGGGCTCAAACTGTAAAACTGTAATCCTGTGCTCAGTTCCTTGAAAAGAACTACTAGTGAAATTAATAGATTACATTTTCACATTACTGAGGGCTGTGTGTGTGTATTCAATTCAATTAAACTGCAGGAAGATAATGGAGAAATGGTACCAATGAAAGCCACAATGAACACTTAATAAAACCAACTTTACAGAAATAAATATTTTGAAAGAAAACAGCACTGTGGGGGGAAAAGACTCTTTCTCAAGCTCAAAGAAATAATTAGAAGGTACAACTTAACAAAGAGAAAAGCTAATAGAAAACCTTCTGTAATTATAGGAAATAAAGACACACACACACACACACACACTATATATATATATATATATATATATATATATATATATGCTTTCGTAGATTTTCACGGGTACAAGAATGCATAAAACCTGCATATATATATATATATATATATATATCCACAGAGAGAGAGAGAGAGAGAGTATATATATATAGTCGGACACAGCTAAACGACTAAACACACACACACACACACACACACACACACAATGTTGTTAATCTCTCTAGGCTGTGTGACAAGGATGAAATGGAAAAAATGATCTACACAATCAATGGGCTGGCTGAGGCATTTGTACCACACACACAACACGACAGACTGTATGTAATTATATGAATTCTTTTTTAAAAAATCTTATTTAATTCTTTTTTAAAATACATGTCATATCAAAATATATGGTTCTGTAGACCAACTTATCATATAAACAAAGCATATTATGAGAAATTAGAGTCCAGCAGATTGACCAGGAAATACAATCTATTCAGTTCTTATGTTAGCAATATCCACAATGTGGAATTCTTA
Source organism: Podarcis muralis (assembly GCF_964188315.1). Taxonomy (NCBI): domain Eukaryota; kingdom Metazoa; phylum Chordata; class Lepidosauria; order Squamata; family Lacertidae; genus Podarcis; species Podarcis muralis. Next base: position 19,489,475 of record NC_135659.1, on the reverse strand, counting down.
TACAGTGGCGTAGCATGGGGGGTGCCAGGGGTGCCGGCCGGACCGGGCACAACATCTTGGGGGGGTGCGAGTCCAGAGGGCCCAGCCCCGTCATGCCCTCGGCCTGTCCCTATTGTCAGAGCGGCCGGCCAGCCTCCGCCTACTCCTACCTTGCCCACCCGAGGACTGCAGCAGCGCCCGCCCCCGTGGCCACCTACCCCCGCCTCGCCCATTGGCTTGCCTCCCTCGGCCCCGCCTCTCTCCGATGGCCGCGGGGGTGTCCTGCTCGGCGCCGTCGCCTTTTTTCAGGAGGTAGGGAGGCTGGACGGGGAGGTGGGGTCGGAAGCGGGCAGAGAAGGAGGGGAGCTCGTAGCCAAAAGGGCTGCACCGGCCGGCAAAGGGCCAGGGAAAGTTTGGAGAGGAGAAACGCACCGTCATGATTTCCCGGTGGAAGCGGCAGGATTAGGGATGGCGAAGCGTAATTACGCACAAATTTCGCTGGGTGAGAGCTTCGGGGATCGATCGGCGGAAATGGGAATCAATTGGAATATGAGAGAAAGAGAGAGAGAGAGGGACCATCATTCATAGGCATAGATTTGTAGGGTTAGGGGGCACAAATCCACGGTTTAGGGGGCGCAAATTACTTGCTTTGCCCCGGGTTAGGGGGCGCAAATTACTTGTCTTGCCCCGGGTGCTGACAACCCACGCTACGCCGCTGTTCTTATATCAATCTTGTAATGTTCCACGAGAAGATGCTTTTATGAATTCGAGCATTCTTTGTATGCAGGTTTCAGACAAAAGACTTTGAAGAATGGCACATGCAGAAAATAAGACAAGGATTCCAGGATAATACCTAGTTTCGCCCAACTGGGCTTCGTCAGCCGTGCATGTGCCGTTGATATAAGAATTCCACATTGTGGATATTGCTAACATAAGAACTGAATAGATTGTATTTCCTGACAAAGGGCTTGGAAGTGTTTTGAGGCATTTGTACCAGCAATAAGCTCTTATGGGTGCCAGTGGGTCACCCAAAGCATTGAGCTGGGGGCAAGCAACAAAAGAAGATGCAATGATGAGAATGAGGCCAGAAAATTTGCTTTCTTCTGCTTTCTTCCTCCATGCATTTATGATCCATGTACAATAGGAATCCCCTTCATGGATCACTGCCTTGCCGTGGCGAAGGGGCTTGAAGAACTCAGAGAAGCTATGAACTATGCCGAGCAGGGCACACAAGATGAACAGGTCATAGTGGAGAGTTTCGACCAAACGTGATCCACCTGGAGGAGGAACCGGCAAGCCACTCCAGTATCCTTGCCAAGAAAACTCCATGGACAAAGACAACAGGCATATAAAAGTTATGACGCTGGAAGATGAGCCCCTCAGGTCGGAAGGCGTCCAACATGCTACTGGGGAAGAGCGGAGGGCAAGTACAAGTAGATCCAGAGCTGATGAAGCGGCTGGGCCAAAGCCGAAAGGACGCTCAGTTGCGGATATGCCTGGAAGCGAAAGGAAAGTCCAATGCTGTAAAGAAAAATATTGCATAGGAACCTGGAATGTAAGAACCATGAACCTGGGTAAGTTGGAGGTGGTCAAAAAGGAGATGGCGAGAATAAATATTGACATCCTGGGCATCAGTGAACTAAAATGGACGGGAATGGGCGAATTCAGTTCGGATGACCATCACATCTACTACTGTGGGCAAGAAACCCGTAAAAGAAATGGAGTGGCCCTCATAGTCAACAAAAGAGTGGCGAAAGCTGTACTGGGATGCAATCTCAAAAATGATAGAATGATCTCGATACGAATCCAAGGCAGACCTTTTAACATCACAGTAATCCAAGTTTATGCACCAACTACTGGTGCTGAAGAAACTGAAATTGACCGATTCTATGAAGACTTACAACACCTTATAGAAGTGACACCAAAGAAGGATGTTCTTCTCATTATAGGGGATTGGAATGCTAAAGTAGGGAGGCAAGAGATAAAAGGAACAACTGGCAAGTTTGGCCTTGGAGATCAAAACGAAGCAGGGCAAAGGCTAATAGAGTTCTGTCAAGAGAACAAGCTGGTCATCACAAACACGCTTTTCCAACAACACAAGAGACGACTCTACACATGGACATCACCAGATGGGCAGCATCAAAATCAGATTGATTATATTCTCTGCAGCCAAAGATGGAGAAGCTCTATACAGTCAGCAAAAACAAGACCTGGAGCTGACTGTGGCTCAGATCATCAGCTTCTTATAGCAAAATTCAAGCTTAAACTGAAGAAAGTAGGAAAAACCACTGGGCCGGTAAGATACAATCTAAGTCAAATCCCTTATGAATACACAGTGGAAGTGAGGAACAGGTTTAAGGATTTAGATTTGGTGGACAGAGTGCCTGAAGAACTATGGATGGAGGCTCGTAACATTGTACAGGAGGCAGCAACGAAAACCATCCCAATGAAAAGGAAATGCAAGAAAGCAAAGTGGCTGTCCAACGAGGCCTTACAAATAGCGGAGGAGAGAAGGCAAGCAAAATGCGAGGGAGATAGTGAAAGATACAGGAAATTGAATGCAGATTTCCAAAGAATAGCAAGGAGAGACAAGAAGGCCTTCTTAAACGAGCAATGCAAACAAATAGAGGAAAACAACAGAATGGGAAGAACCAGAGATCTGTTCAAGAAAACTGGAGATATGAAAGGAACATTTCGTACAAAGATTACCATAATAAAGGACAAAAGTGGTAAGGACCTAACAGAAGCAGAAGACATCAAGAAGAGGTGGCAAGAATACACAGAGGAATTATACCAGAAAGATATGGATGTCTCGTACACCCCAGGTAGTGTGGTTGCTGACCTTGAGCCAGACATCCTGAAGAGCGAAGTCAAATGGGCCTTAGAAAGCACTGCAAATAACAAGGCCAGTGGAAGTGATGGTATTCCAGCTGAACTATTTAAAATTTTAAAAGATGATGCTGTTAAGGTGCTACACTCAATATGCCAGCAAATTTGGAAAACTCAGCAGTGGCCAGAAGATTGGAGAAGATCAGTCTACATCCCAGTCCCAAAGAAGGGCAGTGCCAAAGAATGCTCCAACTACCGCACAATTGCACTCATTTCACACGCTAGCAAGGTTATGCTTAAAATTCTACAAGGAAGGCTTAAGCAGTATGTGGATCGAGAACTCCCAGAAGTGCAAGCTGGATTTAGAAGAGGCAGAGGAACCAGAGACCAAATTGCAAACATGCGCTGGATTATGGAGAAAGCTAGAGAGTTCCAGAAAGACATCTACTTCTGCTTCATTGACTATGCAAAAGCCTTTGACTGTGTCGACCACAGCAAACTATGGCAAGTTCTTAAAGAAATGGGAGTGCCTGATCACCTCATCTGTCTCCTGAGAAATCTCTATGTGGGACAAGAAGCTACAGTTAGAACTGGATATGGAACAACTGATTGGTTCAAAATTGGGAAAGGAGTACGACAAGGCTGTATTTTGTCTCCCTGCTTATTTAATTTATATGCAGAATACATCATGCGAAAGGCTGGCCTTGATGAATCCCAAACTGGAATTAAGATTGCTGGAAGAAATATCAACAACCTCAGATATGCAGATGACACAACCTTGATGGCAGAAAGTGAGGAGAAATTAAAGAACCTTTTAATGAGGGTGAAAGAGGAGAGAGCAAAATATGGTCTGAAGCTCAACATCAAAAAAACGAAGATCATGGCCACTGGTCCCATCACCTCCTGGCAAATAGAAGGGGAAGAAATGGAGGCAGTGAGAGATTTTACTTTCTTGGGCTCCATGATCACTGCAGATGGTGACAGCAGCCACGAAATTAAAAGACGCCTGCTTCTTGGGAGAAGGGCAATGACAGGACTAGACAGCATCTTGAGAAGTAGAGACGTCAGCTTGTCAACAAAGGTCCGTATAGTTAAAGCCATGGTTTTCCCAGTAGTGATGTATGGAAGTGAGAGCTGGACCATAAAGAAGGCTGATCGCCGAAGAATTGATGCTTTTGAATTATGGTGCTGGAGGAGACTCCTGAGAGTCCCATGGACTGCAAGAAGATCAAACGCATCCATTCTTAAGGAAATCAGCCCTGAGTGCTCACTGGAAGGACAGATCGTGAAGCTGAGGCTCCAGTACTTTGGCCACCTCATGAGAAGAGAAGACTCCCTGGAGAAGACACTGATGCTGGGAAAGATGGAGGGCACAAGGAGAAGGGGGCGACAGAGGACGAGATGGTTAGATAGTGTTTTCGAGGTTACCAGCATGAGTTTGACCAAACTGCGGGAAGTAGTGGAGGACAGAGGTGCCTGGCGTGCTCTGGTCCATGGGGTCACGAAGAGTCGGACACGACTAAACAACTAAACAACAACACAATAGGAATGGGGAACCTCAGATCCAGGCCCTGGAGACACATTCAGGGCAACACCTCCTCCCCAGCCACCCCCCTTTGTTCCAAGTCACCCACCCTGCTTTTCACTGTCCTTGAGTGGTGTTTGCCTAGCTAGAATGTGCCTTTGAATTCTCATAGAGCTTCTTGCTTGCCTAGTTGCAGAATGGAGAGGTATATGTGAGTAAATTAACATGCCTTGCTCCATCTACATTTGGTCCTGCCTCAGCCCATTGCTTCCATGTGGCCATTGTAAAGGTAAAGGGACCCCTGACCATTAGGTCCAGGCATGGCCGACTCTGGGGTTGCGGCGCTCATCTCGCTTTATTGGCCGAGGGAGCCAGCGTACAGCTTCCGCGTCATGTGGCCAGCATGATGAAGCCGCTTCTGGCAAACCAGAGCAGCGCACGGAAACACCGTTTACCTTCCCGCTGGAGCGGTACCTATTTATCTACTTGCACTTTGACGTGCTTTCGAACTGCTAGGTTGGCAAGAGCAGGGACCAAGGAACGGGAGCTCACCCCATCGTGGGGATTTGAACCACCGACATTCTGACCAGCAAGTCCTAGGCTCTGTGGTTTAACCCACAGTGTCACCCGCGTCCCTAAAAGGGAATGTAGTGCTCAGACGGGGGGGGGGGGTGTTCCCAACCCTTGTTGCAGAAGATTGTCCAAATATAACTGTTGCGTGTTGATGTTATATAAAAGTGTGCCAGCTAGTTTTGGTTCTCTCAGTTTCTCATTTTCCCGATCTTAAATCCAGTTCTCTAAACTTCTGCAGGAATTTGCAATTTTTAATTTTTTTAAAAAATCCTTGTTTAATTTCTTTCGCATTTTAGCAAAAAACCCACAGTTTTTTTTGCAGCTTATTTTTTGGGAGGGAGGGAGTTTTGCAAGCAATTCTAATATGATGAATTTTAATGTTATGCTCACAAATGCCTTCGTTTTTACACACACTTTCCCCTTAACTATGCATTTTGTTGCACATTGCACATTGGAGAACTGCACCACAGAATTTGGATAGAGAATTTTGAAGCAGAGGTTGGATGGCCATCTGTCAGGGATGCTTTACATGTTCAGACCCAGAAACCTCCCCCCTAAATAAATTCCCACTTGACTCAAATTTTTTGTTTGGTTTTTGGCAGAATTTAGGCCACAACTTTATTGATTACAGAAAGTGACTGGTTGCAGAGGCTCTGGTTCGACTAGCTCCCTGCCATGCAGATAGTGCTGACCCAGGGCACCAGCTAAGGCTGAACACCTAGATAAGTGGAAAACCGGGAATGGGCTAACTCCACCATCCAAATGTTCCCCTGGACTCAGGCACAGGCACAACCCCCTCTCAGGGGTTGACCAAACCATCGAGTCCCTGGATTCCTTTAACAGAATACCCTTCACATAGGGATGGTGAGAATGTTCTCCCATCCCTATCACCTGAACCAGATCCACAACCTTACAAGTTGTGACGATTTGCTACATGGCAGGTGAAACCTAAATGACACCAGCCAATCAGCCAAGTGGGGGAAATTCCTGCTGTGCCCCTGTCCCAATGACAGATGACACACGATGGCATAGCAAGGTCAAGCACAACAAGCCCTAAAAGTAGGGAGAGGTGGGCAGGTGTTCCGAATGCACACGCTGAAAGAGGAAGCTCTGGGTCACGTGCATAGGCATAAACAGGTCCCTCGAACCGTTTGGACTGTGTCCCATTGGCCAGATTGTACCCAGCTTCGAGGGACCTACCAATCAGGTGTTGTGGCTGACCAATTGTACCCACCCACAACACAGGGTGTTGGTTGTCCAGGTCTCACCACAATACGTGCCTTCTTTAAGGGAGGACCCAATTTAGTTGAGATTCCTGCATTGCAGGGGGTTGGACTAAATGACCCTTGGGTCCCTTCCAATTCTACTATTCTATGAATTGCTGTTTTCTCATATTGTTTCAGAAAGTGCAAATTTGGGAGATCTGGCTTTCAATCTAAACTGAAATTAATTTCACTACCATCCCTGGTGCCTGTTTAAAACATTTGATACTGTGATGTGTGTGTGTTAAATTGATGTTGCTTCTAAGCTAGGCCGCACATTGAATTTTGTGTTTTAAAAACAGGAACTTCTATCTCATTTTGTTCCTGCCTTGTAAAATTGACTGCTACTTGGGCTAAAAGATCCAGCCTAACCGTCCTGCGGACTCCAATCCCTGTAACCAGAAATAGCCTGCATTTCAAATGGATCCCATTTCAAGGTAAATAAAGAGCCATTTAGCAACTCTGGTCTTGGGCGAGTTTCACAATTCACTTCTCCACAGGTTACAACTTCTGCATTATGCTACAATGATAGCTTATCTGAGCCGCTTCCCCTCCATAAAATGGCATTTCACATTGAACAAAAAGACAAAACAACTTCATCCGTACAATGACTAGAAGCTGAAAAGCTTGCCATTAGCATTAGACAGAATACCGATTCCAAGGCAGAAGGCTCTTTAAAGTAGCTGCAGGAGACTACTGAAGATTTGCAGCACCCAGCCATTCCACTCCATCATCTAAAGAGGCAAGCCTCTGGAGGAGATGCCAAGAAACATTCATAGTTTGAGATCCTCATTAGTTTTACAAATGCACTGGCCAAACAGTACAGAACAAGAATAGATAAAATGAAGGCATAGCTTTTATACATTTTGTGTGGCTGTGTTTTGCTGTTGTTTTGCCCTAAGGAAGCCAGACTATCCTCCACCAGGGCCAGGGCTTTTTCAGTGACGGCTCCAACCTGGTGGAATGCTCTGTCCCACGAGACTAGGGCCCTGCAGGACTTGACCTCCTTCTGCAGGGCCTGTAAGACAGAGCTATTCTGCCTGGCCTTCAGTTTGAATTAGCCTGATCATCTTTTCCCTTTTCCCTTTCCTCTTCTATGAAGAAACCCTTTCTGGGACCCCACATTTAAATTCTTCCCTGGTCTCCTTGCTGGCCCTCGTAGGACCAGCTTGGCCAGTTAGCCCTGGTGATCATTCGATGTCTACCAGCTGGGGTTTCCCCCCCACCCCCCAAAAAAGGACCCCTGAATTTTTGAATTTTATTGATATTGATGCTGCATTTTATGCTGTTTTATGCTGTTTTTAAGTCGCATTTTAATCAATGTTTTATATTTGCTGTTAGCTGCCCTGAGCCCAGTTTTTAAACCAGGAAGGGCAGGGTATTATTATTATTATTATTATTATTATTATTATTATTATTATTATTATTATTATTATCAAGGTTTTGCAAGCAATAACCGTCTGATTTGTGTTAGGTACTGATTTGCAGTTGTAGTTTGCTTATAAAGGTAAAGGTACCCCTGCCCATGCGGGCCAGTCTTGCCAGACTCTGGGGTTGTGCGCCCATCTCACTCAAGAGGCCGGGGACCAGCGCTGTCCGGAGACACTTCCGGTTCACGTGGCCAGCATGACATCGCTGCTCTGGAGAGCCAGAGCCGCACACGGAAACACCGTTTACCTTCCCGCTAGAAAGCGGTCCCTATTTATCTACTTGCACCTGGGGGTGCTTTCGAACTGCTAGGTTGGCAGGCGCTGGGACCGAGCAATGGGAGCGCACCCCGCTGCGGGGATTCGAACCGCCGACCTTTCGATCGGCAAGCCCTAGGCGCTGAGGCTTTTACCCACAGCGCCACCCGCGTCCCACAGTTTGCTTATACAACTGATGAAAGCTACCCTCCACCCCCTTTTCCTTGCCTTTCTCCTGCTCAGGAATTGGCAGCAACACTCGACTTTGGAAAGGCATTGTCATTGTCAATGTATTTATATACCACATTCCCCACAAGTAAATCTGTGCTCAAAGTGGTTCACACACAAACCAAAGTCTAAATACAGTGGTGTTTAAATAACAACACATATAACTGCAACTTCACAGTAAAAATTACTAAAAAGGCAACTGAGTAATTAATGCCTGGTTGGTACTGCTACAGGATACTTCAAGAGTTGTTGTTGTTTAGTCGTTTAGTTGTGTCCGACTCTTCGTGACTCCATGGACCAGTCACTCCTGTCTTCCACTGCCTCCCGCAGTTTGGTCAAACTCATGTTGATAGCTTCGAGAACACTGTCCAACCATCTCGTCCTCTGTCGTCCCCTTCTCTTTGTGCCCTCAATCTTTCCCTACTTCAGGGACTTTTCCAGGGAGTCTTCTCTTCTCATGAGGTGGCCAAAGTATTGGAGCCTCAGTTTCAGGATCCGTCCTTCCAGTGAGCACTCAGGGCTGATTTCTTTCAGAATGGATAGGTTTGATCTTCTTGCAGTCCATGGAACTCTTAAGAGTCTCCTCCAGCACCATAATTCAAAAGGATCAATTCTTTGGTGATCGGCCTTCTTTATGGTCCAGTTCTCACTTCCATACATCTGGGAAAACCATAGTTTTAACTATACGGACCTTTGTTAGCAAGGTGATATCTCTGCTTTTTATGATGCTCTCTAGGTTTGTCATTGCTTTTCTCCCACGAAGCAGGTGTCTTTTAATTTCGTGACTGCTGTCACCATCTGCAGTGATCATGGAGCCCAAGAAAGTAAAATCTCTCACTGCCTCCATTTCTTCCCCTTCTGTTTGCCAGCAGGTGATGGGACCAGTGGCCATGATTTTAGTTTTTTTGATGTTGAGCTTCAGACCATATTTTGCGCTTTCCTCTTTCACCCTCATTAAGAGGGTTAGCTTCCCACATTGCCATTTTCCTCCGCAGATATTGTTTGCCATTTCAAAATAAACGTGTCCCTAGTTCAGTCCATTTATCCATGCCTCCTTATTCCCAGGTTCTGGGTAGAAGCCTTTAATCATGTGACCTCCCACCTACAGTCTGAAGGGTATGTATCAAAAACAATAGCTCCCCCCCCCATGAAATTTTGATTGCCAGAGTTGCCGCTTGCAGATCACCCTCTGTGCCAAGTCCAGTTTTAGCCTCTCGCCCTACTTTGAACATCCGACACATTCCACATTCCACAAGCCTAACGATCGTCTTAATCAGCCAACTTGTCAACTACTAAGGATCAAGCAGCACTGAGCATGTTGTTTGAAGAAGAGAGCATAGCTGTAATAATATAATTTCAATTCATTTTCCTTGATTAGGAATTGTTTTGATGTGATAGGGAGAGGGGAGCTCAGTAAGACTAGATTCATCTCTTTACATGCTCTTCATTCCCTGCTGGCCCTCAGCTGGATGCAAACATGTGCCACAAAATTATTCATGCTCCAGGAATGTGTCACAACCCTGTATCCCTGGAGAGAGTTACCAGGGATCTAAGTACAGTGGTACCTTGGTTCTCAAACACCTCGGTATTCAAACAACTTGGAACCCAAACACTGCAAACCCGGAAGTAAGTGAACTTTTCTCGGAAGTCGAACGTGCTCCGTTTTGAGTGTTACGCTTCCAGTTTGAGTGCCACAATTCTGTTTTGAGTGTTACGATGAGGTCTGTCTGTTTTTGCTACAGTATTGATTTTGCGTTTTTGTGGCTTTTTTGACTTGTTTTTGTGACTGTGTGGAACCCAGCTGAGCTACTGATTGATTGATTGATTGATTGTGTGACTGCAGTACATTGTTTATTGCTTTCATTTTATGGAACAATGGTCTTGTTGGATAGTAAAATTCATGTTAAATTGCTGTTTTAGGGGTTGTTTTTAAAAGTCTGGAACGCATTAATCCATTTTGCATTACTTTCTATGGGAAAGTGTGCCTTGGTTTTGGAACGCTTTGGTTTTGGAACGGACTTCCAGAATGGATTAAGTTTGAGAACCAAGGTACCACTGTAGTGTCCTGACAGGTGCTTGCCAAAGACCACCCTTAAAAAAAATAAAACCACAAGCCCAATACTCTGAACTCATTCCAGCCACCATCTTAGGTAAAGGGTAAAGGGACCCCTGACCATTAGGTCCAGTCGTGGCCGACTCTGGGGTTGCGGCGCTCATCTCACTTTATTGGCCAAGGGTGCCTGCGTAGAGCTTCCGGGTCATGTGGCCAGCATGACTAAGCCGCTTCTGGCGAACCAGAGCAGCGCACGGAAATGCCGTTTACCTTCCTGCCAGAGCGGTACCTATTTATCTACTTGCACTTTGACATGCTTTTGAACTGCTAGGTGGGCAGGAGCAGGGACCAAGCGACGGGAGCTCACCCCGTCGCGGGGATTCGAACCGCCAACCTTCTGATCGGCAAGCCCTAGGCTCTGTGGTTTAACCCACAGCGCCACCCACTTACCACAGTTAATGGGCTGATCACCATATTAATTTCCTACAAAATGCCACAGAAAGCATAGCATAATTCCTGGGTGTTTATAACTGACCTTGCGCCTATGTTTGCAGGCGCATGTGTTTATGCAGGCATTCCCTTGATCCCTCAGCCTAAATCTCTTGTTTTAAAGGGGTTGTGTCCCCCTCCCCATATTTTAATATTCAAACGGGACTGTTTTATTATGTCTTTTTTGTTGTGGATGTTTATATTTGTAATGCTTGTATAACTGGTTTTTATACTTGAAAACTGCTTAGGAGCCTATTTGGGCATTAAGTGGCATACAAATTATAGTAATAATGTTCGCCGCTGTTCAGTTCTGCCAGTTAACATGCTGGGGGCCACTGTTGTGAGAATTTACTTTATCCCGGGGCCACTTCATACCTGGAAGCTGCTCAGCTCAGGTCCAAGCCCAGAAGAATAAAGGATTCCATTCACTCCTATGGGAATCCCCACTGAGGTTGGTGGCTCATCCTTGCTGCTTTGACATCTTTCATTCAATTCTCTTTGCTGGCTCTAGCACAGTAAAAATAGAAAACAATGTTCCAAATCTCGTCCAGAGTAGCAAGGGGGAATGGGGAATGAATAGCATGTTTCTTTTTTAAAATAATAATAATAATAATATTTATTAAAAGTTTAAAAATTACAGAAAGAAATAAAAAGAGAGAAAAAGTAAACAATACAAATCAATACATTACAATACATAAAAAAGAAAAAAACACAAGACACAATACATCAAAACAAAAACAAAAGCAAAAACAATTAAAAACACATCCAATATTTCCATATTGTCAGGGGCTCAGGGGCTGAGCCAAAGGGGAAAGAGGAGTTGGAGAGCGAAGGGGAGGAATCTGAGGGGAGCTTAGGAGGGTATGACAGTGACCCGAGAGATTCCATGAGTCTCTCCAGCGAATCAGAAGATTCTCAGAAAGAGGCGCCCAGGGTCAGGGCAAGGGGGGCCAGCGGTGAGTCCCCAAGCGGCAGCTGGAGATCAGGGCCAGCTTCCCCGCCAGAGCGTAGCGGGGGGGGAAGAAGCCCACAGATCAGAACCGGCGTCCTCTCCAGCAGGGAGAGAGAGAGAGTCAGAACTGACCACGCCTCCGTCGGAGAGTGGAGGGGCGGAGCGGAGGTCAGTTCCAGCCAGCCCCTCCGAAGGAGGAAGCAGTGACGGGAGCAGTGTAGCCGTTAGGAGGAAAGTGGCCGGCTGGGCGCGCGCACCAAGTTCAAATGTGCAGGCGCACGGGTCAGCAGAAAATCCAGATTGGGAGCCAGGTCCCAAAGCCCGCCGGAGACAGGGGGAGGAGTCAGAGGAATCCGCCTCCGAAGAGTCCAGGAGGGGTGGAACCCCAGGGGGCAGGAGGACCCAGAGGAGAAAAGAGGAGAGGAAGAGGTGGAGCAAAGCTCGGGTGTTAAACTGGTGTAGGGGAGGGGAAGAGTCAGACGGAGCTTCGACGGTCTAGAGTTACAGACGTAGGGATGCGTGCCACGGATGTAAAACCAACAATGAACTTCAATAAAGACTTCTGTATATAAAGAGACACTGGCGTTGGTCCTTTGTGAGCTGGGACCTGAGGCACCCCTGACACATATCTTTGTCTTTCATTAACTTGTTTCATCGACCTCCTCACACCTCCCTTTTTTGTATTCTAGTTATTAATTATTTCAGCAAATCCTTTCCATCTTTCACTATTTTCTGTCATTTAATTGTCTTGATTTATTTTAACCTTATCTTACCATTAAAACCCTAAAACATATCTGAACTTAACTCCTTATAACGTTTCTACTAAAGCCATGTAATTTCATTCCAACATTTTTCTAACACTCATTAATTTTACAATATTTCTCTAAATAAATTTTAAACTTTTTTCCAATCTTCTTTCACCGTCTCTTCTCCCTGGTCTCGGATTATGTCAGTCCTTTCTATCAATTCCATATGGTCCATCAACCTGGTGATCTTCTGTCCGAGGCTCTTAACTCTTTTCCATGTCCCTTCTGCAGATCTTCTTCATATTTATACATGCACTTAACTTTATCTTCTGCTGATCTTGTTCTTAATTTCCTTCCTTTGGCGCTGAGGAGTAGATCTCGGGGAAACTCCAACCTGACAATGTCTTCATTCCTTCTCGACAGGTCAGCCCATTCTCCACAGTCAAAACCAAAGTCCACAAGACATTTCAGAGCGTGCTTCAAAATCCCTCTGAAGACAAAGGCCCCCACAACTCCAATCTCCCCCTGACCCAAATCCAAATCCCAAAAGCCAGAGCATCCCTGCATAAGGGGATCTATCCAACTTTCCTTCTCCAATCCAAGCGGGACTCCATCCCTCCAAATCTGGCTTTCTCTAAATTCAATCATAGAAGGCAACAGCGTATATTCATCAAGTTGCCGCTGAACGGCTGGGGATCTCTCCACTTGTATTACTTGAGGTTCAACAACAGCTTTCTCCCTCGTCTTCTCCACAACTTGCCATGTCAAAGTGGATTCCTGAATCGATTCCTGAGTAGTTTCTATATAGGTATTCACTTTTTGTCCCAAATCAGTCATTTTTTGTCCCAAATTATCAATTTGGATAGCATGTTTCAATGATTTTCACTAAAGGCTCAAGACCTCTGCTTGATTCCCTGATACCTGTATAAAAACAAACACATTAAATCCAACTTCCAGGTAATTTCCAGGGTTGATATATTAGCATAAGAGGAATGTTTTTCTGGCCAATTAGTAATCATATGTTGGCTGCAAAGGATTGATTTTATACAGCATGAATATCCAAAGAGTTAAAAGCACGAGTAAGTTTAATTGGCCATTTACAATAAATATATCCAGAGTCACACACATGTTTCTGCTAATGTTAATTGATGCCAACTGCCAGAGAAATTTCCTTAGAAAAGATCACAGTTGTGCATTATTACTATGGATCTGATATCGTCTTCTTGTACTACAAACATCCATAAATTAAACGAACACATCAATAACAGGGGCAGGTGGGGCGGAATATTATGAAATACAAATGGAGAGATTCTCTGAAACAGAATTTATTTCCACGGATACTAGGGTTGCCACTGATATTTTGTCTCAAGTAAAATCTGACAGTTCTTCCTTAACTAGGCATTTGTACCACCACATCTCCACAAAACTGAAGTGGCCCAGAATGAAGGATGAGCAAATTAGTCTGATTCTGGTCCATGTCATGTATTCATTCATTCATTCATTCATTCAATATTGAATGTATCCATTCATTCCATATCCTGTTCACATTAATGTACCAGGGCAAACAAATCTGCACAGCACTTTGCATGGAAACTAGCTTGTGAGACTCTCGTCCCAAAATATGCATTTCTTTTTATTTAATAGAATCGATACCACTGCTAATATTTTTTAAAAAAATATTGTGTTTTAAAGAAAATAATAAATTATACATTAAAATCACAGATTAAAGCCAGAAGTTAAAACCAGTTGACCCAAAATACTTTATAGGGTATGGTTACCCAAACATATTTTTTTAAAAGCAGGCACCATATATACAGTTCAGTGAAAGTACCTGCCTTATGCAATTGAGCAGGGAGTTCCAAAAGTATAGCTGCTGCCATGCTGAAAGATCAATTGCTTTCAATAGTGGAATGAACATTATGTATATATAATTTGGATTAAATTTTCTGTTTTTCAATTTAAAGCACTCATTTACACATCCTTAAGCTATGAATGAGGGGCGCAGGTGGCGCTGTCAGTTAAACCACAGAACCTAGGACTTGCCAATCATCAGAAGGTCGGCGGTTCGAATTCCCGCGATGGGGTGAGCTCCCGTTGCTCGGTCCCTGCTCCTGCCAATCTAGCAGTTCAAAAGCACGTCAAAGTGCAAGTAGATAAATAGGCACTGCTCTGGCGGGAAGGTAAACGATGTTTCCGTGCGCTGCTCTGGTTCACCAGAAGTGGCTTAGTCATGCTGGCCACATGACCTGGAAGCTGTACGCTGGCTCCCTCGGCCAATACAGTGGTACCTCGGGTTACATACCTGTAAGCTTCAGGTTACAGATGCTTCAGGTTACAGACTCCGCTAACCCAGAAATAGTACCTCGGGTTAAGAACTTTGCTTCAGGATGAGAACAGAAATGGTGCTCCAGCGGCGCAGCAGCAGCAGGAGGCCCCATTAACTAAAGTGGTTCTTCAGGTTAAGAACAGTTTCAGGTTAAGAACAGACCTCCAGAACAAATTAAGTACTTAACCTGAGGTACCACTGTAAAGCAAGATGAGCGCCTCAACCCCAGAGTCGGCCACGACTGGACCTGATGGTCTGGGGTCCCTTTACCTTTAAGATATCAATGACTTCCCTTCTTCTCTTTCTATGGTTCATTTTACATATCATAAATCCATGCGTATTTTGCAGAAACTATACCATTCAAGATTTCCATCATTACCTCCATCACCACCTATTTACACTGTTGAATTTATCTTAATGCTGCCAGGGTTTTCAGCTGTACACAGTTATTTCCCATATATTCAATAAACGTTTTCCAATCTTCTCTAAACGTATCTTCTTCTTCTTCTTCTCTTATTCTATATGTTAAGTCTGCAAGCTGTGCATATTCTATCAGTTTAAGTTGCCACTCTTCTTTAGTTGGGACCTCGCTCGTTTTCCATTTGGGGGCTAACAAAACACGGGCCACAGTAGTGGCATACATAAATAACCTTTTTTGACACCTGGGAATTTCAGTCTGAATTATCCCGAACAAAAAGGACTCTGGTGTTTTTTTTTGGGGGGGGGGTAATACTTTTAAACATTTTTTTCAATTCATTATGGATCATTTCCCAATACTCTTTTACCTTTTTACAAGTCCACCACATATGGAAGAACGTTCCCTCAACCTCTTTGTATCTCCAGCACTTATCTTATTCAGTCTTATACATCTTAGCGAGCCTACTCAGAGTTAAATACCATCTGCAAATCATTTCCAAGTAGTTCTCCTTTGAAGAATAGCATGCTTTGAACTTCAAATCATTTCCCCAGAGTTTTTCCCAGAGGTTAAAATCTATACTGTGACCTATATCTATTGCCCGATGTGGCACTTTTTAAAATGTGTTTACTCTCAAGCTATTTACCTTTTAAGATAAATTTTGATACATGCTGAAGCTGAGATCTCCATCTGGAGGTGTGTGAAATCTGGATGGCAACATTTCAGCTTGTGCATTGGAACATCAAAATAAGGTAAACTCAGAGTAGACCTATTGAAATTAATGGGTCTGCCCTGTTTCCTCCATTTTGATTTTTAGTTAGTTACGTTTTAAGCTTGTTGGTGTCTCTGGTATCTTCTCTCTCTTGCATCATGGATGTTGGCTTATGTTTTGGATATATGTTCTATATTATTTTATTGATACTATTGCTACAAGTTTGTCATGGCATTTGGCTAGAACAATAAACTTACAACCTGAACTGAAAAGCGTGTTTCTTCTGGAGCATGTTTCTTATTGTTTGACTATTTGCTGTCTCATTGGATTTTAATTTATTTTGCTGTTTCGTGTTAAATACTTGCAAGCTGACTTGTGGGTGCATTGCATAGAAAGGCAGGATGAACGTCTTGCAATAAACGAATTCCACCATGCAGAATTGGCAGGAGGCTAAAATGGACTTGCTCACCCTGAGTTTCTTGGAGGAACTGGGAGGGGAAATACAAATATGATAAATAAGTGTTAATGAGAGAAAGCTTTGTACAAGCTACGGCATATGAGATTTCCTTGCCTTGCTATGCCAAGTCAGATGTCACCATTATTTTGACAGTGTATCTTCAGAGGCCTTTCAGCGGCAAGTGATTGTTTTATGATTAAGCTTCCTGCTGGCTTGCTAAAAAGTGAAAAAGAAGCAATATCCGATGCACATTATAAAAGCCAGTGGGAGATTAAACCCTGCTCATCACAGATATGTAAAATAAGTATCTGCCTGTCACTGCTGAGACGTTCTCTCTTGCACACAGCCCAAGCGCCCCCCCCCCACCCCACAAATTTTAGTTCATCGCTCCGGAATGTTCCAATTGAGCTTGTCTTCTCACATGAAATGTGAAATGGGAGTGCTAAAAATAGTCTCATTAAAACAGCTCTTTCAAAAGTTGTGTTGTATTAAGAATTCTCTTACTAGAAAGAAAGAAAGAAAAAAACCCACTCTTTTCTGGTTCAGGAAGGAAAACTGCGCATGACAGCTTGGTCTGACTATAGAATTGTTGCCTTTCAAAGGATCATTCTCTAACGAGTGATGCTCAGCTCCTGCTCTCTCTGGTCAGGGAAAGCACTTTGTAGAGAAAGGGCAACTCCAGGTGTGTTTTTGGCGGATGAAGATCTCCGTGGCAAAGTGGCTTCTGGTGGGCAGCATCCTACCCTAGTGGGTCCCTTGTAGCAGCAGGGATATATATATCTTAACCTGAAACTGTTCTTAACCTGAAGCACCACTTTAGCTAATGGGGCCTCCCGCTGCCACCATGCCGCTGGAGCACAATTTCCGTTCTCATCCTGAAACAAAGTTCTTAACCCGAGGTACTATTTCTGGGTTAGAAATAACTAACTGTCTGTAACCTGAAGCGTCTGTAACCTGAAGCGTATGTAACCCGAGGTACCACTGTACATATTAGCCCAGCACATAAGGATCTGTTAAGTTGGTGTTTGAATTTGCAAAGGTTGAATTTCCCAAGCATCCTTAATTGTAGCAAGCATGGTTTGGCATGCCTTGCATTCACAGAAGGCCTTTACTGTTTCTCACTTGAGTCGTCCATTTTGACTCATCGTCCTTGGTCCCTTCCCTTCCATTTCCCCACCACCATATACGGACATTGTGTTGATGTTTAATAAAATTGTGCAACAGATATAATAATTTATTTCAATGAGAAAACAGATTTACCAAAATGCAACTGATGCCGTTTCGAAATTGAAGCTTTCCTTTGGTTCAATTACATAGTCCTATGACAATGGAACATAATTACCTGATATACTGCAGAATCTGTAGTGTGAATTTTCTTTGACACCTAGTTTCTCTTTTGTGGAGATACATTGGTACTTTAATCTTTTTTTTTTTTTTTTTTTGGCCTTTTGCAAAATTGTATATTGTTCAAATGTGCATTGGAGAGATGTTCATTTTTTATTTTAAATACATTGCATTTCAGGAAAGCCTGAGTGAAAGGAAGGGATTTTAAAAAATGACTAATGCACACAAAAAGGAAATAATCATTCTCATATCCCCTGTCACTAAATGCCTGTTTTAATTAAAAGGTGTAACATCTTTTCCACACAACACCACACCTGATGGTTCCTAACATGAACTGAAGTCTAAAGCTAAGCGGCAGCCACTGAAAATGTTCCATAATATCCATAATATCTTAACTTTTGGTGTAAAAGCTGGGTGTGGATAACTGTTTCACAAAGTCAGCGTCTTCAAGAATATCATCTTGGGATCTGTACTCCCCCCAAAATAATAATAATAATAATGGTGATCATATGTATAAGGTGTTCCACAGTTAAACCAAAAGTGGATAACAACCTGATTAGAAATGTATATTGGCTTCTGAATGCAGAATATGATCCCCAGTTATACCACATGCATTATGCAGTACTTGGAATGAACTGGTTGAATTTTTTTTTAAAAAAATCTCTGAACTACGTGTGAAAGTAGTTTCAATAATGGCTGGGTGAGCTTAAGGTGAATTAAGTTCATTTGTGGGTACAACTTTGAATGATTTCATTTTTCTTTTTTCTCATTCGCCTCACATTCATTCTCTCCCTCCCCGCCCAAATGTAGAACCAAATGTCTTAGCTCCCAATTTTTTAAAAGGAAATCAATAATGAAAGGTAGAAAGCAAAAACGAGGAGGGAATGTTCTAAGGCTTATTAGGCAGATACGGAGGACACTGCTATTGCTAAGGTTGCTTATTCACTTAATCACTGTTGCTAAGCAATCGGAAGGAAGGAATGTAAGGAATTTCCTGTATCTATCATGCTGCACAAATTCATTCTCTGCCATCAGGAACAGCTGGCAGCAAATAGTACAGGAACAAAATGAATGATTCCTTGTGCCTTTAAAATCTCCCTGTGTTAAATCCTTCGGAAATTCAATATGGAAATGCAGTTACTTCTTGTTCGTGGCCCCTGAGTTACTTTTGCATCCTATGCTTCAGCACAGCAGCTTGTAACATGCAGAATGTCGATTCCCCCTGCCCTCGAGGATGATTTTGATATTAACTAAAAAGTTCATTTGGATGAATTTCAGTTGAACTATTATGCAGCATATGATTGTAGACTCCTTTGGATAAGAGTTCCAAACATCCTAATATAGGTGATGGGAAGGATCAGGCCCCGGAACTCCTACAGTGTATTTCCAGAGTGCTTATTTAAATACTGCGATGAAGCAGTGCGATTTTATGAAATAGACTCCATTTTATGAAAGTAGGTTTCTGACAAGTTGGATTTATGGCTTATGTTTTAGAGTTTATGCATTAAATCACATTACGTGCATTATTCATAGAACCTATTACCCTGTTGGTACAAAGTAGAATAGCCCATGCCTTTATATAATACACAAATTTCCAGTGTTTTGTATAAACAATAGGGATCAAAGCTATTAAAAACCTTGAATTTTCCATTCATCTCATCTTTCATCATGTGTTTTTTTACGTGTATTGCATTCACTTGTAGTGATTAATATGCAGTTAAAATGTAGTGGAGGGATGACATCACCTATTTATCTCTATGTAAATTTTCTGACACCCTTAATAGTTTGAATCTTCCTGAGTAATTCCCAAATCCCAGACCTCCTGCAAATGTGCAGGTGAAAAAAGAAAAGATTTTGGTGGTTACTTGGTTGCAAAGGTCACAGGAGAATCCAATAAGAATGGGAACGGACTGTCTTAGGCCACGCCCATGGAGATGCCCAATTGCCTGGAGAAGGGACAACCAATGTGTTGACCTCCAGATGTTTTTGGACTACAACTCCCATCAGCTGAAGCTAGCATAGCCTATGGCTGAAGTGATGGGAACTGTTGGCATCCATCTTGGGAAACAATAGAGGAGTGACCTTTTAATAAATAATAATAATAATATATTATTTATACCCCACCCATCTGGCTGGGTTTTCCCAGCCACTCTGGGTGGCTTCCAATGGAATACAGTCATACCTCGGGTTACAGACGCTTCAGGTTGCACGTTTTCGGATTGTGCACCACGCCGAACCCAGAAGTACTGGAATGGGTTACTTCCAGGTTTCGGCACTCGTGCATGTGCAGAAGCACCAAATCGTGACCCACGTCTGTGCAGATGCGGCACTGCAGGTTGCAAACATGCCTCCCGTACAGATCACATTCGCAACCCAAGTGTCCACTGTACAGTGGTGCCTCGCAAGACGAAATTAATCCGTTCCTGAGTCTCTTCGTCTTGCAGGTTTTTTCGTCTTGTGAAGCATGGCTATTAGTGGCTTAGCGGCTATTAGCGGCTTAGCGGCTATTAACGGCTTAGCAGCTATTAGCTGCTTAGCGGCTTAGCGGCTATTAACGGCTTAGCGGCTATTAACGGCTTAGTGGCTTAGTGGCTATTAGCGGCTTAGCGGCTTTAAGAAAAAGGAAACAAACTTGCAAGAACTCGCAAGATGTTTCGTCTTGCGAAGCAAGCCCATAGGGAAATTCATCTTGCGGAACGACTCAAAAAACGGAAAACCCTTTCGTCTAGCGAGTTTTTCGTCTTGCGAGGCATTCGTCTTGCGGGGCACCACTGTATTAAAATACAATAGTCTATTAAATATTTAAAGCCTCCCTAAGCAGGTCTGCCTTCAGATGTCTTCTAAAAGTCTGGTAGCTGTTTTTCTCTTTGACAACTGGTGGGAGGGCATTCCACAGGGTGGGTGCCACTACCAAGAAGGCCCTCTGCCTGGTTCCCTGTAACTTGGCTTCTTGCAGCGAGGGAACGGCCAGAAGGCCCTCAGAGCTGGACCTCAGTGTCCGGGCAGAACGATGGGGGTGGAGACACTCCTTCAGGTATACTGGACCGAGGTCAGTATGAAGTCAAACTGTTGGAAGGTTACAACGCCTGCTGTGACTATAGACACTGATATGGGAGAGACATCTGACCAATGGCTACCAACAATAACAATGATTGATTGATTGATTGAGAGACATATTTTGTTATAGCTGGGACACATGCAGGCATCTGATCGTGCTGTTGCAGATGCAACGCGGTGTTTTTTCTCTGTGTGCTCCTCCCATTGGTCCTTCCTTCTGTGGTCACTGCTATGGATGCACGACCTGACTGTCTCCAGGCACTGCGGTCGTCTGCAAGTGATTCCCACATGGCGGGGTTCATGTTGCCAGCCTTCAGATCATGTTTGCAGATATCTTGAGGCTACTGCCATCTTTCATTCTGTGGACAGTGCAGATGTTGCTGAGACAGGAGTGTGAACATGCTGGGAATGTAGGCTTGGGAGGCTTGGGTATCTTGGTTTGAGACTCTGTCCTGCCATGTTTATTTATTTATTATTTATTTATTAATCAGATTTATATACCACCCTTCCTCACATGATCTCAGGGCAGTTCACAAGACAAAAAAAAGGCAAAAGCACAAATAAATAATTAAAAGCAACAAAATAACAGCATCTGGAACGGAATCCATTGGCTACCCTTGGGCTAGAGGGCAAGGCTGGTTTGCAACACCCAAGCTTCTTCTTTTTATTCAACTTATATACCACCCTTTATCAAAAGATCCCAGGGTGGTGTACAACATTAAGAACACGTTTTACTTTTTTTTTTTTAATCTGACAAACAAAAGGGGTTCTCAGTAGAAATTTCTCGATTCGAATCTGATCTTGTAAATTCTAAAAGAAAAACTCTTTCCAAAACTTACCGACTCCTCCTTGACTGGACAGTCAAGGAGGAGGAGATAACAGTGGCAATGGTGAGGTGGTCCCAGGATTTTAGCCATTCAATAACCATGGCCCAATGGGAAAATTTATGGAAGATCAATTGGAAATTCATAAAATGTTACACGATTAGAGAGAACTTTCAAAAAATGCAACATTGATGGTATCTAACCCCATGGAAACTTTCAAAAATGTATAAAAATGTGTCAAGTAATTGTTGGAGATGCGGAGACTCAGGAACATTCTACCATATGTGGTGGATATGTAGGAAAATACAGGTATTCTGGGAGAGTATACATGCAGAACTGCAAAAAATGCTAAAGATCTTTCAATAAAAAACCAGAGGCCTACCTCCTGGGAATAAAAGATTTGGATATTCCACAAAAGAGGAAGGGTATCTTTTTATATGCGACGGCGGCAGCAAGAGTTTTGATCGCAGCAAAATGGAAGAGTAATGAAATCCCCTCTATACAAGATTGGATCCAAAAGCTGACAGAATATCCCGAATTAGATGGTTTATCAGAAAAGATAAAGAATAAATCAAAACAGGAATTTGTTTCTAAATGGGAGGTTTTTAAAGAATATCTGAAAAAAATATAGTAGTTTAAATTCTGTTGCAGCATTCGAGGAACTTCAGTAATAGTTGCTAGGTAGAAGAAATTAGATTTATTGAGAATAAGTTTAATTATGAAAATGTGTATTGGCAATAAGTAATATGAATTTGAAATATGGAATAGACGGGAAGTTGGGTCTTTAGTGTTAAGACCAATAGATGTTTTATTGTTTGCCAAGAAAATTATGTGTCTATGGTTATTTTTTGTAATTTGTGTGTAATTTTGTATTTGTGTTTTTTGTGTGTGTTTTGTTGCCTCATGATTCACCCTTATCTCTGAGTGAGAGGAACTTCAAGCTTTGCTGGTTAATATTCCACTCATACACAACTGCCAGGTCACTCCCCAGTTACTGACTGGGAGTGGCCGCCGAGACCATATAACACCGGTCCTGAAAGACCTACATTGGCTCCCAGTTCATTTCCGAGCACAATTCAAAGTGTTGGTGCTGACCTTTAAAGCCCTAAACGGCCTCGGCTCAGTATACCTGAAGGAGCATCTCCACCCCCATTGTTCAGCCCGGACATGAAGGTCCAGCACCGAGGGCCTTCTGGCAGTTCCCTCACTGCCAAAAGTGAGGTTACAGGGAAGCAGGCAGAGGGCCTTCTTGGTAGTGGCACCTGCCCTGTGGAACGCCCTCCCATCAGATGTCAAGGAAATAAACAACTGTCTGACTTTTAGAAGACATCTGAAGGCAGCCCTGTTCAGGGAAGTTTCTAATGTTTGATGTTTTATTGCTTTATTATTATTATTATTATTATTATTATTATTATTATTATTATTCTGTTGGGAGCCACCTATAGTGGCTGGGGAAACCCAGCCAGATGCGCAGGGTATAAATAATAAAGTGTTGTTGTTGTTGTTACTGATGATTGAGTTCAACGCTTGCAGTGTCAAAGTGCAGTCTTGGCCCCTGGGGAAGATACTTGAGTTGTCAAAGGATACAGTCCAAACCCAGGTTTCAAATTTAAAAATTAAGGATGAAGAGAAAACAACTCCCATTTACAATGCTTCCCAGGAATAATGGAAATTGCAGTACAAAAGCATCTGTATGTCTCCCCTTTTGTAAGCAATACTTGGCTAATGTATCTGAAGTATTGCAAACACTCACAAAGTTCCATATAAATGCTAAACATTTTCATTTTCTTCTTCCATCATTTTCACATGGGAAGATTGTGCTGGGACTGGCATCCAAAACAGGTTTTGGGTTTTTTAAGTGCCTCCTGAAAACATATTTTTTTTACTCAAGCCTCTTCTGACCCTGGGTAGGACTTTTCAGTTCTGTACTTATGCAGTTTTTTTTGTTTTGTTTTGTTTATGGCTTTTAAGATGTTTGTGGTTGTTGTATATCATGTTGTGGGCCAAGTTGCAGTGCCCTACCTCTCCTCAGTGTGAAGACAAAAGGACAATAGTTCTGTGTAAAGGAACAGACTTGGCAATACAACAATCTGGGATAAAAATGGCCACAACTCTATTGATTGCACATTGTAAGTAGACTTTGACTCGGGCATTGGGTGTAAATTCATTTGAGACTCCTCCTGGAGGGCTGAAACTTGAACAGGGTCCTGCAAAGGATTATGGCCCCCCTAAAATGCTAATCTGGAGGCGCAGGTGGTGCTGTGGGTTAAACCACAGAGCCTAGGACTTGCCGATCAGAAGGTCAGTGGTTCGAATCCCTGCGACGGGGTGAGCTCCCGTTGCTCGGTCCCTGCTCCTGCCAACCTAGCAGTTCAAAAGCATGTCAAAGTGCAAGTAGATAAGTAGGTACTGCTCTGGCAGGAAGGTAAACGGCATTTCTGTGCGCTGCTCTGCTTCGCCAGAAGTGGCTTTGTCATGCTGGCCACATGACCCGGAAGCTGTATGCTGGCTCCCTTGGCCAATAAAGCGAGACACCCTCAAGCTGCTGCTGGAAGCTCTGTGGTGTGTCTGCCCTCAATTGGCTTCTGGACAGAGACTTCCACCTAGACCCCTCTCACAGGGTACCCACAGTGTGCCCACTTTAGGTTGAGATGATGCACCAATTCAACCATAACCTTGATGACTAGGCACAAAACAAAACACGGGAGATTGATGCTGTCAGTGTCTATTCCATCACAGGGAATACACTGAAACATTTGAGAACTGGGAGGGAGGAATGCAACATATTTGCTGTATCCGGCACCTCCTGCATCTGCCACCAGGACTGGGGCTGTGAGAAACATCATGTCCTGAACCCTGGCATACCCGGTGGTAAGTACTGACAGTGGACACAGTCCCAAGGGCAACATTGGCAAGTAGTCACATAGTCCAAATGGTCAAATACTGGTCCAGGTTCAATGCAATCAGTAATGTCTAAAATCTGCAAGGTCGGATTCCCACCTCTGCAGAAGATTCAGGGTTGGAACATCTGGGGTCAGTCCTGAAGTCACAGTCCAGTGCAGTTCCCGAAGCAGCCAAGTCATGGTCCATCAACAGAGAAGGTTGAGCAGATGACACATTAGTAGCAGCCACTCAGTGAGGACATCCTGGCCTGTTTCGAACTGGCATCTAACCTCTTCAAGAGCTGCAGAAGGGCATTTTCTGGGCCATCAGACAAGAAGAGGAGTGGGGATTTACACATACATTGTTGCTCTGCTGTTGTTGTTTAGTTGTTTAGTCGTGTCCAACTCTTCATGACCCCATGGACAAAACGAAGCAGGGCAAAGGCTCATAGAGTTCTGTCAAGAGAACAAGCTGGTCATCACAAACACACTTTTCCCACAACACAAGAGACGGCTCTACACATGGACATCACCAGATGGGCAACATCAAAATCAGATTGATTATATTCTTTGCAGCCAAAGATGGGGAAGCTGTATACAATCAGCAAAAACAAGACCTGGAGCTGACTCAGATCATCGGCTTCTTATAGCAAAATTCAAGCTTAAACTGAAGAAAGTAGGAAAAACCACTGGGCCAGTAAGATACAATCTAAATCAAATCCCTTATGAATACACAGTGGAAGTGAGGAACAGTTTTAAGAATTTAGATTTGGTGGGCAGAGTGCCTGAAGAACTATGGATGGAGGCTCGTAACATTATACAGGAGGCAGCAACGAAAACCATCCCAATGAAAAGGAAATGCAAGAAAGCAAAGTGGCTGTCCAACGAGGCCTTACAAATAGCAGGAGAGAGAAGGCAAGCAAAATGTGAGGAAGATAGTGAAAGATACAGGAAATTGAATGCAGATTTCCAAAGAATAGCAAGGAGAGACAAGAGGGCCTTCTTAAACGAGCAATGCAAAGAAATAGAGGGAAACAATAGAATGGGTAAAACCAGAGATATGTTCAAGAAAATTGGAGATATGAAAGGAACATTTTGTGCAAAGATTACCATAATAAAGGACAAAAGTGGTAAGGACCTAACAGAAGCAGAAGACACCAAGAAGAGGTGGCAAGAATACACGAAGGAATTATACCAGAAAGATATGGATGTCTCGTACACCCCAGGTAGTGTGGTTGCTGAACTTGAGCCAGACATCCTGGAGAGTGAAGTCAAATGGGCCTTAGAAAGCACTGCAAATAACAAGGCCAGTGGAAGTGATGATATTCCAGCTGAACTATTTAAAATTTTAAAAGATGATGCTGTTAAGGTGCTACACTCAATACGCTCTGCTGTAGTGACTATTATATTGCCATCTATTTTAATTGCTACTTGAATATATAATGTAAGCCTCCTCTAGAACTTTGGTTAGTAGGTGGGGTATAAATACGCCTAAATATTTTTTTTAAAAACAGATAGTGTTGCGTGATGTTGAACCTTTCTAATCAGATGTGCAGAAAATGACATTTGCTGTTGTATTTGGGTTTTTATTACACATTGGCGTATTTTTTTGGTGATTATAAAAGCTGCTTGGAGCACATAAACAGAAGGGTGGGTTATAAAATTTTAAAATCAAATTAAACAATTAATAAAGCACAGAACTCTTGTAGCCATCTATAGCCTTGGGATTTTTCTGCCAAAATCCCAGATGTCAATCAACATTTCCAAAAGGATGCCTGCCAGAACCATGCACACATCAGTTTTTAATGCTTTTGTTCCTTCTGAATAGCAAATGTCCAATAAGGCTTTTGTTTGTGCAGGGAAATTTTATTGACTAATTCTCCCCTACTAAGTCTACATTATTTCTGCACTTTACTCATAAGTCAAGCAGAGTGGGCACCAATTTGCAAACTTAAGTTTTAATGGTGGCATTTCTCCCTTCATTATTCATGGGTTTATAATTTCTCTATATTCACTTATGTATAAAACTCCTGGCTATCTGGGTCATATCAGTCACATACTATCCAGCATTTCAAGATGAAATTTATATACTTCCATATGTTATATACTTGTATATTTTTACAGCTATTATTGCACCAAGAATTGCAGTCTCTATTTGTGTGTAGACACAAAGAAAAAACACACACACATGCACCTACACACACCTGTCCACCTGCTTCTTTGCTTGCTGTATACTGTGCAACAGCTTGTTCTGCACTTCCTTCTGGAAAATTTGTTAGTAAACTTGCCCTAATAGCTCCCTTCAAGGATATTTAAGAAAATGTTTAATTGGACATTTCAGGCTGCTATCCTCCTAACAACACATTTTTAGAAGCAAGACCTATTCAAAATACTGTGATTTACTTCCAAGTAAATATGTGTAGCATTATACTTTTAATTAAATAATAATAATAATTTATTGCTACTAACATGAGTTTGACCAAACTGTGGGAGGCAGTGGAAGGCAGGAGTCCATGGGGTCACAAAGAGGCAGACACGACTAAACGACTGAACAACAACAATAATTTATTGGAATAACAAAACAGTCATGCCATATTTGTGACTCTTTTTTTAAAACATACACACACAGAGAGAGATTACTGTATTGCTGGAACACCCCCTTGGGTGATAGGTGGATAAGAAATCAAATAAATAATAACAACAGTAGCAAACATTTTACAAAATCCATATTATAATAGCAAAGATTAAAAAAACAATGGACAATGGCAAAAAAAAACCCCACACTGAAAAATCAAACCAGATCTTTCTTGTAAATGGATTCAGATATGTTTAATTGAAATTGGAAACAGAGATGACATACCTCCAGGCTTCAAACATTATAGTGACATTTTATTTGACTACCCAGCCATACCACAATGTGAGATTGAGTTGCAACATTTAATAATAATAATAATAATAATAATAATAATAATAATAATAATAAAAATTTTTATTTATATCCCGCCCTCCCCAGCCGAAGCCGGGCTCAGGGCGGCTAACAACACTAAAACAGTGCAACATTATAAAAACATTATAAAAATTAATTAAAATACAAATTGATGGCAACCATAAACTAAAGTTTTGTAAAGATTGCCAGAGGAGGGAGTCAGGCTGCGCCCTGACCAAAGGCCTGGTGGAACAGCTCTGTCTTACAGGCCCTGCGAAAAGATGTCAAGTCCTGCAAGGCCCTTGTCTCTTGCGACAGAGTGTTCCACCAGGTTGGAGTCGCAGCCGAAAAAGCTCTGGCTCTAGTTGAGGCCAGCCTAAGCTCTCTGTGGCCTGGGACCTTCAAGATGTTTTTATTTGAAGACCGTAAGTTCCTCTGTGGGGCATACCAGGAGAGGCGGTCCCGTAGGTACGAGGGTCCTAGGCCGTATAGGGCTTTGAAGGTTAAAACCAGCACCTTAAACCTGATCCTGTACTCCACCGGGTACAGCCAGTGCAGCTGGTATAGCACCGGATGAATGTGATCTCGCAGCGAGGACCCCGTAAGGAGTCTCGCTGCGGCATTCTGCACCCGCTGGAGTTTCTGGGTCAGTCTCAAGGGCAGCCCCACGTAGAGCAAGTTACAGTAATCCAGTCTGGAGGTGACCGTCGCGTGGATCACAGTGGCTAGGTCAGGGCAAGAGAGGTAAGGAGCCAACTGCTTAGCTTGGCGGAGATGAAAAAATGCCGCCTTTGTTATAGCTGCAATCTGCGCCTCCATGGAGAGGGAGGTATTGAAGATTACACCCAAACTCTTAACGGACGGTGCTGGCACTAATTGCACCCCTGCAAGAGATGGGAGTTGCCCCCTCAATCTCATATCGTCCCGTCCCAGCCAGAGGACCTCTGTCTTCGAAGGATTTAACTTCAACCGGCTCCCACGTAACCATCCAGCCACAGCTTCCAGGCATCTGGTCAGTGTGTCTGGGGCCGAGTCAGGATGGCCATCCATCAACAGATAGAGTTGGGTGTCATCAGCATACTGATGGCAGCCCAGCCCAAAACTCCGGACAAGCTGGGCAAGGGGGCACATAAAGATGTTAAAAAGCATTGGGGAGAGTATCGCACCCTGGGGCACTCCACACACCAAGGAGTGGCAGGATGACAATTCCCCCCCAAGCGCCACCCTCTGTCCCCGACCAGAGAGAAACGAGCACAGCCATTGAAGGACTGTGCCCTGGATCCCTACGTCGGCAAGGCGGTGGTCCAGGAGTTCATGATCGACCATGTCGAAAGCTGCTGACAGACCTAGAAGAATCAGCAGCCCCGACCCGCCTTGATCCAGCTGTCTGCAGAGATCATCTGTTAGGGCGACCAGAGCCGTCTCGGTCCCATGCCCAGCGCGGAAGCCGGACTGGAATGGATCCAGAGCAGATGTTTCATCCAGAAACCTAGCAAGCTGTTCAGCAACCGCTCTCTCAATCACCTTACCCAGGAATGGGAGATTCGAAACCGGGAGGTAATTGGATAGATCTAAGGGATCTAATGATGTTTTCTTTAAAAGCGGGCACACCACTGCCTCCTTCAGTTCCCCTGGGAATGTCCCGGTGCCAAGGGACAAATATCCCCCAGGGGGGGCCGCACCTCGTCTGGACACGCTCTAATCAGCCAGGACGGGCACGGGTCGAGAGGACAAGTGGTGGGCTTTCCAGCTCGGAGGAGTCTGTCCACATCGGCTGGGGATATCTGGTCAAAGTGGTCCAATACTGGACCCGAGGACAGTCGAGGGGCCTCCAGTTCCTTTATTGTATCCAAATTGGCAGGGAGGTCATGGCGGAGCAACAGGACCTTCTTCGCAAAAAAGCTCGCAAATGCCTCACAGCTGTGTGTCAGCTTGTTATTTAAATTTGGCTGTCCTTCGAGGGACGTTAAAGACCGAATTATACTAAATAATTGCGCCAGGCGAGAGCTGGCGGATGCAATGGAGGCCGAGAAGTAGGACTTCTTAGCGGCCTTCACTGCCATCTCGTAGGTTTTCATAAAAACCCTATAAGATGTTCTTGAAGCTCCGTCACAGGCACCCCGCCATACTCGCTCTAGCCGTCTGAGGTCCCGCTTCATTTTCCGGAGC
The DNA here is from genome assembly GCF_964188315.1 of Podarcis muralis. Lineage (NCBI taxonomy): Eukaryota > Metazoa > Chordata > Lepidosauria > Squamata > Lacertidae > Podarcis > Podarcis muralis. The sequence continues at coordinate 19,460,042 of NC_135659.1, read as the reverse complement.
TCCTCGGTAAACCAGGGAGCCCGGTTTCTGCGGGGTCACAGAGGGCGCTTAGGTGCGATCTCATTGATGGCTGCCAGGAGCTGGATATTCTAGCCCTCAACAAGCTCAGTCAATGAGTCGCCACGGGGAGAAAGGTCCCGCAAGGCTTGACGGAATCTATCAGGGTCCATCAGCCTCTGCGGGCGAGCCCAAATCGGCTTGCCACCTAAGCAGGGTGGGGGTGGAATGTCAATCCTGGCTTTCAGAGCGTAGTGATCAGACCATGGCACCTTCATCGAAGGAAACATGATCACATCTATACCGATGCCAAAGATCAAATCCAGCGTGTGGCCTGCTTGATGTGTGGGGCCCGAAACAAACTGGGAGAGCCCTAGTGTCGCCATGGAAGACACCAGGTCCAAAGCCTGTGAGGAGGGAGTGGCATCAGCATGGATATTGAAGTCCCCCAATACCAATAGGTTAGGGAACTCCAAGGCCCAGCCGGCCACCGCCTCCAGCAGGCCTGACAGGGTGGCTGCTGGTGCGCTAGGTGGCCGGTACACCAGCCAGACAGCCAAGCTCACCTCGGAGCCCCACACTAGGCCAACACTTTCAATGCCGGGGATCGATGGCGATGGTAGAGCCCTGAAAGAACAATCTTCCCGGATTAATAATGCCACCCCTCCACCCCGGCCCACAGTCCGCGACTGGTGGAGGACGGAGAAACCCGGGGGCGCCATCTCTCGTAAGGTAACAGTATCCCCTTCGCGCACCCAGGTCTCCGTCACACAAGCCAGGTCGGCCCCCTGAGAGATGAAGAAATCTCGCAGGGTGGCGGTTTTGTTGCCTATAGACCTGGCATTGCACAACACCAGTGACGGAGGTGAGTAATCCTTGCTCACCCTACCTTCGTCTCTCGGGATGGGGCGCAGATTGGAAGGGGTACAAGCATATCCGTATCTCGATCCCCTTCACCTATGACATCTGCCCCCACCGCCATACCTCCCTCGCCCCTCCACAGTAGGAATCCCTATTTACTATTTACTATTTGCAGTAGGCAGATATGGAGATGCAGAAGGCATATGCTATGAATGGACATTTTGCATTCATGCACGTCCACTGAAACGTTTTGTGCACTAGAGCAAAGATGCATCCGGTCCTACACTCAAAAGATTTAACTTCTAGAGATTTAAAGGAAGCAGCTGAAGCCAGAAGAACTCTAGAACATGGATGTGCATACTTGAGGAGCAGATATCGACAGATTTTTCTGAAAGGCAAATCCTAGAAAATAGGATCTGTCCCTGGGGAATAAGAACAGTTGGAGCCTATGTGATCATGGCTCTGCATGTTGTGGAAGTGATGTAATGTACTATTATTCCAACTGGGCTATGGGGAGGGAGAGTTTTTGAGGAACAGTTAGTATGTTGCTGTTCATCTGGACCCTTGGACTGAGGTGAGCTGAGAGATGTGAAATGTGATAAACAAACTTAGTTTGGTTTGGAAAAATGCAATTGGCGGAAAGCATATAATCAGATATCCCTACTACTACCATATTGGTGGAGTCTTTTGCAATCCATTCAAAAGGATCTGTCTAATTAGGGCTGTTCGTTTTCAGTGATTCCATACACCAGATGTCCATGCAGGTGCACTTCCATTTTAGCTGCCATAATGGTGACAAACAGCATCTGTAAATATGAGGGCAGAGGGAGAGATTTCATGTACCTTGCCTTTCCCCATCTGGCTATCTTCAGTCACTGTCTCCCTGCTCTAAGTTCCCTGTTGCCTGCCACTCATTCACCACTCACCTTCTTATACCAATTCCGATCCTTATCAGTGTGGAGCCAGTGTGGTATAGTGGTTAAGAGTGATGGACTCGTAATCTGGTGAACTGAGTTCGCTTCTCCGCTCCTCCACATACAGCTGCTGGGTGACCTTGGGCCCATCACACTTCTCTCTGAAGTCTCTCAGCCTCACTCACCTCACAGAGTGTTTGTTGTGGGGGAGGAAGGGAAAGGAGAATGTTAGCCGCTTTGAGACTCCTTATGGTAGTGATGAAGCGGGATATCAAATCCAAACTCTTCTTCTTTTTCATTTCAAACAAAACACCTAAACTGTGCAGAAATTAATGTACAGGACTGGGAATAAAGCAATTCCAACTGAATGCAAAATAAGGACATAAGCTAACTTCTGCAGAGTGGATGGAGAGTGTAAGTACAGTTATAAAGGTAAAGGTAAAGGACCCCTGGATGGTTAAGTCCAATCAAAAGTGGCTATGGGGTTGCGGCGCTCATCTCGCTTTCAGGTTGAGGGAGCTGGCGTTTGTCCGCAGACAGCTTTCTGGGTCATGTGGCCAGCAGGACTAAACTACTTCTAGCACAACAGAAGACCGTGACAGAAGCCAAGATCACATGGAAATGCTGTTTACCTTCCCACCACAGTGGTACCTATTTATCTACTTGCACTGTTGTGCTTTCAAACTGCTAGGTAGGCAGGAGCTGGGACAGAACAACGGGGGCTCACTGAGTCGCATGGATTCAAACCGCCAACCTTCTAATTGGCAAGCCCAAGAATCTCATTGGTTTAGACCACAGTGCCACCCGTGCCCCTCAAGTACAGTTATAGCTTGACACCAAAAGACAAAAAGATTCAAAACAGTCCAGCATAATACTCTATAGCATGCATGATCTTTTGCATGTTCAGTCTCAGAAACCTTGCCCCTAAAGAAATTCACACTTTACTCAAATTTTTGGTTTGGTTTTTGGCAGAATTTAGGCCACAACTTTATTGATTACAGAAAGTGACTGGTTGCATAGGCTCTGGTTCGACTAGCTCCCTGTCATGCAGGCAGCACTGACCCAGGACACCAGCATAGGTCAGCCAAGGGTGAACACCTGGATAAGCGGAAAGCCGGGCATGGGCTAACTCCACCACCCAAATGTTCCCCTAGACTCAGGCACGGGCACAACCCCCTCTCAGGGGTTGGCCAAACCATCGAGTCCCTGGATTCCTTTAACAGAATACCCTTCACATAGGGATGGCAAGAGCGTTCTCCCATCCCTATCACGTGAACTAGAGCCTATCCGCAACCTTACAAGTTGTGACGATTTGCTACACGGCAGGCGAAACCCAAATGGCAACAGACAATCAGCCAAGTGGGGAAATTCCTGCCGTGCCCCTGTCCCAATGACAGACACACGGCAGCATAGCAAGGTCAACCACAACCAAGCCCTAAAAGTAGGGAGAGGTGGGCAGGTGTTCCGAATGCACGCGCCGAAAGAGGAAGCTCTGGGTCATGTGCATGGGCATAAACAGGTCCCTCAAACCGTTTGGACTGCATCCCATTGGTCAGATTGGACCCAGCTTCGAGGGACCTACCAATCGGGTGTTGTGGCTGACCAAATGTACCCACCCACAACACAGGGTGTCGGTTGTCCAGGTCTCACCGCAATACGTGCCCTTTTTAAGGGAGGACCCAATTTATGGCTTGCATACATCACCAACTCCTTGAGCATCCATATTGTGATCAGGCATTCTTCAACCTGATCTCTGTGAAATCAATGCATGGACAGCTTCCGTCTGGTATGCCTTTTTTTGTCATTCTTTGCTTGCACCGGTAAGCCTTATATAGCAATCTAAATATTTCTCATAGCACGTCCTTCAATAGGCTGTTTTGCCACAAACCACAGCCATTCCTTGCACCTTCCTTCATAGAAGAGAAGAAGAAGAGTTTGGACTTGATATCCCGCTTTATCACTACCCAAAGGAGTCTCAAAGCGGCTAACATTCTCCTTTCCCTTCCTCCCCCACAACAAACACTCTGTGGGGTAAGTGGGGCTGAGAGACTTCAAAGAAGTGTGACTAGCCCAAGGTCACCCAGCAGCTGCATGTGGAGGAGCAGGGAAGCGAACCAGGTTCACCAGATTACGAGACTACCGCTCTTAACCACTACACCACATACTTACTGAGGCACAGCAAAAGGCAGCTAAAAGGAAAATTCATTACATAAAGGGTTTTTCTTTTATTAAAATGGAGTTCACCTTCACATCCAAAGACATTCCAGACTTCCCCAATGTATTTAGACAGTGCGTGCTCCCAAATAGCCATCAATACAGCAAATGTTCGTACACAAACCTAGTTTTCATGTTTAAGTAGTCAGTGTAAGAGAGAAAAAAAGAGAGGAAATATTCCTAGTGTAATCCAGTGTTAACTCCACAATGAAAATGTAGGACTCAGCTACAGTGGCAAAGAAAAAGTACTTTGTATGTGTTGTTTATGCATTCTAACACTGACACCAGATGGCGCTGTGGAGTACCATTTTTGCTAACCCGATTTCTCATACAAACTTTCAAATGCGTTTAACTGAAACGCTTCTTTGATGTGTCTAGATCCAGCTGAAGTCTTCCACAGCTCTGCCCAGGAGCAGATTTTAGATGGAAATAAAATCTTTTAAATGCTGAGGCATGAGATTTTGAAGAGCTCCTGCTCCAGAGATGAAATGGGAGGGGCCCAGTAATATTATGTAAGCATCGCATAACCCACAATGCAAACCAGCAAATATAATTTGTAACACATTCTACACGCTGTAAACAAAGCTAAATTAAAATACGATATAACAAGCCAAGGAAGCTTTGGTAAAAAAGATCCTTCAAAAGAGTGTATTTGCACTGCGTAAAGAGAGTATCCCAATTTGAAGCAGTTAAGTATGGAATATTATCAAAGGGATAATAACCACCTCATATTTATGCATGCAGCATAATGAAGAGAAAAGCACAATAGGGCAGATACATTAGATTAGCATAATTTTATCCCACTATTCAGATGTGTAAGTTGGAAACGGATTTTGTTTCAATTACTGCTTCTCTCCGTGGGGTTTAGACATTTTTATTCAAAATCCTTGCTCTGTTTTTATTTTGTCTTATTCATTATATCCCACCGACGTTTGCTCTGCCTCTTTTTATCAGTAGATGTTTTTCAGTAATCTGTCCCCAAACATTTGCACTGCAGCAAACTATTGTTGAACTCCAGATTATTACATTTATCTTAGGGGTATTTCCAAAGTTTGACTGAACACCTAAGTTGACTGAATACTAACAGGGCCATTTCTTCACATCCTCCCTGCCCAAGATTGAAGAGTAAAGAAAATAGTAATGAAACCTAGAATGTTGTTGGCATTTTATGAAAGCTAACTAATGAAAGTTATTAATTTAAAAAATGTAATATAAAAGCAGGCTGTGAATGTGAATGACCCAAAAGGCTACTTCAATGAACGAGTGGAAGTGTTTGTCCATGTTCCCATATTCCAGCATACGCATTAAACCAGGCACCCCCAAACTTGGCCCTCCAGATGTTTTGGGACTGCAACTCCCATCACCCCTGACCACTGGTCCTGTTAGCTAGAGATGATGGGAGTTGTAGTCCCAAAACATCTGGAGGGCCTTCATTAAACCATGCAGATAACTAAACTACCACCCTAGAGTCCGTTTTATCAGCCCAAGATAGCTAGGTCACCCGTGGACCGAATGAGACATGATATTAAATACATCTTTACATTCAACATGCACATTTTCTGAAATTGTAAAATTCAAACAACAGCTTCTGGGAAAGCATGATAATAAATCATATCACAGCATAGAGAAGTTGAGGGAAGAGTTCAAACAAGCCCTTTCCTCCCGAAGGACATTGACCCTCCAATGCTTCTCAGATGAAAAGAAGAAGAAGAAGAAGAAGAAGAAGAAGAAGAAGAAGAAGAAGAAGAAGAAGAAGAAGAGTAGTAGTAGTAGTGAGAAGACTCCCTGGAAAAGACCCTGGTGTTGGGAAAGACGGAGGGCACAAGGAGAAGGGGACGACAGAGGATGAGATGGTTGGACAGTGTTCTTGAAGCTACCAGCATGAGTTTGACCAAACTGTGGGAGGCAGTGGAAGACAGGAGTGACTGGCGTGCTCTGGTCCATGGGGTCACGAAGAGTCGGACACAACTAAACGACTAAACAACAACAACAACAAGGAGTCTCAAAGTGGCTAAGAATCTCCTTTCCCTTCCCCCCCCACCACAAACACTCTGTGAGGTGAGTGAGGCTGAGAGACTTCAGAGAAGTGTGACTAGCCCAAGGTCACCCAGCAGCTCCATGTGGAGGAGCAGGGAGGCGAACCAGGTTCACCAGATTATGAGTCAAGGGGCAGCTTGAGGCAATTACAACCTCTCCGTTGAACCCACCTCACAAAATTGTTGTAAAGGAAAAATGTGTGAGGAAAGGGATCATGCACAACGCCGTCAACAGATAAAGGGAATAAAACAATATTTTAGCTGTAAGCTGCCTTGAGTCCTTGTTAGGGAAAAAGGCGCTGGCCACTATTTGCATTTAAAACAAGAAGAACGTGCAATTAAATGCCAAGGTGCATTTAATGACAAGTGTAGTTTGGCCTTGTTGTTGTTGTTGTTTAGTCGTTTAGTCGTGTCCGACTCTTCGTGACCCCATGGACCAGAGCACGCCAGGCACCTCTGTCCTCCACTACCTCCCGCAGTTTGGTCAAACTCATGCTGGTAACCTCGAAAACACTATCCAACCATCTCGTCCTCTGTCGCCCCCTTCTCCTTGTGCCCTCCATCTTTCCCAGCATCAATGTCTTCTCCAGGGAGTCTTCTCTTCTCATGAGGTGGCCAAAGTACTGGAGCCTCAGCTTCACGATCTGTCCTTCCAGTGAGCACTCAGGGCTGATTTCCTTAAGAATGGATGCGTTTGATCTTCTTGCAGTCCATGGGACTCTCAAGAGTCTTCTCCAGCACCATAATTCAAAAGCATCAATTCTTCGGCAATCAGCCTTCTTGATGGTCCAGCTCTCACTTCCATACATCACTACTGGGAAAACCATGGCTTTAACTATACGGACCTTTGTTGGCAAGGTGATGTCTCTGCTTTTTAAGATGCTGAGTTTGGCCCTGTATCATCCCACTAATGAGAATCTACCCTTTACCAAGAGGTCTAAGTGGTAAAATCATGGTCTGCCTTAGCCTTAGTGCTGTTTTTTACAGGATCCGATTGTCCCAAAGGCAGGGGAACACAATGCATTTCTGTTTATCCCATTCATGTGTATTTTAAAGTGGAGCGGAGCTAAAACTGCAAACATTTACCCTTGGTGTCATGCGAGGGTGTTTTGTACTCAGGTATGCCAACTGAGTACAAAGTGTCAAGTGAAAGTCAGCCCCGATACAAAAGCAAGCAACAAATCTTCATATCTCAGCACGTAAAGCACATCTCGATTTGTCTGTGTACAATCGACTAAAGGAAAACCTCCGCCAGTCTGCCATGACTCTTAAACCCGGAGAACAATATTTCTTATTATATTAAAGGCTTTTAGATGACTCATTAAACTGAATCTATTTCTGCTTCCACACTCAAAAATCCCATTTATTGACTCCCAGATATCTCATAAAGGATTAATACCCACATCGTGATGCCACAAGGACATCCTTAGGGTCATGTGAAGTGCAATATTATTTCTTCATTCCTGATTTTGCTTTACAATTTTACTGGGGTTGTTGGAAGCAGGTCCAGTGTTTGGCTCCAGTTTCCACATTGTTAGGCCGGTTTCCAAGTGGTCAGCAGATGGTTGGTGCTCTTTGTCTTTCTCATCCAGAGATTATTACATGCCAGCTGCTTTTTTGCAAACATTTGATCTATAGGGCGGCAGGACGATTTACTATCGGTGGCACAGCTAAATTAGATTCGGTCTCCCTAAATTTAAAAAGAACATTTAGGAACAATGGATATTTATATGAAATTGAGGGAGCCACTTATTTATGAACACAAGTGTTAGCTCTTGGGGTGATTCATTGTTTCACAGAATAACAAGGCTGATCTACAATCCAATTAAGGCAAATGTTGGTACTCGGATCAATTCTGTCCCAGTCAAGTCAAGTTTAAATGAGACTATATACAAAAACCGCAGCTCAGATCAAGGTGTGGTCCACAGTGGACAAATATCCAAGTGAAAAACAACAACAACCCTTTATTTATTTGAAAGGATATATGCTCTAAGTGAAATCTCTTAGGGAAACAAACTTCTATAAATCCAGTTTAAGGCCCACAATTACTTATTACTCCCTTCTATTACAGTCAAACCTCAGCTGTCGAACATAATCTGTTCCGGAAGGCCGTTTGACTTCCAAAACTTTTGACAACCGAGGTATGGCTTCCGATTAGTTGCAAACGCTTCTTGCACTCAAGTGGAAGTCACATCAGACATTCGATTTCCAGAAAATATTTGAAAACCAGAGCATTTACTTGCAGGTTTTCAGGGTTCGGGAGCCAAAACGTTCGAAAAACTCAGCTGTTCGAGAACTAAGGTTTGACTATATTGAGCTCAGCAGAAGAATAATCAAATGCCATTCCATAGATTCTGTCTGCCCCAACGAAGGCAGAAGCTGTCTACAGGAGACCAACCTGGGAAACTTTTGGCATGCTCAACAGCAGGTTCTTAAACTGGAGGAAAACGGTCTTATATCACCTGAATTTCTGAACTGCCTAGTTTTCCTTTATTGCTGTTTTCCAACCAAGGAAGCAGAATGGTTAGCCTGAGGATATGAGCATCAGCTGGATTTTCTGTTTCCAAAAATGAAGGATTCACCTTTTCTGTGTGTTTCTTCTTCCCGTCAGCCTTTGTACAACCTGAAACCTGAACAGCACACAATAGACTCCAATTTCAATGTCTGCTTCCACTTCCCACATTCCCTCTTAAGACTGCAAACAATTGCAGACTCTGTGGTTTCAGCAGGCGACCTTTTTTTGTCCTCTCCTTGCTATGTTTACCATCCAACCTGGTGAAGCGTTCTGGAGAACATGAGAGCATGCACACTGCAGCTTTCAAAGCCAATTTGACACTCCTGCTGCTGCTCCCACACTGTACAAGTCTTCCCACTGCCTTGCCTTTCCTCTTCTCCCATCTGGTAAGCACACCAGTGTGGCTGATGGGAGACTGATGTGCTGGTGGGAGTCTCTGCTGTTTTGTGACATTTTGGCTATAATATTACAATGCTCTAGTGCAGATTGTGGAATGGTGGAATATGTTGTTCTCTCTCTGTCTATCTCAGGCCATACTTATTTTACCCGCTTTGGTTTATTTACACTTGAACCCAGGGCTTTACTTTCACACAGATGTGCCAGGGATTTCAAAGGCAGAAAATAAAAATAATGGTAAATGCCATTGCGCTGTGATGCAAAAGCCATTTGGATTTCACACATCAGATGGCAAAATGTCTTGGCCAAACCCTGCCCTGTAATAACATTGCATGCATTGTTCTGGAGCACGAAAGCTTGTGACATAATAAATGAGTTGGTCTTTAAGGTAATTTTATTGTCTAACATGGCTATCTTGTCCACTCTGTAAAGTGTGGTTTTTTATGAATGAATGCTGACCTTTAGCAAATAAAAATGGAGTGACAAAGGTAAACAAAAATTCTTGCACATCATCAAATGTACCCATGTTGCGACCTTATTGTATATTCTGTGCTTTCTTGTCTATGCCAGCAGCTGGGCAGGAAAAACGTGATTTCTCTGCAAGGGTGTTTCTAAGCATTATGGGGGAAATGTTGATAGAGGGATGTCATTTTTTTAGAGCAGCCACATGCCAAGTATAACTTGTAGTTCTTCATGGCATTGTCCTTAGTATATGGGCACCCATATTGCTCACAATATCATGGGTATCCACATGTAGTTGAAGAGAAAAACATATACACAACTCTTTAGAAAGGTCCTTGTTACCTTAGAGCCAGGAGGCTGCCTATAAATGAGATGTTCAGCCTTGCTAATCAAATTACTTATTGAAATCACTTACAATAATATAAAATAACTAGGCAGCAAGGGAGTAATAAAACCATTAAACCCATAAACATAAAAGCAAATAAAACGACAATTATTGCAATCATACACTAGTGTATTTCCCTAGATTACAGCATTACATTCCAGTCTAAACTAATACCTCCAGAACAGCTTCCTTGCAGGATGGGAAGAGATAATCTCAACTATTTCCCAAGGCAGTCAAAGCAACATGGTAATAGGAGCAGAAATAGCCAATTATTTACCATGCTAAATAAGATTTCCTGTGCCACTTGCTTGCTGTTTGAAACAAGCAGCACAGTAGGCTTTCATTAGGTAACTCCGAGCAATTGGTTATGTACTGTTTGGAACAATTAGAAACCGCAGCAATTTTTCCAGGCCAGAACCCAGCCAAATCCTTTTGCCACAGTGCATTTTTGTGCATGGGATTCATGTGCTAGTACGGTGCTTTTGGTTTGGTAAGAGTGCAAAAGAAATCAAGTTCAAAAGAGTGCTGCTTTAGTATATATACACTTTAATTGGGGAGGCCCTGGCATTAGGAGATCATCTAAGGCAACTGTTTTTGGGTATCATGGAATGACAGCAAATTGATAGTCAATGTCCTTTTTTTACTTCCAGATTAAGGGACTGGCATTTCTGACATTTTCTGCCACAAGTGTCAAAATAACCAAGGCCACAAGTGTCAAAATAACCAAGGTTTCTGAACGGCTTAGTCGTCAAACAAATCAGCTCCCGAACGCTGCAAACCCGGAAGTGAGTGTTCCGTTTTGCAAATGTTTTTCGGAAGCCAAATTTCTGACGCAGCTTCTGAATGAGTGAAGGAAGCTCCTGCAGCCAATCGGAAGCCGCGCCTTGGTTTTCGAATGGTTTTGGGAGTCGAACGGACTCCCGGAATGGATTAAATTTGAGAACCAAGGTACCACTTTATTGGGCACACTCACTATACACCTTTACTTGGAAGGGAATGTCATTTGCCTATTAGCAACACTTTATGGAGGGCTGAAGCAACCTTTGTGTTAAGTTGTGGGTGAACATATCAGACGACACAGCGATTCTTCAAACAGCTCTTGTTTATTCACAGGCCAGAACAGAACTGAACTTAAGGGTTCAGTCAGCCTGCTTATATAGAGTACAACGTTACTGTAACAACTTTCTAAAACTATCCAATCACTGAACGTCACTTTCGAGCCTTCATTTGCATAACTATCTACAGTATCCCCCTGCTGGCCCAGGGTGAGAACTTCAGTACATAACACTTTGGATACAGCATCAGCTGCTGTGTGTAGGGATGAAGTTAGGGTGATGACAGTCATCAGCCAAAATTCAGAGAAGGAGGCATCCTTCTCCTCAACCATTGGAGCCAAACCATTTTAGTCAGAAGTTAGCAAAGCTGAGCCAGCATTTCATCACAACTTGCTGCTGTTAAAGCGGGATAGTGCCAAAAATATGTTACATATACTTTTTATAGTTTGAAATTTCAACAAGATAAATGTGTCTTTGAAATCTTAGCCTAATGTGAAATTTAAATACCAGCTGCTGCAGTAGAATACGAAAATAGAATATATATATCACCTCTAAATGAAACAATTGTTTCACAAGTGACAGTGTCAAGTTCCAATGGTATGAGATACTGATTGCTTTGGTAGGCACATTATGTGACCCAGAGGAGCAACAAAGAAGAAGACAGGACACCAGGCGTTTGGATGAAAAACAAGTCAAATATTTATTGACTGCATCAGGCAGGGTAAGGGCTGGCATGGCTCTAGCAAAGGCTGGCATGCTGGTGGAATAGAATCAGCTGAGGTTGAACCATGCCAAACCTGTCCCTTGGGAGTCACCCAGTATTGAACATTGTCATGGTACAAGCCAAACCAGCAAAGTCTTGTTGAGTGACCGGGATGAGGATGCCAGCCAGGCAGAGACCCCAACCGCACCTTGGGGGTGCCAGGATCAATTCCCACTTCTTATGGGAGGTCCAGCGCCGAGGGCCTTCTGGCGGTTCCCTCATTGCAAGAAGCAAAGCTACAGGGAACCAGGCAGAGGGCCTTCTCGGTAGTGGCGCCCGCCCTGTGGAACGCCCTTCCAGCAGATGTCAAAGCGATAAACAACTATCTGACATTCAGAAGACATCTTAAGGCAGCCCTGTTCAGGGAAGTTTTTAACGTGTGATATTTTACTGTATTTTTGGTTTCTATGGAAGCCGCCCAGAGTGGCTGGGGAGGCCCAGCCAGATGGGCGGGGTATAAATAATAAATTATTATTATTATTATTATTATTATTATTATTATTATTATTGCCCCCATTTTACAATGTTGATCCTGCCCAATGCCAGTTTCACTCTTATACAAAAAGTTATTCCACCTAACAAAATGAAGCCGTAATATTCACTGTGAGAAAGGTTTAAAAACCACAACAACAGCCAAGTGCCCATCAGGCTGGAAGACAAAAAAATATTTCTGGCTTAGTCAACCAGCGACCAGAAAATCCCAGTAAAGGCTCTAACCCGAGGGTGAGTGGGAATTTCACAGTATGAAGTCTTCTCCTCCTCTCATGATAGTTTCTTCACATGGTTCCCCTGTGCACTTTTGATGGACTTCAAAACGAAAAGAAGAAAGGGAAACCCATTTAGTTATTACTTTCCGAAAAGTTACGTACTTGAACCCAAACACAATCTCTCCTCTGAATTTTGCAATGCAGTGTGTACAAGGCACGGAAGGTCAGCACACATACCAAGGCCTTAATATATATAAATAAGAAACTTAGGGCTGAGTGGTAATGGCTATAAGAGAGCCAGTGTGGAGTAGTGGTTAAGAGCGGTGGACTCGTAATCTGGTGAACCGGGTTTGATTCCCTGCTCCTCCACATGCAGCTGCTGGGTGACCTTGGGGTAGTCACACTTCTCTGAAGTCTCTCAGCCCCACTCACCTCACAGAGTGTTTGTTGTGGGGGAGGAAGGGAAAGGAGAATGTTAGCCGCTATGAGACTCCTTAGGGTAGTGATAAAGCGGGATATCAAATCCAAACTCTTCTTCTTCTATACAGCCTAAACAGGGTTAGTGAGAAAAGAGAAAGGTACCTTTTGTTGAGGAGGGGACTCAAAGGAGGCGACAAAAGCCCCCAACACCCCATGTTCAGTGGTCATAGAAGACTGTGTGTCTGTTGACGGGGTGGCAGGAAGGGCAGAAAATCAGAGGGCAGGGAGCATAGAATGGAATATCTTAGAAATGGCTGGCTGGCACCCTGAACAGGAGCATGCACATTGCAAGTGTTTTGTGTTAGGCCCCGAGTATAACCAAGTTTCACAGACGTGGGTGGCACTGTGGGTTAAACCACAGAGCCTAGGGCTTGCTGATCAGAAGGTCAGCGGTTCAAATCCCCGCGATGGGGTGAGCTCCCGTTGCTCGGTCCCAGCTCCTGCCAACCTAGCAGTTCAAAAGCACGTCAAAGTGCAAGTAGATAAATAGGTACCGCTCCGGCGGGAAGGTAAACGGCATTTCCGTGCATTGCTCTGGTTTCACCAGAAGCGGCTTAGTCATGCTGGCCACATGACCCGGAAGCTGTACACCGGCTCCCTCGGCCAGTAAAGCGAGATGAGCGCCGCAACCCCAGAGTCGGCCATGACTGGACCTAATGGTCAGAGGTCCCTTTACCTTTTCCTTATAACCAAACTATTGGAGTACTTTGGAAGTGAAGGTAAAGGGAAATGTTCTAGTTAACGCCACAGGAAGCAAGTTAGAATAGGAAAAGGTCAATGAAGGTTTATAAACAGAGGTTGGGTGGCCCTCTATCAGGGATTCTTTCGCTGCAATTCCTGCATTGCATGGGGTTGGACTAGACTTTTGGAGACCCTTCCAGCTTGATGATTCTATAAAGGCATTACATGAAGTCAGAAATCAATTTTCAGACGTGTATTACAGTTTTTCAATGCAATTAACATTTTTGCTTTTGCTATAATCATGCAAGGTAACTAAATTGTCTCTTTTAAGGTGGTGGGGGGCCAAACCTAGTAACTTGATCTAGTAACTTGAAATCTCAACTTGTCTGGAATTCCACTCATCAGTTTGAACTGGGTGTACACAAGGTATTTTGCCATAGAGAGCATCAAATATGTTCCAAACAGGTGTGGTGGTTTTCAGGAAAAGGAAAAGCAAAATTAAAGGTCCAGTTGACCCCTAGGCAGGATGTATTGATTCAGGAACATACACACAGAGGTTCTTTAGTGAACACTGAAATGTTCCATGCATTGCATATGTCTATTGCCAAATGGCTGTCAAAAGTCGTGGTTCCCCATGTCTTTGCTGAATATACGTCGCCTATCATTGCCAAAAGCAAATGCAAAATAAGATTATTACAAAAGGGTTTAGAGCACTGGCTCTAGTTATTTCAATAAATGGAGGCAAGTCAATTTCTTCCTAGAATACAGATATCAAGAATTAATAGTTTCATATCAAAGAAAAAGAGTCTTGTTTCTTCGCAATGAGGTTTCTAATGAAATGCAAATTTTGGTCTGGGCTTTAAAGATTTGTTCTTCCTTATCCAATTCAAGTTTATTAATATTGAGATTGTAGGTCTCGTGGTTTATTTGGCCTATATACTGTAAAACAGGTCAAGTAATAAGAAATGACATTTAAAGTTCCAAAGTATAGTATGAAGATACAATATTCACTCCTAGTACAGAAAAAAAATTAAGCAGATCTGATTCAGAGCACCGCCAAGATGGGAGAACAAATGAAATCCATTCTGTAGCCTATGGAGAACTGTCATGTTAAAACAAACAAACAAACAAACAGGTAGTTGTGAGAGAATAAAATGAGATATAACCATGCAAATATATGTAAGATATAGTCCAGTGATCTTCATGCAAATATATGTAATCTAAGTTACTGGTATGCATTCTCAATATATTTTTGTTTCAGTTCTATACTGTATTTTAAATTATAAATAGTGCTGGACATGCTTTCATGGGGAAATGGCACGGGGACCTTACTTTACTGGCAGGTCAGCGTGGGTGCTGCCAGGGGGCGGTATGCCCCCCCAGGATCTCATCGCCTAGTTCCCTCTCCCTGATTACTGGACTCTGTCATTAACATATATGTGATTTTTCATTCAAGGATCTGAACATGTGGGACACAGCTAACCCACCTAGGCATGTATTTTGTTCTTTCTGTGTCACCTCCCCCATTTTTTATGGTGCCACCACTGTGTGCCAGGCCCTGTAGGGGAGTCTTGTCTAGCAGTTACATCAGTGAACATGATCCTCAGTTTGTACAACTCTCTATCTCTGTTTCTCTCTCTTAAAACACATCATATCATACTGGCATTGGGGGGAACGTCTGCGAGTAGGCCTGGTGATTTTGATGCTTCCTATTTTATCCGTGTGATGCTTGAAATAAACTCCAAAGGAACTGCTCTACAATTTTATCTTGTGTTTTCACTGTCCTGGCTTCCTACGGGATGAAGGGTGGTTTATAAACATAAATAAATAAATAGAGTTATACTATAGGGCAGGCGGTATAGGGGGAGGTGTCACCAGCCCCCTCAATGTTCCTTAGCAGTGGTTTCAGCCCCACCCCACCCCAATATTTAGGGAGTGGGGGAGACCAAGCCGCTGAGCCGAAAGCACTGCGGCATTAAAGGCAGGCTCCTCGTGAGTGCAAGCGTTGAGGAAATGAGGCCATTGAAGTCATGCATCACTGGGAAAGCCCTCCCACCAAAGACTTGCACGCCACGCACCATGCGCATTACATCACAGGCACATGATGCACTGCTGCCCAAGCTTTTTAAAAAATCATTTTTATTAATTTTCCAATAAAAAACATCCAATTAACATATCCAATCATAATCCAATTAAAATAGAAAACTAAAATAAAAAAGACCAAATTATCATCCAAATTATAATTATTGATTTTGGGGGGCTCCCCATAGTCTGGACCTCTGAAGCATATCTCCAAATCTCATTCCTGCCTCTCCTCGTTATTTCCATATTTTCCACATCTCGATTTTAATGCTTTAAAGTTCTCCATCTCTGGTTCTACGGTTCTCAATCATGTCAGACATCATATAATCCTTTCATCCGTCGAATACAGCTTTATTTGTGTATATTTGTGACCCAAGGCGGCACCTCTGCTATAGGCTTCTTCAGATCTCCCACTTTAAGCATGAGAACACAGAGTTCCACCCTTTTAAAGACCCCATAAGTTAAAGATAAAGGTAAAGTACCACTGGACGGTTAAGTCCAGTCAAAGGCGACTGTGGGGTTGCAGCGCTCATCTCGCTTTCAGGCCGAGGGAGCCAGCGTTTGTCCACAGTCAGCTTTCCGGGTCATGTGGCCAGCAGGAGTAAACCGCTTTTGGTGCAACGGGACACCGTGACGGAAACTAGAGCACACAGAAACGCCGTTTACCTTCCCACCGCAGCGGTACCTATTTATCTACTTGCACTGGCGTGCTTTCAAACTGCTAGGTTGGCAGGAGCTGGGACTGAGCAACGGGAGGTCACTCCGTCATGGGGATTCGAACCTCCGACCTTCTGATCGGCAAGTCCAAGAGGCTCAGTGGTTTAAACTACAGTGCCACCCGCGTCTGCAACCCCTGCCACTGCAGAAATCTCTGCCACTTTCCCCTTACCCACAGTGAAGCTCAAGCATCGGCAGTGGGGAAAAGGCAGCACGCTGGAGCAGATCAGTGGAAGTTGATGGATGCAGTCTCCCAACACTCTCCTAAAATGGCTGCATACACATACCAGCCCCGAAACAGGTGTATCTGTTTTCCCTCCCACTGGAAAACGGTATTAAAAAAAGAAAGGTTAAGGCTCTTTCTTCCACCCTGTCAGTGCAAGCCTGGCAGGGCCCTGCAAAAGGTGGATCATCCATCTTGGCTTCCGACTCCTGCTACCTTTTGGATTGTTCTGCCCATAAATTAATTAGCCAACTAAAGTGTTAATTGTGTAATTGGCGGTAGGTCAACTTTAATAGGTAGGGCTGTGAGTTACAGACATACCTATTTGTTACCAGAAGCTATTATGGCTGGAGAAAGTTACAGTAATAGGAAATGAAGCAGAAAATGTCTTTCCTTGTAAGAGTGAGCAGGAATTGGGTCATAGCTCAGAGGTACGGAAGATGCCCTTGCATGCAAAATGTCTGTAGTTCACTCCCTGACATCTGGAGGAGGGGCCAAGAAAGGCAGACGCAGATGAACTGCAGTTTCCTACAGTATGTGTTTTAAGAACTACACGTTATCATACGCTTCCTTCAATATCTCAAGACGAGACTCATATGCAGAGAGATATTGATGATATTCAAATTAATGAAAATCTGGTTATTAATCAGCAAAAGAAAGCAGATTATTCCACTTGAAAAAACAAGGTTTGAGATGAGAACCCTAGAATTTATGTGTCTGATTAAAATCACATTTTATATTTTATCAATGGATTGTGCTGTTTGTGCTTGTTTCCAATCCAATTTAAACTAATTCATAAACAGCCTTTTGCTTTCACATTGGTCTCCATTATTAAAGAGGGGGATGTCATTTGAATGCTTAATTGTGTTATTTATTGGAGCTTGGGATGTTTTGATTAGCTCACCATGGAATGGAACTAAGGACAATTTGGGCTTATAAAATATAATCAGATTTTTTTTAATAAAAAAACCATGCTGGTAAGTGCAATGACGGTAGATTAAATGCTTACTAAAACAGACTAGGTAGAAATGTATTAATTCAACAGAGCTAATATTCACACACACACGTTCTTAGCACCATTCACCTTAATTATTTCAGATATTTCCATATAAAATGGGAACTTTCTAGACACACTGCACAGATTACAAGCGGTACGATTAAAATCTTACTGCCACACTCATCATTTTAGTTTACAAGGTCATGAGGCAATACCTATTTTACATTGCTTTACAGTAGAGTTAAAGGACAGAATTCAAGATGAAGACAAGCTGTGTGTGTCCCAGTCTCCTCCCTAATTAAAGGCTGACAGCAGTTTCTACACCATTCTGTATGTCCTAGAAATGTCAGCATGTGCTTGGAAGAAGACTGATAAATGAGGCCTGTGGCTTTATTCCCTCCCCACAATAGTATGTTGAGAACCATCATGTACTACCAAAGCACTTAGGTTATAGGAAATAACCTATTTTTCACTTTGACTCCCAGGATGGGACCTGATATTCAACACTTGTCTCATCAACCGAGTTATATATACACTGCAGTGCAGAACTTTTCACAAGTGCTTCAAGGAAATTTCATTTGGAAGGTCTGTACTCTCAGATCATGCCTATAAGATGTGTCCCACCAAGGTAAGCACAGCCATTCAGCTACATGGAAGGCCATTGCTCCATGTAATCTAACATTGGCCAAGGCACAGTCTGACCCCCTCCTTTGGTAATTCTCATAGAACTCTAGCCCAATAGTTGCCATTAATTTGATTTTGAATTGATTTTAGAATGAATTGATTTTAGAATGCTGTGTTACTTTTATTGTTGTTAGCTGCTCTGAGCCCGGCTTCGGCTGGGGAGGGCAGGATATAAATGAAATTTTATTATTATTTATTTTATTATTATTTATTAACACTGCTTAGTCTAATTAACAGAAGGCTTATTCAAGCATTGCACTGGACACAGGCACTGTTAAGTAGCATAACTGATTTAATTGACACAGAAATGGAAAACGTATGTGTATTCATGATAGCTCAGTTGGTTAGAGCATGGTGCTGATAACGCCAAAGTTGCAGGTTTGATCCCCGTGTGGGACAGTTGTCTATTTTTGTATTGCAGGGAGTTGGACTAGATCAGGTGGCCAACTCTGAGGAGACTGAGATCTACTCACAGAATTAAAAAATGGCAGTGATCTACCCCCTTTTTTGGGGGAAGCCCCATTTTTTGAGAATTTACAGCTAAGCTGTTGGCCATTTTTAGGGAGAAAGGAACAGCCACTCACCAACAGATCGCTGGGGAAACAGCCTCAATGCCCCTTCCGAGCGTCAGGAGGAGGGGGGGTTGTGGGATAACGACCCCGCCCACACTCGCTCTCGCGAGGCTGGCGCCAGCCTCGCGGGGGACAGGGGATTCCCTCAATTAACATACCCTGAGGCGCCAGCCAATCGGCTGGCGGCATGGGCGGGCCTTTGTAAGGCCACTTAAGGTCGGGGCAGCCCTTGGCTCGCCCCTTTCTACCCTGGAGACGACGCGGTTTGCCAGCTGATCTTCGCTGCTGCATCATTTCTTCCGACGCAAGGAGCCCCAGGACAGCAGGCACTAGGCTACCGGGAAGGAAGCTGCATCGCAGGAGCTGAAATCACTTGAGCTGAAATCACTGAAGGGAATTTTTTTTTTTTTTTTTACCTTTCCTCATTGCGATTTGCGTGCAGCGTAGGGGTAGCCTTTTGCCTCCGAGGCTTGCTCTTCAAGGATTCCTGGGGAACGTGCAGGGGCGGCCGCCCGCGCGCTCCAGCTAACGCCTTAGCAGGAGAGACCGTGCTTCCGATCAGGTCTCCTGCAGTTGCAGGAAGGATCACTCATCGCTCCCTCCACAGCAGCGCGCGTCCCGCCGGCCAGTTGATACCTCCCTCCTGCAACCTTCCTCCTTCGCTCCAGCCACGTGACTCTGCTGTGATTCCCATCCCACCGCTCGGATCAGGTTGTATTTGATTGAGCTAAGAGCGTGGGGGGGGGGGATTGTGTTGATCCCGGGGGTTGGAGGCTTGAAGCGCCAGTGGGAAGGGGAGCAGTTTAGCTCACGGTTTCAGCTCATAAGTTTAGCTTAGGCTGTTCCTTGGCAGGGGGGGGGGGGGTCTAGAATCACTAGCCTCACGCAGCGCTCCCCCATTCAGTTGAGGTTTAAGTAACAGCGATTGCCTTGCTTGGGGTTGCCTCGTTTCCGCTCAGCAGCAGTCGGCACCGTTGCTTAGCTACCAGCTTGCCCCGGTCGCCATTTTGTTTGGACCACGTGACTTCCCTGCGGCCGCCATCTTAGGATAGGCAGTCACCCGTGGGAAAGCCTCCTTTGTTAGCCTTTAATACATTGCCTACAATGCCTATAATTTACCACATTTTAAAACTTATTTAGGGAGTGCACAAATTGTCAGGCAATTACCTCACAAGTGATCTTATCTCCCCGTTGTATTTAAATATATTCTAATTTGGTGCGGAAGTAAAATTTAAAGGGAGATTTAAGGAGCAGTTTAGATCTGCAAGGAGCGGCATAAGGAAACTCAGCCTGCACTGCTTTCCTGCCTTATTGCTTTATTATTACTTGTCGTTATTATTTATATTGCTATATTTTACCTTGTTTCGCTTCGATTGATCTTACTTTGATTTATTTTCCGTGCTATTAATACTTAACCGCTTTACTGCTGGACAAGTGCTCTAGCCTCTCTGTTGCATTTAAAATTCTAATTGGGTTTTGAGGCAAAATTTAAGGGATTTAAGGTGTAATTTAAATTTGCAAGGGCTGCATAACCCTATTGTCTGGCCAGCCAGCAGGACAGCTGTAAGACTAACGACCAGTAATTAGGGCTATTGTTTCCCAGAGCCATTCTTAGTGGTTTCCCTGGCAGCTTGATCTTACTGTGTTTTCCAGGTCACCAGCCAACTACAGCAGGTTAGAGTGATTGTGCTATAGCCCCAGTCACATAAATACATACATAATAAGCAATCACATATATATATAGATTTAAATAAATACATAAATAAATAAACAAACATAAGCAAATAAATAAATAAATTCATAAAAATAAATAAATAAATAAATAAATAAATAAAAAATAAAAAGTTAAAAATAAAATAAAATAATAATAATAATAAATATTAATTTAAATTAAAAAAAAAAAACAAAAATAAATAAATAATAATAATAGACACTAGATTTGCGTACAGACTTGACTTGACTTGCGCCCACCCCCCGAGGCATTGCGTCAGACTGGGCATGGAGAACAACAGCAACCCCCAACAATCTCAGCGTGGCAATGCCCTAATGCCAACAGGCCCATGTAACCCTCAGGCCTTGGCACAGCTCTTTTCCGCACTGCAATCATTCTACGCGCAGTGCAGGGCACCTATCACTCCCTCTCCGAACATCGTCGAGGTGTCACAAGATTGCATACCAGACACCCCCCCCAGCCAGCAGGGTCAGGATGGTCCCTCCACTAGTACAGCTAACGTGGTGGAGCAGGCCCCCAGCAGGCCACGGACGCGCTTACAAGCCGCTAGAACTCAAAAATCTAAGTCAGGTCCACTGAAAGGCAAGGCACCAGCTAAGAAACCTAGGTCGAGCGCACAAAAGGTCAGGCCGGCGGTGGCATCTACATCAGCCCCGCGGCCGGAGGCGTGTGATGTCCCCAGTGTTTTTCAGGATGACCCTAGGCAACCAAGCACCTCGGAAGAGTCATCATCTGAGGAGGAGCTGCCCCCTCAGCAGGTGGCCGCTGCCAGCGACCCGGCCCCCCGTGATGATGCGCATCGGGGTGGAAAGCGTAAGGCGAAGAAGAAGCACCGGGCGAAGAAGAGCAAGAGGAGGGACACTTCGGACTCCGAGGAGGAAACAGGTACCTCTTCTTCAGATGGGGATAGTGACGCCCCTATGGAGACTTATTGGGGGGAGGGGGAGGACATTGGAGCTCCTCAGTGGGTACATGAACGGAGGGCCAACTCACATAGGAAGACATTTAATGGCACGCTTGAGTGGAAGGATGGGGCCCTGGTCCCAGACGTAAAAGTCTCGACCAACGCTGCTACTGACTTTATTCTGGGGAACCACCTCTCTAAGAGGAAGAGGAACAAGATTTTGAATGGTAATTACGTGGATATGTTTTCCTTGCTGCCGCCAGCTCAAGTCAAGGGAAAAGGGGAAAAAGTTAAGTACTATGGGAAAAGGAGGTACAGGGTACCCCGAGTAGAGCGAACGTTTGAAAATTGGCTTAATGGCTATCAAGTGTTTATGGCTGTGGTGTCAAGTTGTTATCCTAAGAGGGGCGCGCACCTCGTGTCCTACCTGGCACATGTCAGGAGGGCTAGAGAGATGGCAGGAGAGGAAGCTGCTCTGGCGTATGATGAGGACTTCAGGAGGAACGCCTCGCTGATGTCTTCAACGTGTTGGGACCAAAAGGACAACAATTGCTGGTTTGACCATGTGGGGCCCAATATCGAGAAGAAAACCGCCCAACAGCCTAAAGCCGGTAAGGTGGAGACCCAGCGCCGTAGACAGTGCTGGGACTTCAACAAGGGTACCTGTCAGCGCGTTACCTGTAAGTACCTACATGAATGCGAAAGGTGCTTAGGCAGCCACCCAGCATTCAACTGTTTCAAAGGGAGGCAGCAGCCCTTTCGGGGTGGAAGGGGTCACCTCTCCCGGGGAAACAGGGGTGGCTCCGCCGGACCTACAGCCCCTGCCCAAGGGCCAGCCGGGGCTCGTTACTAACTTCTCCCTAAGTCTTGCGTGCTCTCCGATAAAATTGGAGCCCTTGAGAGCACTGTTGAAGTTCTATCCAAATAGACAGGCAGCTCACCTATTGGACGAAGGGTTTTCTGTAGGTTTTAGAATTCCGGTCGTTTTTACTCCCAATTCTAGTTGCCCCCCTAACCAGAAATCAGTCTTAGAAAGGCCCGACATTGCGCTTAAAAAGATACAAAAGGAGATTACAGCTGGTAGGGTGGCCGGTCCATTCGCAACTCCGCCCATCGAGGGGCTTCATATCTCCCCACTGGGTATTGTCCCAAAGAAGGCCCCAGGAGAATTTAGAATGATTCACAACCTATCCTATCCCAAAGGAACCTCGGTGAATGACGCCATTCCCCAGGAGATGTGTACGGTGAAGTATTCATCGTTCGATCAAGCTGTGAGGTTGGTTCGGAGCTTTGGCAGGGGGGCCTTTATGGCAAAATGCGACATCGAGTCAGCATTCCGCCTACTCCCGGTACATCCAGATGACTACCGATGGTTGGGTTTCAAGTTCCAGGGAGCTTTCTTCATTGACAAAGCAATGCCCATGGGTTGTTCTGTTGCCTGTGCCGCGTTCGAGACCTTTAGCACATTCCTGGAATGGGCCCTAAAGTTTAGAACTGGCTCCGTGGGGGTGGGTCATTATCTCGATGATTTTATCTTGATCGCTAGTGTTGAGGAGGAGTGCAGGTCGCGCCTCCTGGCTTTTGAGTCCTTGGCTAGGGAATTAGGGGTCCCTCTGGCAGGCGAGAAGACCGAAGGCCCGGTCACCACCATGACCTATCTGGGCATCGAACTTGACACCGTAGCCCAAACCTCGCGCTTACCAGCCGAGAAGTTGGTTGCTCTTAGGGAGCTTATCGGCCAGATGCTGCCTTTAAAGAAGGTCACCCTGAGGCAAATCCAATCCCTCCTGGGGCACCTTAACTTTGCCTGCCGTGTGGTATCCCCTGGCCGTCCCTTCTGTGGCCGCCTGGCAAAGTTGTCCAAAGGTTTACGATCACCCCATCATAGGGTACGCCTTTCCAAGGCAGTAAAGGCGGACCTCAATGTTTGGTTGCAATTCCTGGATGGCTTCAATGGCATATCGCTTTGGCAGGATAGTCTGGCACTTCAGTCAGATTTCCAAGTACACTCGGATGCTGCTGGGTCCTTGGGTTTCGGGGTGTACTTCAGGGGCCAGTGGTGCGCTCAGCACTGGCCCTCCTCCTGGCAAGGTAAACCTATACTACGGGACTTGACATTTTTGGAATTCTTTCCCATCGTAGTTGCGATACACTTATGGGAAGACCAATTTAAAAACCATAGGGTCTGTTTCTGGACTGATAATCTAGCAGTCGTGTCAGTCTTGAATAAACAATCGTCACGTTCACCCAGAGTAGCGTCCCTTCTTCGGTACTTTGTCCTTTCCTGCTTGCGGTTGAACCTCCACGCTTCTGCCAAGTTTGTACCTGGTATTGATAATAACATCGCGGATGCTCTATCTCGTTTCCAGATGGAACGCTTTCGCTCATTGGCGCCGGATGCGCAGCAGCAGCCGCAACCATTCCCGGAGCACCTCTGGAATATTGGCAACGAGAAGCATTAAAGGGAGTATTGTCTGCGCTAGCGCCTTCTACCCTGAGATCTTATAATAAGGCGTGGCTAGACTTCACGTCCTTCCGCATCAAAAAGGGGCGGTTCAAGCTTGGCAAGTCACCATCCAAGTCGGAAGTCATAGAGTATATGGTCTACCTTAGAGATCTTGGCCGGGCACCCAAAACCCTCAATATTCATTCGGCCGCCATATCCTTCTTTTCCAAAACTTTGTTTTCCACCGATCCCTGCTCGCATTTCGTAGTGCGGAAGATGCTGGAGGGCTGGCGCAGATCCAGGCCGCACGGCCAGGACAAGAGACGGCCCATAACTTTAGATATACTCACCCGAATCCGCAGTAAGCTGAGGACATTGTGCTGGTCAAGATATGAAGCCAGGTTATTTTCAGCAGCGTTTTCTTTCGCGTTTTTTGGCGCCCTACGCATAGGCGAAGTGGTCTGTGAGGACCGCGCGGCTCCTAAAGGGTTATTGTTGGAGGACGTAACCGTGGACAGGGCGCAGGTGTTGTTAAAAATCCGTAGCTCGAAGACGGATCAGCTTGGTAGGGGCGCGTTAGTTCGCCTGCAGGCAACGCAAAAGGCAGGCCCTTGCCCAGTAAAGGATGCTAGGAAATACCTGTTCTTAAGACCGAAGTCTGGTGGCCCCTTCTTCGTACATTCTGACGGTTCGACCCTCTCAAAACAACAGTTCACGAGGGTCATGCGCAAGGCCCTGGCTGCCATTGGGCTCCCTCAGGAGGAGTACGCCGCCCATTCCTTTCGCATTGGGGCGGCAACCACCGCCGCACATATGGGTTTACCAGCTGAAAGAATTATGGACATGGGGCGATGGAAATCTAACGCATACCGGGGTTACATCCGGAAGCCATTCTGAAATCCCCCCAGCTTTCCCCCCCTCAGCTTGTCCCCGGCTCTCCTTCTGATCTGCTTTTCCGGTTCTCTCGTTTCAGGTTCTGGTGTGGTTCGACTGTGGATCCTCGGCCACAGCATCGTTTATTGGGCTAGGCAGCGTGCCGAACAAAGGGGCTGGGATAAGGAGTTACAGCTGCCCAGCTGGGTCAAATTGTCATGGATTTCTAGGAGGGGCATGCGTTGGGAAGAGTTTTTCCCAGCTGTGTCCAAAAAGATAGCGGAGGAAGGACCACCTAGCGCCTTGGTCATCCAACTGGGCGAGAACGACCTGGCGTATAGGAAAGGGGTGGACTTGATGTGGAATATGATAAATGACTTAGAGAGGCTGAGGGCAGACCAGGGGAGCATTACAATACTGTGGTCATCCCTGCTAGAAAGGCGATGTTGGCGGGATGCAGAGAAACCCGTGGCAGTGAATAAGGCTAGGAGGATTGTGGAGCGCACGGTGGCGCGCAGAGTGGCCGCATGGGGTGGCCGCGTTATTCAGCACCCGCGCATACGGTTTGACGCGGAAGCGCTTTATCGCTGGGATGGCGTGCATCTATCTGATGCTGGCAATGACATTTGGTTGGCTGATATTTTTCAAGGCGTGAGGGATTGGTTACAGGTCTGAGGGTATTGGCGGCGAGCCGGTTTGCGGCTCGGTGGCGGTAGGCATTGGCCGGGGTATTGTCATGCAGATGAGGTTGGGGGGGAGGAACGCCATCACCTCCCCCAATGCTTGAAGGGTAGTTCGTTAAAGGACTCCGAGGGGCGACGCCTCGTCCGAAACCTACGGAGGCTAGGGCCTAAAGCGCGCCCCCGAGCGGTAACCCCTCGGGGAGCGCCTAGGGATATGCATCTCGGGTGGCTCCCCCTGTTGGTGTTTAACCCTTCCCGGTCAGACCGGATAGTCGGTTAGGGCCAATGCCTAAAGCCAATACCCTTCTTTCCTGTAATCAATAAAGTTGTGGCCATTTTCGCCCATTAACCTAAAACTCTGTGTCCGTTGTCTTCATTTATTCCACCTGTGGGGGGGGAGGGAATAGCCACACAATGCCCCTTCCGAGCGTCAGGAGGAGGGGGGGTTGTGGGATAACGACCCCGCCCACACTCGCTCTCGCGAGGCTGGCGCCAGCCTCGCGGGGGACAGGGGATTCCCTCAATTAACATACCCTGAGGCGCCAGCCAATCGGCTGGCGGCATGGGCGGGCCTTTGTAAGGCCACTTAAGGTCGGGGCAGCCCTTGGCTCGCCCCTTTCTACCCTGGAGACGACGCGGTTTTCCCACCCACCCGCCCTTTAGGTTCTGCCACTGACCTTGCTATGGGCTTCGGCTGGTCGCCGCAAGGGGCCTGGTAGGAGTTTTTCCATTTGGCTAATTGGCTGGTTTTGTGAGCCACTTGGTTTTTTCGCCTACCTCGTAGCAATTCGTCACAACTCCCTCGGTTTTGGCGGTAGGCATTGGCCGGGGTATTGTCATGCAGATGAGGTTGGGGGGGAGGAACGCCATCACCTCCCCCAATGCTTGAAGGGTAGTTCGTTAAAGGACTCCGAGGGGCGACGCCTCGTCCGAAACCTACGGAGGCTAGGGCCTAAAGCGCGCCCCTGAGCGGTAACCCCTCGGGGAGCGCCTAGGGATATGCATCTCGGGTGGCTCCCCCTGTTGGTGTTTAACCCTTCCCGGTCAGACCGGATAGTCGGTTAGGGCCAATGCCTAAAGCCAATACCCTTCTTTCCTGTAATCAATAAAGTTGTGGCCATTTTCGCCCATTAACCTAAAACTCTGTGTCCGTTGTCTTCATTTATTCCACCTGTGGGGGGGGAGGGAATAGCCACACAATGAGTATACTCTGTCTGCCGTTCTGCAGATCGTGCAACAATGGAGGGCAGGGTGAGGGGCCGGGGCTGGATTCTATTTTAACAACAATAAGGAAAGGGACCCAACAATCGATCACAATCTACCAAAACCTCCTGGGGATCTACCAGTAGATCGTGATCAACCTGTTGGACATCCCTGGATTAGATTATCCTCAGTGTCCCAACTCTACAGTTCTATGATTCTAAATGGAAGGATTTTTCTGCAGTAGTTTTTTAAGGGACTCTAAGCTCCTAAACCAGTTTAATGATTACCTGTTGATTGTTTTCTGTTACTCACTGCTGTATCCTTAGATCAGGTGACAAAGGTATTGAGTTGCAAATTCGCCATTTTGAAAGGGTGCTGGCTGTTAGTCTTTCTTTGAACACGACAGAGCAGAAGATGAAGATCTGGAGGAAAACAGCTCCAGGGAAATGGATAATGTTAAAGAGAGAGAGACCTTTCTTAATAGGTCTGTTTAGGGTTATCTTTCATTTCTAAGATGCTGAGCCTGTGCTGGACAGCACAATACATTGTATGCATGTTTTGGATGTATCATTTACTGTATTTTGTTTTGCTTTTGAAGAGTTCTGCTAGTAAAAACTGAATGCTCTTTTTATGAGCCTGGACAAAGATTTCCTGCAAAGGGAGTCGGTCCTTATGCTTCCGGTTGTTTCAAACTGTGCAATAATAATATCTGCAACAGGTACTAGCTGTGTAGAAGTGTTTGTGTGAATGAGTGTCCACTTATTGATTTGTCCAGCTGAATTATATGTCTACACAGGTACACAGATTGTACAGTGGTGCCTCGGGTTACATACGCTTCAGGTTACAGAATCCGCTAACCCTGAAATATTACCTCGGGTTAAGAACTTTGCTTCAGGTTGAGAACAGAAATCGTGCTCCGGCGGCGCGGCGGCAGCAGGAGGCCCCATTAGCTAAAGTGGTGCTTCAAGTTAAGGACAGTTTCAGGTTAAGAACGGACCTCCAGAACAAATTAAGTACTTAACCTGAGGTACCACTGTGCACTTGTTGAGTGCAATCTGTTAATACCCCTAGTTACAGCAGTGTTCTGCTACAGAGCCAGAACTTCGCTACATCCTAAGCTATTCATCCCATCAGATCTTGCCATAGATTGCCTCCCTATAAGTCAAAGTGGACAATCATTCTAGCATGCCCCTTTTGTCTGCCTCCATGCCCACTCCTGACTGATTATTCTGCACTTCCTGTATAGGGGACTTCCTCGATGGCTACTCATGGGACCCCATACCTTCACAACAGCCTTTGCTTTTCGCAAAAGCAATGTGCAAATGGTCTAAACAAACTCATTTAGTATTCATTTTGTTTATCTAATTTAGAGATGCTGCAGTGTTACCAGGCACTAATTTATCTCTAGGTTCATTGCTAGACTAAACTGTATGAGATTGCTCTTGCATATTTATGGGAAGGGATTTTTTATATTTTTTTTACTGCCCCAACAATCTATTAAGCACAGCATAAATACTGGAAATAAATCAAGAGTAAATAGAGTCTGCTGTTGATTTACTAAGCTTATAACTTCTTCAAGTATCTCCTGCTAAACAGGGCAAATGAGTTCAAAATTTCCTACAATCCATTAAATGCTATTTCAGTATTTTTTGGCTGGACATGCCTATAAACCTTGCATTAGGGAGGCCAGTGGAACAAGAAATCATACTTCTAATAATCTAATCCATGCCATGATTGCTCAAAGGTAATCTCATTCCTTTCAGTGGAATTTACTTCCAAGAAAGTTTGCTTAGGATGTAATGTGAGTCTGTTTTACTAAAAATAAGTCTCACCGAGTTGAAAAGAGCTTACTCAAATTAGCATATAAAAACCTGCAGCATACTCATATAAACCCAAATCCAATACATAAAAGTTTATAAATTCTGTAAATCAAAAGGAAAAGAAGCTACTTTGTGAGTTTCACCTAGCCATTGGTTGACTTGCTATGATGGCAGGATATCTTCAAAATATCCCCACAGCGGAGATGAATGGTGCTCAGTAAATTAAATGTTGACAACCCTATAAGAGAAGTGAACGGTTAGTTTCCCTGGGATATAAACCTCATATAGCGACTAAGTACAAGACAAACAATTTGCTGTAGAGGGAAATGGCTTGGAATCTGAGCAGGAACATGAAGAGGTCTAAGAAGACAGAGGACCCAAAGAACAGAAACAAGAGGGCTGGAGGAAATGTGGGGCAGGTAAGACGAAAGTGAACTGAGACTAGAAAGAAGGATGGATGAAAGAGGCATATGGGGACAGAGGGGCAGGACAGTGTGTGGCAGCTAGATCCAAGAAATGAATTGTTGAGAGGAGAATTGAGACCAGATAGGTTGTGATTGTTGGTTGGTAGGGGGTTGACAGGGACGCGGGTGGTGCTGTGGGTTAAACCACAGAGCCTAGGACTTGCCGATCAGAAGGTCGGCGGTTCGAATCCCCGCGACAGGGTGAGCTCCCGTTGCTCGGTCCCTGTTCCTGCCAACCTAGCAGTTCGAAAGCACGTCAGAGTGCAAGTAGAAAAATAGGTACCACTCCGGCGAGAAGGTAAATGGCATTTTCGTGTGCTGCTTTGGTTCACCAGAAGCGGCTTAGTCATGCTGGCCACATGACCCGGAAGTTGTATGCCGGCTCCCTCGGCCAATAAAGTGAGATGAGCGCCGCAACCCCAGAGTCGGTCATGACTGGACCTAATGGTCAGGGGTCCCTTTACCTTTACCTAGGGGGTTGACAAGCCACACAGACAGTGTGATAGTTAGCAAGGATAAGGCAGAGCTGACAGATGAATTCCTATTTGCACTAACTTGCTGCTTGCTAACATGACCAGTAGGGTAGCTAGATGAAAAAGATGGCAGAGCTCCTGAGCCTTTAGTACTTATGTGAAAGAGGGAACATTAACTGCTGGAATTCTTCCTTCTGTACAGATATTGAAGACTGAATTGCTGTCTCTCTGATACAGACTGAAATATTTCAGCTATTCACATTTAACCACCTTTGCATATCATTAGTTTGCTTCTGAACTCTTGATTGGCATCACAAATTCATAGAATCAATGATCAATCATGTCTGGTAGTAATGTGTGTACAGTCGTACCTTGGTTTACAAATGGAATCCATTATGGAATTCCGTTCGATTTCCAAAAATGTTCGAAAACCAAGGTGCGGTTTCTAATTGGCTGCAGGAGCTTCTTGCACTCAACCAGAAGCTATGGACGCCACATCAGATTTTTAGGTTCCAAAAAAAAGTTTGCAGACCAGAACACTCACTTCCGGGTTTGTGGAATTCGGGAGCCAAAACGTTCGAGTCACAAGGCGTTCAAAAAACAAGGTACAACTCTATTAGATTATATCAACAGTCACATGTGTGCAATTGTAAGGAAACTTCTTGTTTTGGAAACGCCTCTTAATTTCAGAAATTGTTAAATGGTGTATAGTGATGTGTTGGAAAATGTGAAAGATATGTTACCACAAGGAGAGAGACACACATCCAACAGGGTATCTCTCTGATGTTTTATGCAGAGTGACCTGAAACTGCTTAGCTAATAGAATCCTTTTTGGCTGTGTATTTTAAGGGATTGGATCTAGAATTGTGTATGATGTCACAAGAAAGTGCTTCAAGCAAGTCCACAGTGTGAGACAGTACAGATACAGGGGGGGGGGGGGTGGGCTTCCCTAAAGGCCATCATAAGTCCTTGGACAGCTGCCCAGGCATCTTAGATGCATGAGGTTTGCATGGGAGTAATGAGCTTGGCTACTAACCCTTGGCTACTAACCGTTCCTTTGAAATGACACAGCCATGAGGTTTGCATGGGAGTAATGAGCTTGGCTACTAACCCTTGGCTACTAACCGTTCCTTTGAAATGACACAGCCATAAGAGCGATAGTGAAATGTGGGTGACTTCATTTTAAGATACTATAAATATTATAAAGCTCAGTAATGCCCCTGCTTAGTAGAAGATTTGGAGACCATCTGTGAGAGACTGGAGGAAAGAAAGGATGTGCTTTGCTCAGGAAGAAATTCCCCAGCAACTCAAAGGAACATGAGAAATCTGCTTTGTTTGTTTTGTGCTTTGCATTGTTGTTGTTGTTGTTTAGTCGTTTAGTCGTGTCCGACTCTTCGTGACCCCATGGACCAGAGCATGCCAGGCACTTCTGTCTTCCACTGCCTCCCACAGTTTGGGCAAACTCATGCTGGTAGCTTCGAGAACACTATCCAACCATCTCGTCCTCTGTCGTCCCCTTCTCCTTGTGCCCTCCATCTTTCCCAACACCAGGGTCTTTTCCAGGGAGTCTTCTCTTCTCATGAGGTGGCCAAAGTATTGGAGCCTCAGCTTCATGATCTGTCCTTCCAGTGAGCACTCAGGGCTGATTTCCTTAAGAATGGATAGGTTTGATCTTCTTGCAGTCCATGGGACTCTCAAGAGTCTCCTCCAGCACCATAATTCAAAAGCATCAATTCTTTGGCGATCAGCCTTCTTTATGGTCCAGCTTTCACTTCCATACATCACTACTGGGAAAACCATAGCTTTTACTATGCGGACCCTTGTTGGCAAGGTGATGTCTCTTAAAAAGTAGGGGGGGGGGGAGTGCTTTGTATTATTAGCTAGCAAATAAGCCTGCTAAAGCGCAACTTGGTGTTTCATTTATCGTCTACCTGAATCCAAAAAGAACTCCTTGGCAAGGCAGTGGTCAGGACAGTACCAAAGAGCATGAGTCCAAGCTTCACGGAGTGCATGAAACTTGGGGCATAGCATTTTGGACATCATCTTTAATGAAGCTTCCCACAGTTCCATTGTTTCAGTTCTGTGACCAAGCTCATAAAGAGTGGAGAGGGAAGTTGGTTGAGACATTTCTTCATAGCGTTTGGTGGCCCAGATGTGATCTGTCCATGGTACTGAACTGAATGGGGAAATTTCAAAAACTGATAATTATTGCTTTAATTGCCAGAAACATATCCTTTATATTGTACCTTTTCTAAAATGGCAGTTACGGCATTTTCTGTCTCTTCTAAGGATTGTATTCATTTATTTGCAAAAATGCCTATAACACCAACATTAAGGGGGACAGGAATCATATTGGTTATGCAATGAACAGTTCAGGGAGGAGGGTGAGCTAGTGCTGGAATGAAGGGAGAAGGGGCCACATCTCTCACCAAGAATATTAAATTGCCTTGGGTTGGATGGATCAAGGGTTCTGTCCCAAACTGCAGCAGTTCTACTTTGTAGTATAGTTAACCATTCTCTTGCTTACTTGTGTGGGATGCTTGGGATCATTGTATGGGCAATCTATCTGGACGGTAAATTGTATTGAGGTTAGTGATCTAACATGCTTGCCCTTCCTGCCTCTGTTCCTTCCTCTTCTTATCTCTTGTTAAATTCTTTGATGGCATGAAAACAGCCTTTAATGTCCTAATCCAGGGGTCAGCAACGTTTTTCAGCCGTGGGCTGGTCCACTGTCCCTCAGACCATGTGGTGGGGGAACATGAACAAATGTGGTGGGGGGAAATGAACAAATTCCTATGCCCCACAAATAACCCAGAGATGCATTTTAAATAAAAGCACACATTCTACTCATGTAAAAACACGCTGATTCCTGGACTGTCTGCAGGCCAGATTTAGAAGGTAATTGGGCTGGATCTGGCCCCTGGGCCTTAGGTTGCCTACCCCTGTCCTAAACTGTTGGAAGGAAGTGCTAGGGCTAGGTACCTTCTTTGATGTTAGATAGATAATTTATTACGGTCAGAGACCAGCTTATAAAACGCACTTGGGGGTACAGTCACAGAAGGAAAACAAACAAAACAATGTACAACAACAAATTTAAAAACAATGTACAACAATAAACTACTGCAGGGAGCTGACCCAGAGTCGCCCATAGAACCAAGTTTGGGGATTTTCTTAGCGAACTAGTTTGAGTTGGGAGATGGTCTGCACCTACAGATCTGTACACAGAATCTGGCAACCATCCAGGTCGTCTTCTGATCTTTGCCTAACAGGAAAAGGTCAAATTTTTGCTTTTCTGGGAGGTCAGCGAGCCTCACCAGTAGGGGATCAATGGTCTTACTATGTGCCTCTTCATAAAAGGGACATCTAAAGAACAAGTGCTCTGGGCTTCCTATCTCCCCCAATGAACAGGCGCAAAGTCTCTGAGCATATGGGACTCTTTTAAAGGCTCCTTCCAGGACCGGCAAAGGCAGGGCTGAGCTTCTGGTGAGTGTAAAGGCCCTTCTTGCATTTTTAGATATGAGAAAGAAGAGATATGCTGCCGGTGAGGCTATATCTCTCTCGATATTCTTTGATGTTGGACATTGTTTGGAGAAAGCGAGGCATTGGGAGAAGGTGACTAATGAATAATCTACATATAACTAGTGATATGCACCTAGTCAGTCGGGCAAACCACACAGGTTAGCTATCTATAAATCGGATGGTTTTGGGCATAGTTTAGAGAGAAGCTCTTGCATGGACTGAGGGCCGTGCAACTTGAGGCTATCAGGAATAATAATAATAATAATAATAATAATAATAATAATAATAATTTATTACCACTCTGGGTGGCTTCCAACAAAATATTAAAATACAGTACAGTGGTGCCTCGGGTTAAGTACTTAATTCGTTCCGGAGGTCCGTTCTTAACCTGAAACTGTTCTTAACCTGAAGCACCACTTTAGCTCATGGGACCTCCTGCTGCCGCCGTGCCACCAGAGCATGATTTCTGTTCTCATCCTGAAGCAAAGTTCTTAACTCGAGGTAATATTTCTGGGTTAGCGGAGTCTGTAACCTCATCTTAACTCGAGGTAATATTTCTGGGTTAGCGGAGTCTGTAACCTGAAGCGTATGTAACCCGAGGTACCACTGTAATGTATCAAATGTTACAAGCATCCCTAAACAGGGCTGCCTCCAGATAGGAAGTCACTTCTCTGCTTCTTGAGGGCTTCCAAGTAGCAGATTGAGGTGCTGGCTTGGTATGCATATATTGCTTGCTGTTTAGAATAAAATTGCTGTTTAGAATAAAATCTTTAATCTTCTCACTCACGTGTTTTGGATCACTTCTGAATCTCATTTTAAAAGAACAAGCTTGCATTTGGCAAGACAATGATGGAGGTGGGAGGGGACTTAAACCTTTGCCCAGTGCTGCATTCCAGTTACAGATTGCCCCCAACACCCATTGGTAATTTTTAAGAGCTACTCACACAGGTGTTAATTGTGTGAATTGCACTCTTGACACCAAGGTCATATTTATTTATGTATTTGTAGTATTTGAAGAAGAAAAAGCCATTAAAAGCATGTAGGAGAGAACCAGCCAGTTTTATCTCTCCATGGAAGGGCATTCATTAAATGCCTGGGTCTCCTATGAAAAAAAATGAAATGCAAACTATAGGACATATCTTTAATGGCAAGCATTGGGAGAGCTTTGCAACAAATAACCAGTAAGACCATGCAGGGAATGCACAGAGATAAGAGTGGAAATCAAGCCAAAGAAGTGTCAAGAAGGACGTGAGCAGTGTACACACTGGACAGCATGCAAAGCTCAGATTGTGGGAGAAACTTGGCTGATAAATAGAAACCTTGGCTCCAGATTTATAAGCCTGTCAGTCTATATGTACAGAGTCGCATCCGAACCACACCAGAAGGCAGTTTTAAAATGTAATTTGACTGATACTCCAAATGAGTTAAGTCTTAGCTAACTAGCATTTAAATTAGCATAATGTGTATGAAAAACAGGAGCACGTCCGTGACTCGTGTAATAAATGCTAAGTTGTTGTTGATTTCTAAATTCTACAGAGTAAAGCGCTCAGAATGCAAGGGATATGTGTACCTGTGTTCAGAAAACAGAATTTCAGGCTGTGTACACAACACACTTTTAAAGGACTACCCCCCCCCATAATAATCCTGGGAAGCATAGTTTGTTAAGGGTGCTGGGAATTATGGTTCTATAAGAAGAAATCTACATTTCCCGGGATACTTGAGGGGTGTAACCTTTAAATGCATGGTCTATACGCAGCCTCCCTCTCTCCAATCTCTCTAATATGCTTCGTAATTAAATAAAGGCAAGTTTAAAGGGCACCTAGTTATAAATTCAGCATGTTGAGATTTTGTCATCCAACTTGCAAGACCACTCGGTTATAAATAGCGTCTATCTCCAGCTGAAGAATGCTCACCGCAAATACCATACATTTGTCTTTGTCTATGCAGTGTGTGTGTGTGTGTGTGTGTTTGTGGACACAGCACATGCATATTCACTAAAACCCTTTCCCTATTGTGTCAATGTATGCAATGCGCAGGCAGTGTAATGTGAAGGGAAATGCATGTCCTGCGCTGTCATGCCTTGATAAGAAGGGGATTGCGGAGGTGACCCTCATCATTTTGCTGAGTGCATTTGGCCACAGTGCCCATGTAGGCGTGTTTATTTCCTCACTATTGTTGAGGTATATCTTCCCTTCAGAAGAGTATACTTGGTTGCCATCTCAGACTCTGTTGGAGTCTAGACACATATAAAAGACGCTGTGAAAATGTGTGGTGTTGTTTTTTTAAAGTGTTTTGAAAAATATATTGAATTTGCCATAAGCTCACCATAGCCACCTAGTGTCACATTTGTATAATACACTTAAAACACATTTAGAATGTTATATTTGCAGCTATATAGCTGAGTCCTCTTCCTTGGGCTATTGGAGGTGGGGGCACTGCCATCTAGGCAGGCAGGCAGGTAGATAGATAGCATCCTCCATAAAGTACATGAGGAAGCATCCCTTTCCCAAAGGAAAGACACACTGTGCATGCTCTAGGGAACTTATCCAGAATGTCTGATTTATTGTGAAGATGAAATGGCAATCATACATGCACAGGACAGCTCAGCTCCCCCCCCCCCAATATGTGGGAACATGGCTGAGACCCCCAATCTTGAGGGGCCAGGCCCCGCCAGGCCTCCGTGCAGTGCCACCCCATGGTGGTGGAGTGCCTCATGGCCTGACACCATGATGTCACACATGTGATGTCACACACAAGTGACAAGGGCCCCCCCCCCATGTTACATGGAAATCGGCACCTCTGATGGCAATCATATCTGCCCGACTATTAAAAAGCTCAGCAGTCCTGTCTGTTTGTCCAATATTTTTTCTCTTACTAGCATGAGACCAGGGTACCAAGAAGAACCCGGTATGTATATGCAGCTCGTGCGCTGGAAACAAGAACCATCAGGGCATGCTAGCTGGGCTTTGGGGCATGCAGTTTTTCAGCTATGAGAAAAAAGAACACAGACTCACCAAGCCACAAGGCTCCACAAGGTTTAAATATGGAGTCAATACTTATTCAGAGATTGATTCAGCAGAGGGGAAAGAAATGGCCTACAATTACCCGACAGCATCAATGTTTTGCTCTTTAATTCCTCTCCTCCCTTCCTTTTCTTTTGGCACACCAAGAAATAAGAATCCAATGAAATGCGTTTCCTCACAACCAGCATAAGAGCAATTTAGATTGCCCTGCTTAATGGACCAAATCAAATGGCATTGCCTTCCTATGAACAAGCCTCTAATAATATGTCGAGGTTGAGGCTTTCATCTCAATTTCTTACAGTTCTATTTTTTTCTACTTAAACAAATGTTTCAGCAGTAGGGAAATCCTTTCCTCGCACTTTCAATATTCAGTGTCTAGAAGCTGCAGGTATTTTGTGTGCTTGGCAAAAGAGATCACATAGCTGTATTGGAGTCAGTTCTGAAGGCCCTTGATTCAGTTCCTAGAATTCAGCTGCAACCAAAACCTGGATGAGAGGGGTAGGAATAATAATGCTTAAGATTTATATAAAGCTTTAGAATATCCAAAGCAATTCCCATCTAATAGCCCCATTAGCCTTCTGACAACTCTGTAAGATATATGACTATTTTTAAACTCATAATGTAGATAGGGAGAGGGAACAAAACAAGATTTACTTGGCTTTGCTTAGTATTGACTCTAGCTCCACCAGCCATTTTCTTTGTTCCTCTTGTGTTGATCTCTCTGCATTCCACCTTACCATTTTCAATGGGAACTGGACTCCCCTGACTGTACAGATGTTGCTCCTTCCAGAATCAGGGCCTGAGATAATTTATCCACTTCTAATATTAGGATGTTGCTTCAAAAGAAAATTCACTCACTTTATTAACCTGATGAGATACCGGGAGCTAAAGCTTTGCTCGGATCATAACACAGAACAGTCTGTAGTCTATTGTTAGCATTTCATTCCGAAAGATCAAAAGTTGAGCATCTTCAGAGACTGAAGTACCCTTTTATCTCCATAGGTGCTGGTCTCTGTAGGTTAGGTATGGGTCGCAACTTCCGATAGTTGGCCAGTGAGTCTGCAAGACTCTTGTTCCTGTGGGTGTGGAAGAAAAATCCATTAATGTAAGTAAAATAAAAGTGGAATGTACATTATAGCTTTGCCCCTTGGCTTTGAAGCAGGAGAATGAAAGCCACACACCCAGAGATTTCTCATTTCCTTTTCCCTTTCATATCAACAAATACCTGCTATGCTGCTTCTTTTTGATATACTTCTATATTCTCAGTAACAATTTGTATGCCATAAGGTGTGGGGTTTTTTCCTGTATGTGGGAGCATTCAAACATTCAACCCATCCAACAGCAGCCAAAAATTGAGCAGCTCTGGAAAACTTTACCACTTGATTCTGCTAACTATAAAAACTGGTCCTCAGTAGATGAGAATTAATAAGGTGGTAGGTATAAAATGGCTGATGGCCGAAGAACTGACGCTTTTGAATTATGGTGCTGGAGGAGACTCTTGAGAGTCCCATGAACTGCAAGAAGAACAAAGCTATCCATTCTGAAGGAAATCAGCCCTGAGTGCTCACTGGAAGGACAGATCGTGAAGCTGAGGCTCCAATACTTTGGCCACCTCATGAGAAGAGAAGACTCCCTGGAAAAGACCCTGATGTTGGGAAAGATGGAGGGCACAAGGAGAAGGGGACGACAGAGGACAAGATGGCTGGATAGTGTTCTTGAATAATAATAATAATAATAATAAATTTATTTATATCCCGCCCTCCCCAGCCGAAGCCGGGCTCAGGGCGGCTAACAACAATAAAACAGTACAAAAGTACAGCATAAACAACACTCTAAAATCATTCATTATAAAATTAATTAATTCAAGCCACTGGCAACCATTGGGCCAGAGCTCCGCAAAGATTGCCGAGGGAGGGAGTCAGGCTGTGCCCTGGCCAAAGGCCTGGTGGAACAGCTCTGTCTTGCAGGCCCTGCGGAAAGATGTCAAGTCCCGCAGGGCCCTGGTCTCTTGTGACAGAGTGTTCCACCAGATCGGAGCCACAGCCGAAAAAGCCCTGGCTCAAGTTGAGGCCAGCTTAACTTCTCTGTGGCCTGGGACCTTCAAGATGTTTTTATTTGAAGACCATAAGTTTCTCTGTGGGACATACCAGGAGAGGCGGTCCCGTAGGTACGAGGGTCCTAGGCCGTATAGGGCTTTAAAGGTTAAAACCAGCACCTTAAACCTGATCCTGTACTCCACCGGGAGCCAGTGCAGCTGGTATAGCACCGGGTGAATGTGATCTCGCAGCAAAGACCTCGTAAGGAGTCTCGCTGCAGCATTCTGCACCCGCTGGAGTTTCTGGGTCAGTCTCAAGGGCAGCCCCACGTAGAGCGAGTTACAATAATCCAGTCTGGAGGTGACCGTCACGTGGATCACTGTGGCTAGGTCAGGGCGAGAGAGGTAAGGAGCTACCAGCATGAGTTGAAGCTACCAGCATGAGTTTGACCAAACTGCGGGAGGCAGTGGAAGACAGAAGTGCCTGGCGTGCTCTGGTCCATGGGGTCACGAAGAGTTGGACATGACTAAACAACTAAACAACAACAGGTATAAAATGGGCGGCCAGACACCAGGTCTGGTTGTGCCTACTTTGGGCTCCAGCACAACACATAGATAACTCTGGGCAAACCTACCCCAGATATGTGTCCACTCCGAAGATTTCACATGAAGGACTGAAGCCCTCAATATAAAATAGAGTTATCCATTTCCTACATAGCAGAGGATGATTTCAGTGTCTGAATGGTAAGCCCGCCGAGAAGGCTCATAGGTGCCTTATGAGCTTACATATTCATTCAAACTGAAGGAGGCAAGGGCATAATGAGGAGAAACAGGTTGCCATGAAGGAGTTAAAGGCTGATAAGGCAAATTGTAAGCAGTCCTGAAAATCTGTAGATAACGTATTTGAATGATTGATTTGGCCTGTTTAACACTCTTCAAGTATTTGCTGGTAATAAAGGCTTGTCAAGGGTTCTTCAATGAGATTATGAGTGATGTTGCACAGGCTCCAGCACAGATCTTCCCCTAGAGTGCATCACTACTAGAAAAGGTTGGGCGTGTTTAACACAAACTGAGTTTATTATATGGAGTGAGAATAATCTAGATAAACTTCCCATGGGAACTGAACTTGCACCCTAGAACAGAAGCCTCTCGAGCATATTCCTCAGCATACATATTAATGTGGAAAGTATTGTTTACAGGTGGAAAGTTAAAAAACTTCTGATGTAGTAGATCAGAGATGGGGAACCTACAACCCTCCAAATACTGTTGAACTCAAGCACCCATCAGTCCCACCCAGCAAGACCGAACGGCCTTGAGCCAAAATGATGGGATTCAGTGGCATGTGGTCAGTGGACTAGCGGGACTGGGCTATCTCCTAGATGTTCCCTTGGCACCTCCTTCTCAAAACCCAGGAAGCTTTTGCCCGGCTTAAGGAGGAAGGTGCAATGCTCACAAGTGTGGTGTCAGGACATCACATGCATGACGTCCTGTCCCCCCAATCGCCCTTGCAAGTGGCCTTCTCTGGCCCTAACTGTTCCTCTACGGGGGGGGGGGGGAATCACCGCACGCCACTAAATTGGGATTCGTAGTCCAACAACATCTGAAGAGCCAGTGAGGTCTTGCATCTAATGCTTGCTCAATACTTCTAGATGGCCCTGCAGAAGTCACAATCTTTTCATCCTTAGTTACCCCACAGGGATATTCTGAAGACAAAAGGTAAAGGTAAAGGGACGTGGGTGGCGCTGTGGTCTAAACCACTGAGCCTCTTGGGCTTGCCAATCGAAAGGTCAGCAGTTCGAATCCACACAATGGGGTGAGCTTCCGTTGCTCTGTCCTGTCAACCTCCTGTCAGCAGTTTGAAAGCACACCAGTGCAAGTAGATAAATAGGTACCACTGCAGCGGGAAGGTAAATGGCGTTTCCGTGTGCTCTGGTTTCTGTCACGGTGTCCCATTGGGCCAGAAGTAGTTTAGTCCTGCTGGCCACATGACCTGGAAAGCTGTCTATGGACAACATAAACGCCGGCTCCCTCAGCCTGAAAAGTGAGATGAGCGCTGCAACCACATAGTCACCTTTGACGGGACTTAACCATCCAGGAGGTCTATACCTTTACCTTTATTCTGAAGACAAAAATGGGGTGATCCCAACTATATGCCACCCCGAACTCCTCGTGCAATGGATAGATTCCAGATATGATAAATACATAAAAATGAATGATGTCATAAGATTTCACATTTTTAAAAAAGTTGCCTGAAATACCTGATCTTTTCAAAATCATTTATCCCTACCAGCAATGTTCCTTGCAGCTGTTTTGATTTCAAAATTGCTTCAGATGTTGATTCTGGTGAAATTAGATAGAAATTCCACAGTGAAACTCATTGTGGCCATGAAGAGTCCTGTACTGTTTTATTGTTAAGACTTGCTTAGCAAAATGAAATGAAATTTGGTAAGATTCAGGGGTTGCACATTGTTACCTTGATTGCTCAGGCTGCACATCCAAAAACGTCTGTAGGCGCCTTTGTGTTAAGAGATTAAGACATTTCAGAACTTGAATGACTAGAGTGAATTCAACTCAAATGGAGAAATGATTCCCATTGTGACTTTGGCTCTGTCCCATTTGTCTAGTACAGCTAGTATGAAACTGTAATTCTAATTAAAATTCCCAAAGAAGCCATGAGTAAGTAACTTTTGGATCATTTATTCCCTGGGTGGGGAACCTCAAACCCAGAGAGCTTTATATTTCCAGACAAAAAATGTAACCTTTTAGAGACAATGAGATAAGGAATGAGCTCTCTGGCTACAGCATGTAGTCATGTGAAATTTTCATGGCCTATGTCAATTGCAAATGGGGTTGCTATCTTTCTTTTTCCAATGGGGCTCCTGTGCCTTTAATTACAGTGTGACATTCAACAAATGAAACTTTCCCCAGCTCTGAAAACTTCTCCTACTGTATTTCTGCTTTTTTGTGCAGCTGTTAAAGGCAGAGACCCCACTTGACTAGAGAATATTGTAGCAACTCCAAAGTCCCTCGTTTGGAATTTTGAAAGAATGTTTGTAATTGCCAATGAGTGAGGGAGAGGAGGAAAAACCACTTTAAATACTGAATAAACACCCTTTTGGGGAGTAAGGCAAAATAACATACAAGCAAATTCACCCTTAATAATTTCAGTGCCTTTCAGTATTCTTCATAAAAAGCCTCTCATCTCAGGGAAAGCTATCATTATCCTTTTCATTTACCTCATGTTTACCTCACCATAGGCAATTTCAGCTCCAGAGGCTGTTCTGAAAGATCCAACTACAATCTGTGGCTTCTTTTTTTTTTTTTTTTTTTTTTTGCTTTTTTTTTTTACCTCAGGCCAATATCCTATCAAGCTTTTGAGGCTCTTTTTTGGATGAGCAAATGGAGAAGAGCTCAAAAGCAGCTTTCAAACCTCTTTCATTATTAGGTGTAGTGAAAAATAAACATGGCTTCTCATGAAATGAAATGCCTCCAGGTATTATAATAGTATTTGTAAACTTTTCGGTTTCTATCTTTGTTGTTATCTTGCTACTAGTTTGTATATATATATATATATATATATATATATATATATATCCCTCAAACATATATGAATATATATTCAATAATATAAGGAACAAGAAGAAGACAAATGTAAGAGGAGTAGGTTCAGTTTATAGAACTTCCATAACTTCTGCAGACCAAGATGACCAAGATTGAGCACAATCTAAAGCCCAATCGTAGGATATTTGCATTGTGTGCAAAAGTTCCCAGGCCCAATTCCCAGTGTCCCATATTTAAAAGGGGTCTCAGGCATTGCTAAATCTTTATCAAAAGGTTTATTGAATACAGATGTAAGGAAGCAGTAATTTCTGCCATGTACTGGGTTCATCGCAACTAGCACTGTTTCTTTGCTGCCACAGTTCAGCTTCCACTGAAATCTATTAATCTCACCATCTGCTATCACTGAAACAAATGTAATTACAGTGGTACCTCGGGTTAAGAACTTAACTCATTCCGGAGGTCCATTCTTAACCTGAAACCATTCTTAACCTGAGGTACTACTTTAGCTAATGGGGCCTCCCGCTGCTGCCACGCCGCCGCCACACGATTTATGTTCTCATCCTGAAACAAAGTTATTAACCCGAGGTACTATTTCTGGGTTAGCAGAGTCTGTAACCTGAAACGTCTGCAACCTGAAGCATCTGTAACCCGAGGTACCACTGTAATTCCAATGTGTTTTTCAATGGAAGAGAAACACAAAAAACAATGCAGAAAATTACATAACTATTTCTGTAACATTTGCAGACTTAAAAACAACAGTGGTGATAAGAAATACTGGATCATATTCACTTGTGTGGTTTCTGTTCCTAACTCAGGTAGCAGCACTTGAAAACTGACCTACATAGGACCCCCAAAATCCATAACCACCCCCAGAACAGCCAGTAACAGAACAAGTATTCAGCTAAATATGAGGCAGCTTCCTGTGCCTATTGTTTTGCATGACTAGATGCAATTCAACAACAAATAATAACCCCCGGTGCCTTTCAAATGGGACAACTACACCTGGTGAGTAGGTGGTATAAAAAGCCATGAGCTGCATCCTCAGTCTTATGCCTGTACCATGTGTAACCTCTATCTGGTTAAAAGATAAGAGACAGCACAAACTGGGTCTGAGCTTTGCTGTATAGTATGCCACTGGAGACCTGGATATAGAATATTTATTTCTAGAAGGTTAAGAGTCTGAAAAGAGGACGTTACATAATTGTAGCAGTTAAGGAGCTATAAACAGACATCATTTGGTGTCTTCTGCAATAAATAAATACACCTGAAGCGTCAAGCAGATTTACCGCAGCCAGCAAATAATTTAAATTTAGCACCGCTCGCTTCTAAAATGCAAATTCACGCCATCGTAACTTCTGCATTTATTCAAAGTGCACAGCACTATCCAATTCCGGAAAAGTGGTATAAAGGGATGCCGCCACCAACCTGAGTGTCTATGTTAGAATTCCTGCTCCATGATTGCAGTCATGGGATTGTTATCTATCACAAGACGGTATGTGTTTTGACTCCACAGAGTGGGAAGTGACGAAGACAGGATGTTTGTGTTACTGTGTTCCGTGAAGTGGGACTATTGTCCTTTGTTCTTTTTCTCTTTGCTGTCTGATGCTAGAGAGAGAAGGAGCCATGTTGCGGTGCTCCATATTTATATGTAAATAAAGTAGATTACCCAAAATGCTGAGTTGCTGGGGTTCTGTCACTCAAGCTGCGAAGAATCTGCGGATCCCTAAGTGTGCCGATGTCTGTTGGCATCGGTTGCTGTGATGTTTGGGCTGAAGAAAACTTTTGAAGCTCCCAAACGATTGACCAGGAGGGAGAGAACATGCCAGTTGGGCATGTGTCTCTGCCAGGGTCTTCCTCGAGTGTTGGCCGAGCTCCTGACAGTCTATAGGTGTGGTGGATGTCTACTCCCAGTATCCCTGATCATTGCCATGT
Source organism: Podarcis muralis (assembly GCF_964188315.1). Lineage (NCBI taxonomy): Eukaryota > Metazoa > Chordata > Lepidosauria > Squamata > Lacertidae > Podarcis > Podarcis muralis. The sequence goes on along the minus strand of NC_135659.1, from coordinate 19,416,633 downwards.
GGGATAGATTTTGACAAATTCATGAAGGATCTCAATGGCTACCACTCATGATAACCGTGTACCACTTCCAGTATTAGAGAGTGTAGGTGTCTGAATATCAGTTGCTGGGAATCACAAGTGGAAAATGATTCCACTCATGTTTTATTTGCAGACTTCCCATAGGCATCTGGTTGGCCACTGTGAGAAAAGGACGCTTAACTAGAGAAGTCTCTTATGTTCTCATATAAAAGAAACTAACAAGAGCCCTGTCCTCTTTTGTATCTGACCATCCTAAAGGGAAGGTTCTGCATATTTCAAAGGATTCAGCAACACTCTTATTTTTTCCCCCAGAGATGAAAGCTGTCAGTTAACCCTGAGTCAGGATAAACACATAAGCTTGGGGCTTGCACAGAATTTGCTGAGACTCAGGCCTCTTACAAAAGAGGAGAGGCCCATATATCTTTGCTGAACATAAGGCTTATTAACACATATCTTTCTTTCTTTTAAGTGCTGCAATAGACTTCAACTTTTTCAGACCCACGTGTGACTCAATAGATGCATTTGCGGGTACAATTTTTGATTTTTTTGTTGCTCACTTTAGATCAGGCTGCAGCCCAACAGCGGATCCCAACACACCAGTTGAAGACCAGTGGCATAAGCGTTACAGAATTACAATAAAGTTAAATGTCATTAACATGGGAAATATGATAGTTTTGTACTATACTTTTTGGCACTCAGTCCCTCCTTTGAGAACGTTCACTCTCAATAAAGCCAGAGATGTTTCATGCATGGAATGTTGGCTTGTATTTTACTACGTCTGTTTCCATGAATTTCAACATTATCCACCAGTTAATGATGAAGGGATGAAGAAAAACCCTCTTGATAACATTGGACTCCCAGCTCCCATCAATCCTAGCCAGAATGTTAGGTGTGATGGAAGTTGTTGTTCAACAACCAAACCCAATTTAAATGCACAAAAGTTTACAGCCCCATATAAAATACAACCTTTGCACATTCATGTAGCCACTGGAAACTGTAAAAAAACATATGTGAACAGCTGTTCTCAATAGTATTTCCTGCACTGAATGCCAGTTGACTTTCTTTCTTTCTTTAATGGATTCTATATATTTTTAAACTATTTTATTTTTTTAATGATGGTGGGACTCCTGCTTCTGGAAATACAGTGGTACCTCGGGTTACATACACTTCAGGTTACAAACGCTTCAGGTTACAGACTCCGCTAACCCAGAAATATTACCTCAGGTTAAGAATTTTGCTTCAGGATGAGAACAGAAATCATGCTTTTGCGGCACGGCAGCAGCAGCAGCAGGAGGCCCCATTAGCTAAAGTGGTGCTTCAGGTTAAGAACAGTTTCAGGTTAAGTACGGACCTTCAGAACGAATCAAGTACTTAACCTGAGGTACCACTGTAATCAAGCAACAACAGATACTAACTACTAGTATTATTTTATTAGTAAACTCTTACTTTCTGGGGACATAATGATTGAAGCAACTAATTGCAAAACGTGATTGAAATAATGGTATTTTTTCCCAATAGAACAAGTTCCAAATTTCCATAAATTGTGTAATATAGATCAGAAAATTGATTCCATCATTTTCTTTCTAGAGGGAAAAGAAATAAAATATATATTTAAAAACAGTCTATCAGATCTAATTCAATGATATAAATCTCTTCAAGCAATTAGTGTGTTATCTTAATGTGGAATGTGTGACCGACATTAGCTTCTAATACAAACAAATAATACAGGGTGTATTAACTGGCATTTTAGTTCAGGTTAATCAAAATGTAACAGAAATATGCATTGTAATAGGGTCCTTGGGAATGAACTCATATGATTAATAAGAAATGAGTGTTGCATAAGAAATTAGGCTGAACAGAATAGAGTTGCTTAGTCTTAGGAAGGGATAGCCAAATTTGTCAATTTCAGTATCTGTTTCTCATTTGTCCAATCTTAAGTTCACCTAGGACACGGGTGGCGCTGTGGGTAAAACCTCAGCGCCTAGGACTTGCCAATCACATGGTCGGCGGTTCGAATCCCCGTGGTGGGGTGCGCACCCGTCGTTCGGTCCCAGCGCCTGCCAACCTAGCAGTTCGAAAGCACCCCTGGGTGCAAGTAGATAAATAGGGACCGCTTACTAGCGGGAAGGTAAACGGCGTTTCCGTGTGTGGCTCTGGCTCGCCAGAGCAGCGATGTCATGCTGGCCACGTGACCCGGAAGTGTCTCCGGACAGCGCTGGCCCCCGGCCTCTTGAGTGAGATGGGCGCACAACCCTAGAGTCTGGCAAGACTGGCCTGTACGGGCAGGGGTACCTTTACCTTTACCTTAAGTTCACCTTACCCGGTTTCCTCATCGATTTAAAAACAAACAAACAAATGTTGTTGTTGTTGTTTAAAGCTGATGAGAAATTCCATATACATTGTTGTGTCCATCTCTTCTAACACATGCATTTTTATTTGCAAACAGCAGTACAGTGGTACCTTGCAAGACAAATGCCTCGCAAGATGGAAAACTCGCAAGAAGAAAGAGTTTTCCGTTTTTCGAGGTGCTTCGCCAGCCGAATTTCCCTATGGGCTTGCTTCGCAAGAAGAAAGCCCATAGGGAAATCTCCGGGGACCTCTTTTAAAATGCTGGTGGTCGGGAGCAAAGACTTTCGCCCACCGCCGGCCTTCAGAAGAGGTCCTGGACCTCTTCTGAAGGCCAGCGGGGGGCAAAAGTCTTTGCTCCCCCCCCACCGGCCTTCCTGGGATAGCGGAGAAGCGCAGCGTATTTCTCCGCTTATCCCAACGGCTTTTGAAGGCAGGCGGGGGGGGGGGAGCAAAGACTTTCGCCCACTGCCGGCCTTCAGAAGAGGTCCTGGACCTCTTCTGAAGGCCGGGGGGGGGGCAAAAGTCTTTGCTCCCCCCCCCCGCCTGCCTTCCCGGGACAGTGGAGGCTTCGCTGCCGCCCGCCAGCATTTTAAAATCGCCCCGGGACAGCGGAGAAGTCTCCGCTGTCCCGGGGGCTTTTAAAATGCTGGCGGTCGGCAGCAAAGCCCTCCTGTCCCCGGAGCTTGTGGGGTGGGAGGTGGGGAGAAGGGCTTTTCTTCCCACCGCCAGCCTTCAGAACAGCCTTCAGAAGGCTGGCGGTGGGAAGAAAAGCCCTTGTCCCCCCCCCCCAGCCTTCAGAAGAGGTCGGGGGACAGGCACCACTGTACTGCCTAATATTACGCATTTTGTGCTTCGTTTTGACTAATATACACATTCTTGTGCATATTTTCTCCAAAGAATTACCTTTTCTTGTACACATTTTTAGTTGGTAAACAGCATCAGAAAATTTTGGTTAAGGATGAATTTTGAAGGATATCTGCATCTCAATTTGCATATTAGTTCAGGAAAGACTCTCCTCCTGCAAGAGAGGGGAGTGGTTGTGGCCAGGAGCCGGACTCCGCCTCAAGCAGGGGGCGTTAGCCCCCTGCCTCCCACTCACCTGGCTGGCGCCCACGCCCGCGGGCAGGCACCCAACCAGGTGCCTGCGAGGGGCCGTGTTTAGCAGCCTAAATTGCTGTGGCACCAGCCTTCCGGCCTCACTTTTCGTCGTCCCGTCGCAAGTCACCCACCCTCCACTCCCTTAGAGCTCAGGGTCTCAGTTTTCTTTTGGCCTTGCTATGGACCTTAGGTTGGTCGCCCTGGTTGTTCGGGGGGCCTGGTAGGAATTTTTCCATTTGGCATTAGGCTTTTTGGTTTTTTTGCCTACCTTGTAGCAATCGTCACAACTTTCGTGGTATTGGTGGGTAGGTTAGGCATTGGAATAATGTGTTGTGGTGTGTCGAAGGGCTAGGTGTGGCCATCGCCTGCGCCTTCAATTTTGGGTATTCCGTTAAAGGAATCTGGCGGTCGTGTATTCTGTCCGATGCCTGCTTGGCGGGAGGCCATGGCACGACCCTCAGTGACATCAGGGGAGAGCTTATAGTTGGATTAGCATCAACAGGCTCCACCTACTGGTGAATAAACCCCCTGTTTTAGACTCACCCCTCTCTGAGGGGGTGGAGTCAGCTGACGTAATCCAATGCCTAAGCCAATACCTTTTCACTTGCTGTAAACAATAAAGTTGTGGCCTTTTCTTGCCCATTAACCTTAAATCATGTGTCCTTGTGTTTTCATTCCACTATGCGGGGATCGGGTCCTCGAACCACAAGTGTGGATTTGATAGGTAACGAACGGGACAAATTTATTTCCCTTCGTTTTCGGTATATATGGATGTATGAAGACTTCATGAGAATATCAGAAAATTCAGGGGTATGTCTGATCCACACATTATCCCTTGAAGTATGGATTGGTCATTTTGTACAGGAATTGTCTAAGATTGAATTCCTTAAGCATTGCTAGTCTTTTGCCACAGCTCTATTTATTCCTTCAAGCATTTCTTGTACCTCGATTTAGGACATATGCACATGACTAGTGTTATCAATATATCTTTTGTACCTCTTGAAATTTAATGTTCCTCTTTGGAAAGAAGATCCATATTTGCTTTTAAAAAGTTGCTTTAGATCCGTGGTTCCCAGCATGGGGCACATGCCCCACAAAGGGGCAATTTGATTTTTAAGGGGGGAAATTCAAGAATGAGTTATTAACAGTTAATGGCCCTTTAGGCTTTCTCCATGTGAATATGAGTTCACTTTTTGAATAATAAAAATTATATGTCACGGGGTGGGGGGGGAGAGCATCAAGATTTTAGAGATGCTTAAGAAGGGCATGGCAAAAAAAAAAAAGGTTGGAAACAACTGCTCTAGATGAAATTCATTGGAAACGGTAGTTCCAGGTCTAATCAGCTTTAGTTCCTGTGTGGACATCTTTTACAAAGCCCTGGACTCACAAGTTACCCACATGGCACCTGCACTCATCTGGAGACCTTGTCCAGAAAGATCTATGTCTTAAGTATAAGTATAAGTAGGGATGCGGGTGGCGCTGTGGGTTAAACCACAGAGCCTAGGACTTGCCGATCAGAAGGTTGGCGGTTCGAATCCCCACGATGGGGTGAGCTCCCATTGTTCGGTCCCTACTCCTGCCAACCTAGCAGTTCGAAAGCACATCAAAGTGCAAGTAGATAAATAGGTACCACTCTGGCGGGAAGGTAAACAGCGTTTCCGTGCGCTGCTCTGGTTCACCAGAAGCGGCTTAGTCATGCTGACCACATGACCCAGAAGCTGTACGCCAGCTCCCTCAGACAATAAAGCGAGATGAGCGCCACAACCCCAGAGTCGTTCACAACTGGACCTTTACCCTTTACCTATAAGTATAAGTGTGCCTCCTACACCAAGAAATTTCACAAGGCCATTGGGAATGGTTTAATTTAGACACAGCCAAATACAGTTGTATATTTAGAATAGAGCCATTGAAACTAATGGGCATGACTCGTTTAGGACTTTTAATTTCAACGGGTTTATGCTGAGTAGAACTTAGTTGGATACAACCCATCATCTCAAATAAAGAAAAACCTTAAGAATGAATTAAATCCTAATATTCTGATCCAGTTTGCATTCCACAGAACCAAAACTCAGGTCTCTTCTTTCAAAACCCGGTGCCCAGATATCAAAGTGAAAAGGCGATAGATCAAAACTAGGGAATAGCCATCATCTCCCACAACGCGTACAATATTTTCATGTCCTTTGTGTCTCGGTTTTTGAATTCTAGTTAGTCTTTTTAAATATTTTTTTTCAGCTCTAATGCTAACAAGTGAGCTCAATATTCCTCTTCACACCAGTCAACAATTTGTTTCCATGGTGAGCTATCCATTTAGCTTCTTAATGCTGCACAAAGAGGCTGCACTCAACATGAAGCAGATAAATCAGCACAGTCAAAATGAGCAATCATGGTTCAGTTCTGTCATGAAGACACGCTGAATACTAACCATGGATTTGTTCAACTAATCAAATTTAATAAACTCCCTCCCACTCTTTTGAGTGGGCACAGAAATCTTCTGTGGAGTGCAATGGATAACTTGGGAAACAGCTTTCCATCCTCATTAGGTGAGGATGATTATAAATCAGTGTTATTCCGCCAAGCTAAATTAAGTAATGGTGATTTGCTGAGGGCTTGGATGTTTTTAACCATTATCTCTGCAAAGTTAATGATTTACTGCAAAGGCTGTGGCCATTATTTCCATGTTTTCTATATTCAGTAAAAATGTGTTTATATAGTTGTGCCTATTTAATTTGCCCAGACTTCTTAATCCAAGACAGCATGGTACATTAAATCATTTTGGGAGTGGTTGATCTGTAGAGAAGTCATGGGTAGGAGGAGCATTAGGCAAATATGTATCTGGGATCCCAGATTGGGGTGAGTGGGGAGGGACGAGTTACAGGGGGAAAACCATGGATGGAAGTGGGGAGATAAGCATCCCTTTGCCCAACCACCATTGAAAAAATGTGTGAGAGGCATGTGGGGTCATGCTTTGTAGCTCTTCCCCCCCACACACATTGGTTTTGCCAGCTACACATGCAGTAGCTGTATCAAGGTGCTACTAACATATGCGCAAAAAACTCCTCAGCATGAGGGTGTATCTTCACCAATACATCAGCCCCTTTGCAGCAGTGGCATAACATGGGTTGCCAGTGCTAGGGGCCACATAGAGGTGGTTGGGAGAGAGGGAAATGGACAGACTATGCATGAACATTCAACTGCCTGATGGCTCCCGCATCACCCAGGAGATTGCAGGCACAGAGATAAGAAAAGAAGAGTCATTCCATTGTCTGGAGAGGCCACTTTCTCGTTTGCATGGAGAAGCCATTTGCAACAGCTCAGTGAGGGAAGCACACAGCTCTATTGAGGCAGCACCAGGTGTTGAAATTTTGCACCCCTAACAATTTTGCACCATCCCTGTGGCACCCCCCATGGTACGCTACTGCTATGCAGGGCCTCTTCACCCAACTGTAGAATGCACAGCTGTTGGGGCATGGCTGATTTGCACAAGGGTTGTTCAGATTAATTCTTCTGGCGCTGATTTATACAGTGAAGAAGCAACAGCCTCAGTCTGGAAACATACCTTTCCAAGCCCAAAAGTCATTTGCTAAAATCAGCACTATTTGTAGCCGTAAAACTCCTATTCAGAGAGGGCTTCCAACAGCAAGTCCTATTGATTACATTAGAGCTGGCTTCTGAGTAAACATACACAGGATTGCAGTTCATACTGATTAGAGAGACTGTTGCCCTAACTACTTGTATGCTGCTCAGAGGAGAGCCCAAAGGATGCAAATTTCAAAGTGGCAATTTGCATCTTGTTTTCTTTAAGCTTAAATGCTAGTGCATGCTATCTAGAACCAGAAAACACACACCACAGGCAATTTAGAAATGTATATAATTATGATTTACTTTCTATACCATTTCTGATTATTGCATTTATGTTAATATCTCCTTGTCAAGAATTCAGAACTCAGTTGTTTAGTAGATGTATTCATAGCTTGGGTGCTCAAGAGAGGCTTTGCCAGACAAAATGGGATTCACTGCTGTGCAATATGGTTTGACTGGCTAGCCAGGAGGTTCCCTATGGCAAGAGTCCTTTATAAGGCTGTTAAATCACTCACAAAAAATATAGATTTCTAAGACTACGCATTCATAAATAATAGTTCTGGAAAATGCATGTTCTCTAAACTGAGGGATTGAAGACGGTTTTAGGATGGCTATATTTCAAAACAGGCCAGGGGTTCTCGCCCCGTTAAAATCCTTAAGAAAGATCAAAGTTTTATATGTGCAGCAACTGCCATCACAGTGTGCCTGATGCCCATGACAACCATAGCAGTAGTTTTGCCAGCTCTTGAAATAAAAGATAGAAATCTGTTCCCGGAGTTGTCCTCAGAAGTGAAGTCCAGAGTGGGCTGAGGAGTGGTGCTGGGGTTAAACAGCATAAAAATTCAATTAATGACAGCAAAAAAAAATAATAAAAAAAATCTGAATGAATAAAATCCCTATGAAAACATTGACTTGCATCCACAGAATCACAAGCAGAATGGTGAGCTTGCACAATGGGCCTTCCTTACCTCTATAGCCCCATGCTTTTGCTGCAATGACACTCCTGAAGCTAGAAACCTTTCAAAGGGCTCCCATTTGCAGTTAGACTCATGGGGGCTTGTAAACCACTTAATCTCCATCTTAAAATATTGGAGGTGGAGCATGAGCTCAAATTTTGGCAGGGCCAAACTCTGACCACTGCATCCAGCTTGAAGTGTGGTCGCTTCCGAATCTGCTCAGTTCAACACCACCAGTTCTAATACTCAGCCCCATACTTCACACATTCCACCCATACAATCTGTCCACATTCTTGTGCTTGTGGCGGAGAGACCATAACTCCATGGTATATAGGGAGGTGGGGGAGAAATGCAATTCATTTTGAATGTATCTGAAAGAAAACACAAACAGCCTTTAATATTTTCACTCCTCTGAATTTTGCAATACAGTTTGCCAGCCAAGTAATTTGTATAAAAATAGATAAGTGGTCTTGGAAATATATAAGTGGGGTGTGAAGGGGAAGAACTGGGGGTTAATGTGAGGAAAATGGAGGGGGTGACTTGGGCGAGCAGGGACACAGGCCCTGGTATCTTATAGTTTTAAAGAAATCTGTAGAATGAACACAGTAAAATTCCAGCATGTTTCCTTTAGGAAAGTGATCAGTTATCCTGTGCAACTCAAGTTATTTCCCATGACACACACCAGACAGATTTCAACCCATCTTTGCCAGAAATTACTGATGTTCACATTTATCTGTATTTTCACTAAGAGTGCAGCTGGGATGTAGCCACATTATAAGTAACTCAAACACAAAACAAGTGGATTTCTCTAGTTCCTACATATTACATTATTGTAATACATGGGGTATTATTGTAAAAACGTGGGGTGGTAGGAATGACTGGTAAGAAATACAGAGAGATGGCATGCCTTCCAGCGCTTCTGTTTCTGTCTCGAAACATTTTGAGTTCTATCTTGAATTCATGTAAAGTAGCTAGTTCTTCCCTTACCACCTCTTTTCTGGTGTATGAATTGCTTCAAACAGTTTAAAATTCTTCAAAATATAAAATACAGTCATACCTCAGAAGTCGAACAGAATCCATTCTGGAAGTCCATTCGAATTCTGAAACATTTGACTTCCAAAGCGCAGCTTCTGATTGGCTGCAGGACGTTCTTGCAGCCAATCAGAAGCCACAGAAGCTCCATTGGATGTTCGGCTTCTGAAAGAATGTTGAAAAACTGGAACACTCACTTCTGGTTTTCAATTGTTCCGCAGCCATAATGTTTGACTCCCAAGGTGTTTCGGAGCTGAGGTATGACTGTAACAGTAAAATATCATCAGTTATTTTATGAGTTCTAACAAAAACTAATCTGTCTAAAACTGTGCCCCACAAATGCCAGCACTGTGCCTCTCAGAGGTCCACACCCTAGGCAGCTGTTTAGTTGGCCAAATGATAACACCACCCTGGTCAGGCAGGCCACTTCCCTGTCAGATGGGAGGGGAGCTCCACAGCACAGATGGAGCTGTTGGGGGAGGAGAAAAATTACGCACTGTCTTCAAGGCAATTGCAGCACATCAAAAGGCCCAGCCACCAAGAAGGTGTGCCTCACTTCAGCCTAGGAACTCTTAGTGGGGTAGGGGACGCAGGTGGCGCTGTGGTCTAAATCACTGAGCCTCTTGGGCTTGCTGATCAGAAGGTCAGCAGTTCAAATCCCCACGACGGGGTGAGTTCCCAATTCCCTGTCCCAGCTCCTGCCAACCTAGCAGTTCACAAACATGGCAGTGCAAGTAGATAAATAGGTAGTGGTGCGATGGGAACTGGTGTGCCGGAAGTGGTTTAGTCATGCTGACCGCATGGCCCAGAAAGCTGTCTGTGGACAAATGGCAGCTTCCTCGGCCTGAAAGTGAGATGAGCGCCGCAACCTCATAGTCGCTTTTGACTGGACTTAACCAGCCAGGGGTCCTTAACCTTTTTACCTTTACCTTAGTGAGGTAGGCATTCCCATGAATAGCTGATACAGCTTCTTGCCAGGGGCACTGATATAGCTCCTTTCCAAGACCACAAGACACCCAAGGTATGTCTCTGCCTAGAATCCTGACCGCTGGCCTGGTCCCTCAGCTATGTTTCCTTGCTGCATCCCAGGCAACCAAGGGCATCAGAACTAATCCCATCTCTTCTCTTGTGCTGAGTTTACACTGCCAGTCTGCTAGAGTAAACCTTGGCTTCTTTCCTTACAAGAAAGGGTATCCATTATTGTTCTTGGGTAGCAGCCAGGACAGACTGTAGCAGACCTACAGTTAATCCTAATTTGCTTAGTACCTGCAGTGGTGTGGTAGCTATTGGAACCATAGTCACTCCCAGGGTATACTCTGGATAACATCTATAGCAAAAGAGGTTAGGATGGATCATGTGGCTGTCTACTACACTAATGGCGCCTGCCAATAAATGGCAAGTTTTTTTTAATAAAGTATTTTTATTAAACAATTTCAACATAATAAGATATCAAACCACATAATCAATCATATTATCCCCCCCCCCCGGACTTCCCTCAGTTCCTCTCTCTGATTTCTTTGCACATATTGTTCTCTGCATATTATAAAATTGTACATATCTTTGCTTTATCTATCATGTGTTCAACTAATAAATTTGTGGATGTTTATTCAAACCCTGCCAAGGAGTCCAGATCATTTTGTTGTCTTTTTAAGTAATTTGTAAAAAGTTCCCATTCTTCCTTGAAGTCACTGTTGTCCTTTTCATGCAGTTTATATGTCAATTTGGCCAATTCCGCATAACTCATCACTTTTTCTTGCCACTGTTCTTTCGTTGGGATTTCCTCATTCTTCCATCCTTGTGCTAACAAGACTCTTGCTGCTGTTGTAGCATCCATGAATCTTTATTTTTCTTGGAAGGTCTTGTCCTACAAACCCTAACAAAAATGTTTCTGGTTGTTTTTTTTTAGAAATGTCAGTTTAAGCATTTTTTTCAATTCATTATATATCATTGCCCATTTTTTTTAACTTCTCTGCATTCCCATCACATATGATAAAAAGTCCCTTCTTTTTCTTTACATTTCCAACTTGTGTTTGACCCACTTTTATACATTTTTGCTATCTGTACTGGTGTTATATACCATCTATACATCATTTTCATATAATTTGCTTTCAATTCAATGGCAAGTTGATGGATAGGCCGTAACCCTGTGGTCCTTGTGAACAGAACAGAACAGAACACCACACCACACAGAGACAGACATTAATTCCTGGGAACAGTGTGGGAGCGCCCATAAAGTTTGCCACAACCGGTAAAATGTATAATAAAATCATATAAATCACTAGTATTTCCTAGAGATGTGTTGTTTATTTCCCTTTTGAGATCATCTACAAGACAACTGATAAAAGACCACAAAAGTTTATTTTCCTCTGGAGAGCATATACAAGACAACTGGGATTGGAATGCTGATCAACATTCAGAAGTATTATACAGCAGAACTCTCATTATGTGAATTGTGGGTGTCTGATTCATCTTATCTGAATTTCTCAAACGTCTTCCCACAATGTATGATATCTGTGTATCCCGTTGTGAATTGCAGTATTTTTCGAACTGCGCTTCTGATTATCTAAACCTTTAAGCAGCAGCAGCGATACTATAAATCATATCCACCCACTCCCCATGGCTTTGGGTTAAAGCAGATTGCACTGTATATAGGAACAGTGACTTGCCTGACCCATATTTCTTAAAATATTCCTTGGAGCACACAGATGGACTTCTCCTTCAATATGTGCAACATCTGTAAAAAGTTGTCTCAAATCAAAAGTTGTTACTGGCCCAAAGTGTCTATCCCTTGTCTATCCTTCATTCAGACAAAGACTCTCCTCCCAGAAAGAGAGGGGAGTGGTTGTGGGCGGGAGCCCGAACACCGCTCCTAGCAGGGGGCATTGCCCCCTGCCTCCAGCTCACCTGGCTGGCGCTCACGCCCCCCCCCCCCCCGGTGGCCGCCCAACCAGGTGCCATGGGGGGGGGCGTGTCCAGCAGCCTTTATGCTGCAGTGCCAGCCTCTCCCCGGCCTCATTTCTCAGGTGGCGGTTAGGCATTGGAATAATGTGTTGTGGTGTGTCGAAGTGCTAGGTGTGGCCATCGCCTATGCCTTCAATTTCTAGGGGTATTCCGTTAAAGGACTCTGGCGGTCGTGTATTCCGTCCGAAGCCTGCTTGGCAGGAGGCCATGGCACGACCCTCGGTGACATCAGGGGTGAGCCTATAGTTGGATTAGCATCAACAGGTGATGAACCCCTGGTGAATACACCCACTTGTTTCGCGATCCAATGCCTAAGCCAATACCTTTTCATTGCTGTAATCAATAAAGTTGTGGCCTTTTCTAGCCCATTAACCTTATATCACGTGTCCCTGTGTCTTCATTTTACTTCGCGGGGGTCGGGTCCTCGAACCACAAGCAAGAAATACTATAGAGGGGCAAAAATATGCAAGGTTCAAAGCAAATCTAGAAGGGATGTGGGCCTGTGGAGAAGAGGAATGCCTGGGAAGAATTTCAAGGCCCAGATATAGAGACTTAGATTTCTATATTTTGCCCTGTGGCCGAGATTCACCAGTCTACTGCATCTCTGTTAAGAATTATGATAGACTGAATTCCCCTCACAATTCTTACCTTTTCTATCTTGTTGTTATCTACTTCATTATTTATGTTTATTTGTGAATTTAACTATGCAGATTTGTTTCTTCAATTATGCTACTAGATGAAGTATGGAGACACACATAAATTGTTTTAATATTGTGGCTCATCTGATATATCCACACCAGGACAGAGGAGAGGAGTAAATATTTGAAACTGTTGTAATTTGAAAGAAGGAACAAGAGCAAAAGTTTGAAAAAAGGAATGCTACATTAAACCACTCGTATTCCGTGCTGATGGTATATAGCGATGCATTAAATTATTGGAGCAGCCCAGCTACCAAAGGAAGAAAGTTCAGTTTAATAAAAAGGAAAGTAATTCAGATTCTGTGCACAAGATAGACAATCTCTTACTTCAGTTCCCCAAAATTGTTTATTGGATTGTTGCTTCACTGGAGCTGCAAGATCCAATGTGGACTGACATATCTGTGACAGAATGTGCCTGTATGGAAGGAAGCTTTGTGCTAAATGACAACTCACATACTCATGACAACCAACCAAGTACAAAGCTGAGTGAAATGTTTTAATATCATTTCCCCCTGAACTTTCCTGTTTCCTTAGAACTTGTTTGTGATTTCCCATTTCTTTTTACACTGCACTGGATCTATGGTCATGGTGGTGATCATAGTATGAGGTCCACTTCACACATGCCCACTCATCTAGAAAAGGAGATGCCTGCAGACAGCAGGCGGAAATTCTCTTCTGGTCTCTGGACTTCATGGATGTGTCTGCTGATGTTGCGTGTCCCAATCCATGACCATTACTCACAGGAGACACATGAACCGAACAGATTTCTACATAACTGTACACAGCTGGCAGAAACAACAGAGCTACTTTTGACATCCCAAGTGGGATTTTTTAATCTTTCCGCCTTTAAACTCCAGATATCCCATCCCACTGCTTTCGAAAGTCTCTTCAGATTCAGAAACAATTTTCTGTGTGGCATTTTGACAATATGCCATTTCTTATTGTTTAAGGAACATTAGCACAAGATCTCTTGGGTGCATGCTGTAAGCTGTGTGTGTGTTCTGGATCCTAGCCATTACATACTTCACTTTGAGAGGTAAAAATCACACCTGTTTTGCACACAGCAAAATTTATATCCATGTAATTTTCATACATTACAGTGGACATGGATATCTTTATCTATCTATAGATATACTATATGTTTTGGAAAGTGGTTTGTCTGCTTATCCATTTGCCTGTTTGTCTGTTCTCTGTTGGTTTGGATGCCTCTCAACATATCATTACCAAACTCAGCTCAAGGGTTCATGAGTTGGGGGTGGGGGTGGTCTTTGTTGACCCTGGGGTGCTGGGTGTATTTAAAATCAAGATGGTGGACTGAAATGTGACTGCATGGCTTCACCCAGTTTTTGGGCTTCTCCCAAAGTGTGCCACTTTGGATGCCACTGAAGATATCATTGTCACCCCATTTGGCGGGACTTCACCAAATTTGGCATCCAGATTCCAACCTGTTCTGATTTAGAAGCTTCTAAAGACACCATTGTCTAACTCAACAGGAGTGTTCCCAAGGGGAAATGGTGTTTGTCTACATTGGTACCTGGTACCATTTTGAATCAAGATGGTGGACAGAAATGTGACCTTGGTAAGTTTTCTTATATGCAATTGCTGTGGCCAGAATGACTATAGCAAAAAATTGGAAGGGAGAAAAAACTCCCTCAATAAGAGAATGGCAAATAAGATTTTGTGAATATATAGAATCAGCAAGACTTACAGCAGTGGTAAGAGGCCAATCAGACCAAAAACTGATAGAAGAGTGGACTTGCATGAAGGAATACATCAAAAAACATTGTTCTGGTATTAATATATTGATATGCAATGAATAAAACTTATAGAGTAAAAAATTAAGAAGAAATGGGTATAAGATGAGATAGTCAAAAATAATATTGATAACCCAGTGAAAAGAAGAAAAGAAATAAAGGAAGCCACATATAGGTGGAGGGATGTCAAGATTTATGTCTGTATGTTTAGTTTGTATGTTTGTTTTCTTTATTGTAATCTAAGTTGGGAGGTGTATGTATCTATGTAGAATAAGTTTGTTTAGTGTTCTGGTTTGTGTTTGTAAGTATTGCATTTATCAATAAAAGTTAAAAGGGGGGGAGGGGGGGAGAAACGTGACCTTAGTGTGCCTTCACCCAGTTTGGTGCCATAGGTCAAAACTGTGCCTATTTGGATTACTCGTAATATATTATTGCCCAAGTTTTGGCATGAAGGTTTGCAACTGTGCTCATTTGGACCCCTCTCAATATATCGTCTCTGAACTCAACACAAGGGTTCCTGAGGTGGAGATCTTCCTCAATATTTGAATGCCGGGTGCTTTTTTGAGTCCAGTTAGTGGACCCAAATGTGTCTTTGGCATGACTTTATTCAATTTGGCATGGCCCAAAACTCATAAATCACACTACCCATTTAAAAATCACAATATTTTTCCGTTTCCCAAAATTCCTTGGCAGTGCCGGGCACTTTCTGCTATACCTCTCTGTTTCACATGTAGGAAAAATGATACACAAAACATCCCCCAAGAGCACTAGCTGTACATCAATACAAGCCGAAGCCCTATTTCATCAGCAGTCAGAATAAAGATAGCACAGGTGCAAAATGGAGATCACCTTTGCAACTGATTGGGAATGACACTTCCTTCTGGCACACATAATATTCTTCCTGATTCCTCTGGCCATCTGACAGAATGGCCTGTAATGCTAGATTTTTGCACAGGGAAAAGCCACAGAGGCAAACGTATTGTGTGAGTTATTAGCACATTTCACTCCATGACAGAATGCTGAAATGCAAAATTACTCTATGCTGCATGTGCATCTCGGGATGCTACTGCATGCATTACAAATTAATACAGGATGCTGGATATTCAAAAATGCACGTGAGAAGCCATCCCTACTGTCTAGGGTATTGATGGAAAGGAAATAATATTCACCGTGAATGACATCCATTGCTTGATTCCAGCCAAGTAACACTTTGCCCATTTAAATTCTAGTGTATGCAGTATTCTGAGCATGGTGTATATATATATATTACTTTGCTCTGTACATTAGGTGTGGAACTTGAGATATTACAAATGAATTCTGAACAATTCTCCCCCAATTTTAAAAATGTTCTAGCCATGTTCCAAACAGTTCAGGTTGGTGTACTTGGGGTCTGTCTCATTGTGTGCTCAAACTGTGCTGTGTTGGACCGCCGTATCATTTCCTGAAGGCCACCCAATGTTATGTTTTAGGAATTTGAACTCATATATTTCTGGGAATGCACCATATTGATTCTCCTTTGAGTTTGTCACAGGGGAGAGGGAGGGAAGGTTTAGCGGGCTCATTGAGCCTGCCTTTTCTCCTTACTTCCGTGAGTTCAAATGTTTGTGTGTGCGATCTGAGTGTTGCTCACTCCAGATCATATATCTGAAACTGGTTAGCTTTTGAAGCAATGACAACATAAGAAGATTCCTGCTGGAATCTGGCTAAGGAACCTTCTGGTGCAGCATCCCACATCAGCTATGGAGAGCCAGATGCCTTCTAAAAAGTATATACAGCATGAAGATAGAAGCCCTTCCCTATTGCTTGTTTTCAACATCTGACATTCAGAAATATACATTTGAAATTTGAAGTATCTTGGTGTTATGTACTGAGTTGAATAGGATCCAAAATGCTTCAGTCTGATTGGCCCTAGAACAATAGGATTCAGAATGCAGCAGTCTGATTGGTGCACAGGAGCCACCCAATCCAGCTCCAGGTGGAAGGGAATCCGCAACCTGATTGGCCTACAGGAGAATCCCGGAATTAGCCAATCACGTAGGGCCCATTGTGTAAATAATGCACCGTATTTTTCGCTCTATAAGACGTACCCGACCACAAGACGCACCTAGTTTTTGGAGGAGGAAAACAAACAAACAAAAAATATTCTGAATCTCAGAAGCCAGAACAGCAAGAGGGATCGCTGTGCAGCGAAAGCAGCAATCCCTCTTGCTGTTCTGGCTTCTGGGATAGCTGCGCAGCCTGCATATGCTCCATAAGACGCACACACATTTCCCCTTACTTTTTAGGAGGGAAAAAGTGAGTCTTATAGAGCAAAAAATACGGTATATAAAGCAGACATTCTGGAGGAACTTCCATTCCTCCTCACCACTATGAGCTGAATAAAGAGCATGAAATCCACTCTCGACTCCGAGTATATTTCACTTGGCATAGCTAAAGAGTGGGACCTGCTGAAGAGTGGGACCTGCAGCAAAATGTTGCATTGTTGAGTGTTCCTCTTCAGGGTGAGTTTTCTATGCCCCCCCCCTTTTTTTGCTACTTCAACGAGTCTTGAGGTTCGCTCCCCCCCCCCCCAATATCCCTGTTGTGTGTGGATGATGCTGTTTTGATTTCATAAGATTCAGCACCTTTTTCAAGAGCTCCGCTCAAGTGCTTGCATAAATCTCTGTAGCCTCACTTCCATTGTCACTCCCCCTGCCCCCTGCAAGTGAAAGCTTACTTACTGCAGGGGAAGAGAGCAATAGGTATGGCTGCCCCACTTAAAATAACTGTTAGTTTCATTGACATTTGGAAGGAATTGGACCTTCCTATATGGACTGTTGTGTTTTGTATGGGAATGCATATATTTTTCTGTCTGTTTCCTGGGGATTTTAGGGTTAACCGGTGTAGCTTGCTGTGAAGAACCAGCGATGTAAAGAGCTTTTTTAAAAGGCAGCTACTCTGGAAGTGGGCAGATCAAGGTGGATCTCAGCGTAATAAGGAAAGGCTTTTCTACACTTGGGAGAGAAAGGCAGAAAAGGAGGTCTGCGTGAGAAGAACAAAGGAGCTTGCATAAAAATCTATCTTGAGAGAAGGCACTGAGAGATGGTGCAGAGGATTGCATTTATTCCTTGTTTGTTCTTCTGCTCTGTTGGGGAATCTGCTGGTTTTCTGCAACTTTTTGCATACAATATCTTTTTCTTAAAACTCGGAATCTTGAACAACATGTTTCATAAATCTTTGTGGTCTCCTTTTAATATAAAGGCCCTCACGCCTGGAAGCCATAACCTCTGCTACTTGGGGAGGTTTCAGGAAGACCCCGCAGGGAAGCATTTAGGCCATTTGATAGGGAGAAGACTGGTAGAGATAATTCCCCCCTTTATCTGGTGGCAATGAGTTCTTAAAGTGGGAACAGGAAGGTGCAAGCAGAAGGGAATACACTGTTGTGACCCGGATCTCTCTTCCACAGGCAACACCAGACCCAGGGTGGCTGGGAAGTGGCTGTCACAGACATCAAGGAAATGTATGTCTTTTTATTTTTTCATTACAAGCCATTATTCTTTATAGTGGGACGGGGTGGAATACTCAAAGCCCGTTGCTTGGTGAATCCATCTCCTACACTCACCTTGTACGTTTCCTGTCTTCAATGTCACTGTTTGTTTTTAGAATTATTTCAAGGACATCTCATGTTATCCTAGATTCGACAGCCAGCCAGAAGAAAGAGAAATTTGGAGTCATGGTCTGAAACAGAATCTCATCACATTTTGGAATGCTGTATGTGGCACAGACAGACAGACAGACAGACAGACATTTGCTTATGGGGGAAAATAATGCATGCAATGGTTTTCTTACGGTTTTCAGTAGCATTGGAATATATCTCCTCTTAGAAATTGTTACAGGGACAGCTGAATTGCACCATAGGTGGAATTTGATGGCAGATAAATAATTCAGTGCGCAGTCCTACTGCTGTGTCACACAGGGAAATAACTCATCCATGCACATGCGCAAAATGCGTCTTTGCCATAACCGCCTCTCCGTTCGGTGGGAAGAAGAGATAGCAACGATGGAGGTTGAGACTCAACATAACAAAGGCAGATGTGGTCCGGCTTTTTAAAAGGGGGGGGCAGTTGTGGAAAATGGGGAGCCTGATGGTTTCTTGGGGGTGATCATTAGGCAAGGAGCTGCACATGTCCTTTCTATGTAGTAGGAAAATACTTGGAGAGTGTGCATGTGGAAAGCATACTTTCAGTACTGTGTAATGGTAAGAGCTTTCTGTACAGACAATGCAGCCCAGTTTTGTTTATTCTGAGCTGGCAACAGCTCTCCATCAAGAGCTGCACCAAAGTTTCACTCATTTTGAGGCTTGAGTTTCAGGTCAAAACAGTTGCCTTAAGTATTATTTTTGAAGGGTGTCAGGACCTAATATTGAGAACAACTACTTTTTGTTGTTGTTCATGGCCATGTTTCCCCCCATTCTGTAGCTGTTTTAGCACCATTATGTCTTTTATTTACTGAGTTGGAAGAAAACGTTGGCTTTCATTTCAGTGAGTAAAGAATTTTGCTGTCCTTTGAGACTATGTTCCTTCAAAAGTCATCGCCCAAAGATGAGGGGACTGTTTTCTGAAAGTACTCCAACTCAGCCCTAGGCCTTGATATCTGTGAGAGCTTTATGTATTGTATTGTATTGTATTGTATTGTATTGTATTGTATTGATCACATTACATTGCTTTGTATTTTTACACCACCTTTTTATCCAAAGATCTTAAAGTGGCATAGATAGTTCTTCCCCTCCTCATTTAATCCCCACAACAACCCTGTGAGGTAAATTAGGCTGAGAGGCAATGATTGGCCTTAGGTCACCCAGGAAGCTTCATGGCCAAGTGGAGATTTGAACCCTGGTCTTCAAGATCCTAGTTGGACACTCTAATTTCTACACCACACTGCTTCTCTCTTGTAGTGGCACGGATAGTGCTGTGGTCTAAACCACTGAGCCTCTTGGGCTTGGCAATCAGAAGGTTGGTGTTTCGAATCCCCACGATGCGGTGAGCTCCCATCACTTTGTCCCAGCTCCTGCCAACCTAGCAGTTCATGCAAGTAGATAAATAGGTGCCGCTGCAGCAGGAAGGTAAACAGCATTTCCATGCGCTCTGGTTTCTGTCACGGTGTTCCGTTGCGCCAGAAGCAGTTTAGTCCTGCTGGCCACATGACACAGAAAGCTGTCTGTGGACAAACGCCAGCTCCCTCAGCCTGAAAGCGAGATGAGTGCTGCAACCCTATAGTCGGCTTTGACTGGACTTAACCGTCCTGGGGTCCTTTACCATTTACCTTACTGGTTCCCTCATTGTGCTCTCATGCAATCTATCATTTTAAATTGAAAACTTAGACTGATAGAGCTACTATCTGCTCTAACACTGATCTTTGGCCCCTTCCATATCAAGAAAGTGATGTTTTGTATATCGCCATTCATGAATATCCACATGCAGATAAAGCTAGGTATAATTACATTTCCTCCCCACATAACATAATATTTACAAATACATTCATGGGTATATGTCTGGATATACATGTGGAATTCAGGAAGAAAATTGGGGCACACAAGAAATGCTGAAAAAGGTTGGCTTGGGCTTTTGTTTTCTTTTTGGCTGTCATAGAAGGCGCAAGGACATAGCTTGATTCTATTTTTCCTCCAAGCAAGTGATTTGTTTCTTATGCCTTCAAGGAGGCAGAGTGTTCTTCCTCTCCTTTGAGCTAGCTGAAGAACTTGTGGCTGTTCAAGGTAGCAACAGTCGCTTTGAAACTGGGACACTGTATAGTGCAAATGCTCCCCAGAGGGATTTGAACCTTGAAGAAATCTAGATGCGCCTTCAGACAGCAGTGGCCTTTTATGTCATTGAAACACACAGCTGATTGATGCCACCTGGCCTATCCACATCTTTTAGCACAATGTTCTTCAGAGAGTAACCTTCAGGTGTCACCCAAATAGCAGAAAAGAAAAAGAAAGATAACGGAGTCGCCATCAATGCACCCCCCTAAAGCATGCTAGAGTAATAAAATCATGCAGAATTGGCCCTGTAAAATAAATAAAAGCAATAATACTTAAGCACGAGATATATTGCATTGCCACATTTATCAAAAGCCCACACAAGAAATGTAAAATCATTAACATAACTAATATTGCCTAAAGACTGAGGGAAGCAAGGAGGAGTGAGCATGAATCAGACATTTTGGTGCCTTATCTTCTTCAAGCAGGGAAGTAATTTTAGAAGGTTTCAGCAAAACATTTGAAATTTTCAGTCATTTAACATTCTTCAGACTATTAAACATTAGGGAAAAAAACAATTAACCGCAGCAGAAAAGGGGAAAATGAAACCAAGTGAAATATGTACCAGCTGACTGGCTTCTCGCAAGCCTCAGTGCAAGGTTTCCATGGGAACCAAACTAGGACATCCATTTCCAAATAGACAAATACAGTGGTACCTCGGGTTACAGACGCTTCAGGTTACGCATTTTCGGGTTGTTCACCATGCCAAACCCAGAAGTTACTGCTAAATCGCACTTTGCACATGTGCAGAAATGCCAAATCATGGCCCGCGTGTGCGCAGACGCGACGCTGCAGGTTGCAAATGCTGTGGGTTGCGAACGTGCCACCCGCATGGATCACGTTCGCAACCTGAGGTTCCACTGTAAGTAACCCGGTCCTACAAGGACCTCTATGGAGATGTATTCTTTAAACTTGAACAACTCCCTAAACTTCAGCAATGAGTCTATTGTGGCCTATAATTACCAACAGAATATTGAAAGGAAAGTTAGATTTTAAAGCAACCACATTCTACTGGAACATTTAAATATCCATGTTGTTTTAGTCTTGTGCTGATTTCGTAAATGGATCTCAGAATAAGACCCCACCTCTACTATGGATTTAAAGTATCATTATACCACGTTAAACAATACTGGCTTTCCCCAAAGAATACTGGGAGCTGTAGTTTGTAAGGGTTCTGAGAGTTGTTTGATGACCATCACAGAACTACAATTCTGATTGAGTGATTTGGCACGTAATCCCCTTTCCAGGGAACTCTGGGAATCGTTCTGTTTGAGGGAATAGGACAAGCTTCCTCAACCTCAGCCCTCCAGATGTTTTGAGACTACAATTCCCATCATCTCTGACCACTGGTCCTGCTAGCTAGGGATCATGGGAGTTGTAGGCCAAAAACATCTGGAGGGCCGAGGTTGAGGAAGCCTGGAATCCTAAGAATTCTCAGCACCCTTAACAAACTATAGTTCCCTGGATTCTTTGGGGGAAACCAGGTGGTATGATGCTGCTCTAAATGCGTAGTTTGGATGGGGCCTTGATATTGCAAGATTATATGAACAAAATACCAGCAACGATAAAGGAATATCACTCATTCCAATTGCAGGTGATAATTACAAACAACCAGGATGCCATCAAAAATACTATGTAAAAATGACATGTGAATAGAAAGGTCACATTTCCACTTCCCGGTCGTCGTCTTTTTCTTCTTCTTCTTCTTCTTCTTCTTCTTCTTCTTCTTCTTCTTCTTCTTCTTCTTCTTCTTCTTCTTCTTCTTCTTCCTATTATTATTGTTGTTGTTTAGTCGTTTAGTCATGTCCGACTCTGCGTGACCCCATGGACCAGAGCATGCCAGGCACTCCTGTCTTCCACTGCCTCTCACAGTTTGGTCAAACTCATGTTAGTAACTTCAAGAACACTGTCCAACCATCTCGTCCTCTGTCGTCCCCATTCTCCTTGTGCCCTCAATCTTTCCCAACATCAGGGTCTTTTCCAGGGAGTCTTCTCTTCTCATGAGGTGGCCAAAGTATTGGAGCCTCAGCTTCATGATCTGTCCTTCCAGTGAGCACTCAGGGCTGATTTCCTTCAGAATGGATAGGTTTGACCAAACTGCGGGAGGCACTGGAAGACAGGAGTGCCAGGCGTGCTCTGGTCCATGGGGTCACGAAGAGTCGGACATGACTAAACAACAACAACAGTGAGGGACAGAAAATTGGTGAAAAATTGGAGATGTTCCGTGAGGGATTGAAGAGACTCTCTTCGTCTCAAGTGTAAGTAGGATTTCTAATTATTTCTGCATTCTGCTTCTTTCACTATCCCTCAAGATTTAGAAACATAGGGTAGGTTTAGGTGTCAGGTGCCCCAAATTCAGCACAGAGATATAATCAATGAATTATCTAGAACCCATTTCCTTATTATTTTCCTTCTTCTTCCCTAGGCTCCGAAGGATCTGTGGGCTGCTGGTCTCCTGCTGTCACAAGCTGAAGATCCACCACCTGGTCTGGGATGAGGAGGTGGATGTAATAAACAATGACAAGCTGGAGAAGGTGGAAATAAGAAGGATATTCGTAAGACCATGCAACCAGGAAGCGAATGCCACCGATACCGACACGGAGTGCTGATCTTTGTTCATCAAGAACAGGGAGGCCAGAGAGAATTTGGATCACTGGGGGGGGGGGCAGCTCCCTGATTCAAGAAGAGTTCAGGAATGGGACGAGGAAAGGAGAAAGGTAGAATAATGTAAGCCACCTTGAGATTGTTGCAGAACGTTAATATTAAGAATTGTTGTGGGCATGGGAGGAAATCCCTGGTCTTGCTGCAGGAGTCTATGGTTTGGCTCCTTCCCTTGTGGATACTTCCCCCCAAATGGAAAGAAGTCCTAGTGAAAGAAGAATGGATACCAAATCCTATGGAAGATGCAGAAATGGCGAAGCCTACCAGAAAATCAAGAAATTAAGATAAATTGATTAATTCTGTTTGTAAAGTCTGTTAATAAAAGATAAATTTAAGAAGGATGCTGTCAAACTGGAACGTGTGCAGAGGAGGGTGACCAAGATGATCAAGGGTCTGGAAACTAAGCCTTACTATGAACGTTTGAAGGATTTGGGTATGTTCAGCCTGGAAAAGAGGAGACTGAGAGGAGATCCGATAGCCACCTTCAAATATCTTAAGGGCTGTCACTTGGAAGAGGGAGGATGCTTGTTTTATCCTGCTCTGGATGGTAGGACTCGAACAAATGGCTTCAAGTTAAAAGAAAGGAGATTCTAACTAGACATTCGTAAAAAAAAGCTTTCTGACAGTAAGGGCTGTTTGGCAGTCGAGCAGACTCCCACGAGAGGTGGTAGACTCTCCATCCTTGGAGATTTTTAAGCAGAGGTTGGATGGACATCTGTCATGGATGCTTTAGCTGAGATTCCTGCATGTCAGGGGGTTGGACTAGATGACCCTTGGGTCCCTTCCAACTCAAAGATTCTTTGATTCTCAAAAACCAAAAGATATTGTACACCAGATCTGATAGTTAAGTGAGGAAGGATGAATTGAGTTAAGCTTACAAGAGTTGCCCTCTTTTTGCAGCATAATCAACCATCATTAAGCTGTGGATGTAAGCATTATGGGAGATAATATTTTATTATTATCCCCCAGCCCCCAAGTACAATAGGATGAGTTGCAAATGGTACAGATGTCTTACATCCATCTTAAAGACACTGACAAAACTCTTTTGACATGTTACTCCTAATCAGAAGTAAAGTTTTTGAAATGTACCTTATTTTTCACTCTATAAGACACACCAGACCACAAGACGCACCTAGTTTTTGGAGGAGGAAAACAAGAAAAAAATATATTCTGAATCTCAGAAGCCAGAACAGCAAGAGGGATCGCTGCGCAGTGAAAGCAGCAATCCCTCTTGCTGTTCTTGCTTCTGTGATAGGTGCGCAGCCTGCATTCGCTCCATAAGACGCACACACATTTCCCCTTACTTTTTAGGAGGGAAAAAGTGAGTTTTATAGAGCAAAAAATACGGTACTTCATTCTTTTCTTTCTAGCATTATGGGCCTTCTATCATAAGACAAGGCACACCTTAACAATTATAAAATTATAAATAGTGCTATAATAATAAATTTCTTCTCACACAAAAATATAATTTCACTAAGATTATTCCACAAATGTCCTCCGCAACTATGATTCCAACCACCAAAGTAAACTAAAGTATCACATACTTTACATGGTGTTTCTCAGAGTATAAGTAAGATGCTGAAAATAAGTGGCTAGAAGTTATTAAACATTCTACATACTTGCTTTGTTTGTTTTGTTTTTGTACTACTCTTTCAGGCAGAGAAAGCTCGGCAGAGAAAAGCAAAAAGATAAATTGACATGGGTATGTTCTTTTTTCTCTGTAGGTTTTAGAGTACATTAAAGTAGCATTTTAACAGTATGCTGCTGTATTTATACCTTTTTATGCCTCTTTGGTTCCCTTCTGTTGACACCAAGATAAATGGATCAGTGGAAATTGCAATCACCATTAACATTTTCATGGGAAAAAATGGTGCTGAAGTTGCAGTTAAGATGATTACTTGGAAATGATTTTGCCCTATTAAAAGACACTCTAATTACTGAGAAACAGGAAAAGCTGAAACACCCTTCATGCTAATAGCCCTGATTAGAATAGATTTGCAACAAGCTTTAACTACACAGATTAATAACTTGAACCATCATATATATAAAAAACCATTCCTGGAATTTCTGAAGTCACGGAACTCAAGCATGACTCAGGAATAGAACTCTATATGAGCAGATGAAGAGGCTGGTTTCAACATGTTGAGTCAGGCTTGATTTTCATTGGCTTTGATTGGCTGCTATCTTGGGGCACATTTGGCGTGAAAGGCAGAGCTTGCTTGGCCTCCACTTTTCCTGGGCTTGGCTGTGCCTTGTGAGCTACTTTGAGAGGACTTTTTGTACAGAGCAGCAGCATAAAAGTTGCAGTATCACCACCGTCATCAATGTAATCACAGAGCACCCAGGGGCACCCAGGAGTCCTCCAAAATATACACCCTTCCTCTGCCTGCAGGCGAAATGATGGGCATTCTGATAAATAAATTGTTGCTTATTTTATCCATTCATACTATGCAACCATGCTAGTCTCCAACTCCTCTCCCCTCTCCAGCATCATTTCCCCTCTATATCTTCTGTCACCTTGTGATGGCAGCCATTTTGCTCCCACAGTGCCCTGGGATGTCTGGGGAATGTTGAGGTCATAAAACATGTCAGCACATGCTGTCAGAAAAGATTGCTCCTCTTATTGCCACCACCCAAATTGACAAAGAAGAAAAGGCGTACCCTCCATTAATGAGGCAAGCAGTTCTCCTGGTCTTTTCTGTGCCAATGGCTTTTAGGAGGACAAATTCACCAAAGTAGGAATGTCAGAGACTTTAAATGAAAACAAAACTGGGAGTAGAAATTGCCAGAGTTAGCACGTCCAGAACAGAAATCAATCTGGAGAATATGATAAGTGTTCACTATTGCTATTTTCCGTCAACAGACAATGTGTAATTGATGATCCCCCCAGCCAATTTGCAATTTGTTTCCTTTGCATTGGAATGAATGGTGTGAAATGACATGATTATAATGTAATTAAATATGCAAAATCTCATCATTGTGAACAGCAAGGCAAATAATGTGTTTTTTGCTTAAAGCTGGACTGCAGTGTAACAGAAACAGTGTTGAACTAGCATAGGGTTGAATGAAAATCAATACCTTCTCACATCCTTACCACAAGGATCACTATAATGATATTTTGGCAAACCTTATTTCAGTCCTACTATGCTTGTCTGAGTAGTATATTCAGGCAGCAGACAAATGACCACCTTCATGATTAGTCTTAAGTTGTGTGCGAACATATCAGGTGACACAGCGATTCTTCAAACAGCTCTTCTTTATTCTGAGGCCAGAACTGAACTGAGCTGAAGGGCTCAGTCAGCCTTCTTATATAGAGCTCCAGTACCTTGTTACTGTAACAACTTTCTAAAACTATCCAATCACTGAACGTCACTTTCGATCCTTCATTTGCATAACTATCTACAGTATCCCCCTGCTGGCCCAGGGTGAGAAGTCCAGTACATAACAATTAGTGCCTTATGGGTGTTGATGATCATCACTGGGATCAGTCAAGACACTCCAGAGTTTTTGCTTCCTTAAGGGTAGAGTTGTGAGCAGGAAAAATAAACCTTGAGATATTTCACTAATCTTAACCAAATCCTATGATTTTTGTTCAAAATGGCTTTGGATAGTTTACCTGAGCAGGATGTTCCAAATTCATTTTGAGTTTTGCTCAGGGAGTGTGCTGTGGCCCAGTGGCCCCAAGGCAAACTCCTTTCTTTTCTTCTGTTTGTCCCTGAGCAAGCAAACAAAAAAACCTTCTGAATAACTGCAAGGTTTACCATTTGCCTTTGTTTTCCCCAGTTGCACTCGTGAAAGCCTGAACATTTGTTTCTTTGCCTTCAGGCACGAGGAAAGGTGCTGTTTGTACCAGTTCTCAGGTACTGCCATAGAGCAGACAGTTTCTGAAAAGAAATACATTCCACAGAGCTGAGAGTGGCAGGCAGCACACATCTTTAAAATAGTGAATGTAAAGTTTCCCTTTGTGTGTCTGACCAAGCAAGGTTATGCAGGGTGACACCGGGCTCCCAATTTAGGGACAGGGACTCTGTTGACTCATTACCTTTGTAGGATGGAAGCCCTTGGAGCTGTAGAATGGAAGCCTCTAAAGTTGAGCTCTTTTGCATGGACAGGCGGAGTTCCCAGATCCCGTGCGGTCCCCCCGTCATGTGGAATAACGACTCAAGACAACGTGCTATGGGATTAAATTGGCCACAACTTTATTAAATTTCAAATGTGGGTAGACCTTGGCTCAGGCATTGGGCGTTCTCCCTCCCCAGTCCCCAGCCGGGGACCTAGGGAGCATCAGGGTTATCCAGTGTGTGTGGGGGGATGGGCCGGCTCTGGAGAACATATGTTCAAGCAGAGATAGCCGCCCCCGTTACACCGCCGCCGCAGGGGAGAGCAATGACGACCTTTCAGCGTACGGTCAAAGCCTCCCTTCAGAAACCCCATTAACGGGGAACCCTGGTATCACCGCCGCAAAGAGGAAGATGGACTAAAGGATTCCGCCCAAGGCCTGATACCGCCAAAGTTGTGACATTTTGCTACGGGAAAGGCGAAACCTGCCAATGCAGGGAAATTCCTTTCTGGCCCTTTAACAGCGACCTTAACGTAGCAGCGCCCGCATACCTGTGAAGAAAAGTTAACCTGCAAAACCTGTGAAGAAAAGTTAACCTGCAAAATAAGACATTAACTGAGGGTGGGTAGGGTGGGAGAAGCTCTGGAGCCAAGTGAGGATTCCCAGGTAAGATCCTCCCTCTATTGTGTGGGCAGGTAATCCCTCCCCTACCTGGCCTGGTCTCCTTGGCAACGCTTCTCCCAGGTGGGATTGGACAACTGACTGAGGTAGGCGGAGACCTCCAGGTATCCCACCTGAGGGAAGGCAAGGCCAAGCCTATGCTGTTGGAGCCACTCCAGATCTAGGGGCTGCACGCGTCCACGCAAAGGGCGCCCCCCGTTTTAAGCGAGGAGCGGTCATTCTCATGCTGCAAAGATAATGTGGGAAGCTTCAGGTCACAACCATACAGTTCCTTCAGTCATGGCTTGTGCACTTTAGGACCAGCAGGGTGAGAGGCAAGGAGATCAACAGTAGCTGGAGCCAATGGAAGGCAAAGGCAACTAAATTATAGTTATGTCCCCATCCATCTCTCTACAGAGTTATACAAGAGCAACACTGAGACTAAGAAGGAGGAAGCTGACAGCCAGTACCACCTGCATGGCTGAACGTAAGTAGGAAATCATTATCATTATTATTTATTGAGTTTATATATTGCCCTGTGGGTTAAACCACAGAGCCTAGGACTTGCCGATCAGAAGGTCGGCAGTTCGAATCCCTGTGACGGGGTGAGCTCCCGTTGCTCAGTCCCTGCTCCTGCCAACCTAGCAGTTCAAAAGCACGTCAAAGTGCAAGTAGATAAATAGGAACTGCTCCAGCGGGAAGGTAAACGGCGTTTCCGTGCGCTGCTCTGGTTCGCCAGAAGCGGCTTAGTCATGCTGGCCACATGACCCAGAAGCTGTCTGTGGACAAACGGCGGCTCCCTCGGCCCATAGAGCGAGATGAGCGCCGCAACCCCAGAGTCGGTCACGACTGGACCTAATGGTCAGGGGTCCCTTTACCTTTATATTGCCCTATACTGGGGGTCTCAGGGCAGTTCACAGAATAAAATCAAGATATAAAACCACAAAATACATAATAAAAATAAAAACAGCAACCAAATATCCCCCCTCCCAAAAAACAAACAAACAAACAAACACATTTTAAAAGGGCATAGGATGTAAATCAGATCAACCAAAGGCCTGGTTAAAAAGGAACGTTTTTGCCTGGCGCCTAAATGTGTATAATGAAGGCGCCAGGCAAACTTCCCTGGGGAGAGCATTCCACAGATGGGGAGCCACTACAGAGAAGGCCTGTTCTTATGTTGCCACCCTCCAGATCTCTCAAGGAGGAGGCACATGAAGAAGAGCCTCAGAAGATGATATCAGGGTCTGGGTAGGTTCAAATGGAAAGAAATGGTCCTTGAGGCATTGTGGTTCTGAGCCGTGGGGGCTGGTTAAGGGCATACTGAGATTGGTGGGGCATGACTACATTCATCCTAATGGACTAGCCTCCTTCCCACACTGGTATTGCCCCTCTTGGAAACTAAAGCATTGGCGCCATGGAAAGAACATGAATCTACCACCAAACCAGCCACGTAGGAACTATTTAGTAATGCTTTCCAGCATGCAAGGGAGAGTCTTGCACCCAATTGTTGATAAAACAAGCCCAATTTCCATGTTAAGTTCAAACTCGATGGTTTTGTATATGAGCCTTAAACAAGTCTTGAATCTCCACGTTGAACACAGCCCACCATCCATGGTTGGCAGCCCAACAGGAGCTCAGTAAAGCAGTTTTCTCTGCTTACATGGACTGCCGAAACAGAAGAACAATAATCACTTGGTAGGCAAAATATGTGGCTCGAAAGATTTGCATGATTCAGTGGGTCTCAGGTGGCGGGGGTCCACTTTGCACACTCCAGAATTAAATATTCTGTTGGGCTTTGAAATGAATTTCAATTTATCCTAGCATGCCTTGGGATTGAGTCCGAATGCTTTAAGGGCTTTAGTCTGATCCCAGGTAGGCTGGAGGACTTTACCGTCACACAGGTGCCTATTGATTTTTAAGGTTCCATGTATTTTAATGTTCATAACTTTCACAGGACTGAGCAGCTAGTTTCTTTCAGAATCTTTCCAGGCACATCAAATGAAGTTGGATTCATACAAATGGACACAAAAGCACTGGGATTTTGTAGCATCAGCTACCACAGAGAGAATGTTAGCAGACAGTCAGTCCCAAGAGGCTGTTGGTGATGGCTTGTTTGGCTTTGTGAAAATCAGAACTAGGATCACAGGGGGAGCTCAGTTTTTAGAAGGGGATAGCAGCTGCATGATTTGGCTTAAAGTTGAAGGAGTCGTGGGG
The DNA here is from genome assembly GCF_964188315.1 of Podarcis muralis. Classification (NCBI taxonomy): domain Eukaryota; kingdom Metazoa; phylum Chordata; class Lepidosauria; order Squamata; family Lacertidae; genus Podarcis; species Podarcis muralis. Next base: position 19,386,793 of record NC_135659.1, on the reverse strand, counting down.
AGCTTAGATTTTATTAATTGTCTGTTGTCTACCTCCCCACTTCCAAATAAGTCAAGTACTGGTGGAAATAAATGGTGAATGGTTGGTGAATGATAACTGTGAAATCAGGACTTATCTGGAAATCCTTATCTGTTTCCCTTTATTTTATATCTTCTTTGAGAGATGCTAAATGAAGCTAGATGCCTATTTAACAACTTCATTAAGATAATCAAATCTATACACAGGACAAAAAGCAGCATGCCAGGAGAGAAAAAAAATCAGTTTAGAAATTAAAATAGGATGGTTGTTTCTTGTATTCAGTTAAGGAAGCAAACCAAGACCACTTTAGATGATATTTCCAGGCCTATTTTATACAGAAGAATGAGGGTGGGTGGGTGTGCCATTGCATCAATTCAACAATGCCTGCATAATAGTTTTATGTTTCTGTATATTTCAATGTTTCTGTATGTTTTAATGTGGGGGGCTTTGCAAGAAGTAAAGCTATACAAAATGTTGCCTGTGGAGGACTAAAGGGTTCTGGGTTGTTTTGTTGTTGTTGAAGCACAGCAAGAGAAGCTTAAAAAAAAAAAACACGTTTAAAGCTTCATTTAAGGTTTTTTTTATTACTATTCTACATTGTTCTGCTTTAACAAAACAAACAAATAAACCCAGAGCTCTTCAGAACTCCACATGCCCCCAGACAGACTCATGTTGTAAGGCCTATTGGAGGCCTGAAGGCAACTCAGAAGACACAGACAAGCACTGGAAATGTTTTTAAAATGTACAATAAAAAATTCCCATCACTTGACCATCTCATAATTATTTCAAGGTAACAAAGGGGACGTCTGTATAAAAGAAAGCTCTGCACTCCCCACTCACTACAACAGGAAATCTAAAAACAGTAATATTTCCTCCCTTTTGGCCAAAGCGGATGAAATTTAGCCAAAGGAGATGAAAAGGGGACATGGGTGGCGCTGTGGGTAAAAGCCTCAGTGCCTAGGGCTTGCCGATCGAAAGGTCGGCGGTTCGAATCCCCGCGGCGGGGTGCGCTCCCGTTGTTCGGTCCCAGCGCCTGCCAACCTAGCAGTTCGAAAGCACCCTTAAGTGCAAGTAGATAAATAGGGACCGCTTACTAGCAGGAAGGTAAACGGCCAGAGCAGCGATGTCACGCTGGCCACGTGACCCGGAAGTGTCTCCGGACAGCGCTGGCCCCCGGCCACTTGAGTGAGATGGGCGCACAACCCTAGAGTCTGTCAAGACTGGCCCGTACGGGCAGGGGTACCTTTACCTTTTTAACAAAGAGCAAAAGAGAAATGCTAGCTCCTGCTTTAAAATATATGGAACTAATATGGATTTGGGAGTTTTAGTTGGCTTAGTAAAACTATTGCCCTAATGTTAATTATAGAAGAAAGTTCTCCTACAAAGGTCCCTGGACCTATTTGTCTACAATTTGACAGGCTTAATCCACTCTGCAGGGACCCCCATGCTTGTAAATTTCATCCGCTTTGGCCAAAAGGGAGGAAATATTACTGTTTTTAGATTTCCTGTTGTAGTGAGTGGGGAGTACAGAGCTTTCTTTTATACAGAGTGGATCATAACCCCAGATTGGAGTGGAGAGAGCAAATCAGAAACAGGCCAGAATTGGTTATGGCATATTCTCCAACATTTCTCCAATGAAAACAGGGACGTCCTAGTCATTGTTGTTGTTGTTGTTAATACCCCACCCATCTGACTGGGTTGTCTCAGCCACTTTGGGTTGCTTCCAACACATATCAAAACAATAAATCATTAAACATTTTAAAACTTTCATATAAAGTGCTGCCTTCAAATAGCTTGGGATTGGATAACTCCATGCCCTCCAACATTTCTCCAATGAAAATCGGGATTTCCTAAGGAAAAGTGGGATATTAAGGGATCAAATCAGAAACCAGGACAGCTTCTGTAAATCCAGAACTGTCCCTGGAAAATAGGGACACTTGGAGGGTCTGCTAGTGATACAGGACAAATCTTGGGACCAGTGCACAGCCCTAACCTATAATAATAATAATATGTATTCTAACAATTATCAGCAATTAGAATACCAAATCCTTTTAAAGCATATTTTGTCATTGTTATTCATCACAGAGATACAGAATGTCAGAGTTTATATGCTGCTCTAAGCCTACAAAGCTTTGACTCTCTTGGCGAAATAATATTAGAAAAGGAAAGATGAGCATTAGCATTCTAAAGTAGGATTTTATAAAGATTGGGGTGAATGTTGTTATATTAATAAAAATGTGAATACAAATGGAAGGTATTAAGAAGAAAGTGGCTAAATGGGAATATTTATCTAGCTTATATCACTACCTGCGGCTGGTTATTATTATTATTTTCCACTGCAGCTTATTTTGACATTTAGGATCAAGGTTCATTCCCAGCCAGCCTTCGCAGTTTGAAGAGCCACAGATTGTTTAATTAGCCAAAGGCCAGTGAGAAGAGGAATTTCTTTTTTGCCTGATGCCCTAAGATATGTAATAAAGGCCCTAGGCGAGCCTCCCTGGCATTTTGCAAACAGGGAGCCATTGCAGAAAAAGCTTTCTCTCATGTCTCCACCCTCTGGACTTCTCATGAAGGAGGGTCACAAAGAAGGGCCTCAGATGATGATTGCATGATCTGGGTTGGTTTATACAGGAAGAGGCGGTCTGAAGTTAAAATAAGTCTATTCCAACTCTATGGGCACCACAGTTCAAGAGGGACACTGACAAAGTGGAACATGTCCAGAGGAGGGCAACCAAAATGGTCAAAGGCCTGGAAACGATGCCTTATGAGGAACGGCTAAGGGAGCTGGGCATGTTTAGCCTGGAGAAGAGGAGGTTAAGGGTGATATGATAGCCATGTTCAAATATATAAAAGGATGTCATATAGAGGAGGGAGAAAGGTTGTTTTCTGCTGCTCCAGAGAAGCGGACACGGAGCAATGGATCCAAACTACAAGAAAGAAGATTCCACCTAAAGATTAGGAAGAACTTCCTGACAGTAAGAGCTGTTTGACAGTGGAATTTGCTGCCAAGGAGTGTGGTGGAGTCTCCTTCTTTGGAGGTCTTTAAGCAGAGGCTTGACAACCATATGTCAGGAGTGCTCTGATGGTGTTTCCTGCTTGGCAGGGGGTTGGACTCGATGGCCCTTGTGGTCTATTCCAACTCTATGATTCTATGATTCTAAGTTTTTAAAAGCTAGTACTTTGATGGGCCTGGGAACTAACTGGCTGCCAGCTCAGTTGGGCAAGGATTACTGTTATATCCTCAAACCTGGCTGCTGAATTCTGCACCAGCTGAAGTTTCCAAACCATCTTCAGAGGTAGCCCCATGTATAATGCATCAGAGTAATCTAACCTAGAGGTTACCAGACAGTGGTAATCATACAGGGCGACCAAAGCAGTCTCTGTGTCCAGACTTGGTCTAAACTCTGTTTGAAATGGCACTTTCCTCTGAGAGTGTCTGGATCTCAACCCTAAGGGGAGTCATCAAGGTGAATGAATGAATGGGAATCTGCAAATTTGTGCAGCTGTACACTCTTATCGCTGCCTGCTTCAACAATATCAGTTAAACAGTAAAGCTGATATATCAATGCACTGATGAGAGCAAGCAGAATCTCATTTACTCAAAGAACCAAAATCTACCCTCTGACTACAAATTACTGCATATTATCCCTCCAGAACCCCATGTTTGATTAAGGGAAATTAAATAAAAACTTACGCTTTCAAGGGAAGGCAATAATTTATGAAATATTCCAGGAAACTGTTTACTCTCTTTGTAGCGCACTTGGATATGTCATAACTCTGTCGAGAGTTTAGGAAAGACTGGAGTAATTAAATCAGAGCAAGCCTAATGTGGCATTCTTCAGATAATGTTGGGCTCCATCTCTCACCAGCCTTTGCCAGTGTGACCAATGGCCAGGAATGATGGGAATACAGCAGTATGTGAAGGGCATCACACTGGAGACCCTTGGTTTTTTTGGGTTTTTTGTTTGTTTTGAAAAATTATGTTGTGTATAACATTCTCCTTCTGCTGCACCCAGAATGTACTGACACCCCCTTCTGATAGCTGCATTCATCTAATTTCCTAAGAGAATCAGTGATGTGTTTTCAGATTTGGTAAGATTGCTGTGGGAGGTGGTGGAAGACAGGAGTGCCTGACGTGCTCTGGTCCATGGGGTCATGAAGAGTCGGACACGACTAAACGACTAAACAACAACAACAAGATTGCTGGGCTAAGTTTGCATGCTTGCTTCTATCTCATTGTCACTTGCTACAGCTAATGAGAGCTGACGGGAACTGAAGGTGTCTGGGGTCTGAAGAACCCTGCACATGCTGGTTTTTGTTTTATATTGTTTTGTTTTTTGCTATAGTAAGTGCTTTTCAATGGTGAAGTTTCTTTTTCTCCCTTGCTGTATGATGATCACAGTCCTTCTTCCTATGTCAGCTTAAGTGAAGGGAATTTACAGTCCTTGTGTCTTTAGAATGCATTCCAGCCAAAGGAGGCAATGTCAGGCCCTGAGAACCTATGGGCTAAGTATAAGGAGTAGTGGCATCTTTTATCAATGATGACAACAGGTTGGGGAAAAAACCAATGCAGGACTCTCTCCCCTCCCCCAAGGAATCTCAGGTGCATGTTGCAATTAAGTATGACAGAGAAAATCCTCAAGCTGCGATTGACCTTTCTCTTCTCTATGAAGCTCGAAAGTAAGTAAAAGTGGTGTAGGACTTTGCTTTAGTGCTTGCAAGCCAATTGGTGGCTTGTTTTGTTTTTGTTTTTTGGTTTATTTTCATGGTTGTGATTTTTTTTTTTTTAAGAGGCATTAGCAAAGCTGCATGAACTAACTGCTGAAGCAATAAAAATCATGTGTGAAAAGAACCCAAAATCTATGACAACAAAACAGGGATTCTGCAGCCCATAAAGAATATGCAAATCTACATACTCTCTCCTATTTTAAATCATTTATTCTGAATTGTTATGAATGTGCTTTTCAGTGTGCTTCCCTTGTCCTCAACTTGAGGAGGGACAGAAAGCTTAAAAAAAATCAAAAATATTTGCTTACTGTATTTAGCTATTTTTCTGTTCTATGAGATACAAATGATGCTCATTAAAGCATATGTTTGCAACCTGCTTAGAAAGTTGGTCTGCTGCTTAAACAAACAAACAAACAAAAAAACCACAAGATTTTTGGGAAGTTGAAAAGGGATTAGAACAACCTTCACCAATATGGCAGTCTCCAGATATTTTAGATGGCATTGCCCATCAACTTGAGCCCGGATGGTCGTGCTGGCTGGGGCTGTTGGAGCTGGGTGCCATAGCCATTCTAAGAGAAAGAGGAAAAAGTTCATGGTGAGCTCTGACACCTCTTTTTCTGGAAAAATAGCTCTGTGTACACAGATATGCACAAATGATGAATTTCTTGCAGCCTTTGTTGTAATTTGAAACAGGATTGGATTGGATTAATTCCTGGAAGATGAAGTCTGTCAATGGCTATTAGTAACGATGGCCAGTGCTTTTTTTCTTGGGGGGGGAGGGTCCGTAGGGGTCTGCACACCCCTAAACATTTTGTGAATCTAAGTTTGGCCTCATTGAAAGGGCAATGTTTCAATATGAGTAGGAAAATGAGAGTAGCCCTAAACATTTTTTAAGGGGGGGAAAGCACAGATGATGATAGCTGATGTTGTTATTATAAGTGTTAATAATCACAATATTAATATTGTTGTGATTTGGGGGTTAGCTGCATGATGAACCAGTCCCTTCAAATTCCTGAATCAAACAAGGCTTAACATCTAATGGAAGATTCCATTGTTGAATTATCCAAGCAAGGGCCATAGTTATGACCTAAATATGGTCCTTATTCGGGCAAAGGGAACTGCTCTGTGCTCAGAGATTGGTGCGCCATGCAACAATAGGTTTGTGCATGTCACACCTCACTACGTATAGCACCCAAGGCAGCTTACAGCTGCAGTGGAGGCTGGTGTTAGTTTCTGTTTGCCACTGTGCAGTGCTTTGGAGTCACAAGACTCTGTTTACATTCCACACATTCCATTCTGTTAGAAGTCTCACGGGAGACGGCTGTGACGTTACTGGTTTCCTGTTCCTTTGTTTGTTCAGTTGCTCTCTGCTTTCACAGAGAGAGGATGTGTTTTCTGTCTGCGTAGTAAGAAATAAAGCATAGCGATGTAGCCATAAATCTCATCACTTCCGCGTGCTGCTTTGATTCTCTGCTGAATGGGAATGTGCCTGAAGCCTCTTCAGAGGCTCAGGTCATTAAGCATCATCGGAGGGCGATTCCGGAAGATGAGCTTTATCATCTCGGTCGAATGGAGATTCCGACAGCTGGTTTATTAGGGCACATGCAGCTCTACTCACCAACCTCAGTTTGTTCTCAACCACTCCTACCAGCCTGCCTTCTTACTTACAATTCCAAGGCATGACATGCTCTGTTTGCTTCCTTCTCCTCCTTACAGAACTCATCAAAGGAGAGGACGGGGTTGACATTGGAATTAGTTGGTCCAACTGTCATTGCTGTTGTCTCTGCCTGTCACCACCACCACCACCTTCAACCCTACCAGATCCAATGGGCACCTGCCACCACAAAATGGTGATAATAATAAACTAAGGAACCATTTTTGAAAGAAAAAGCCAACGATTTTCAAGAAGTCTATAACAATAAGGTAAAACAAATAAAAAATGCCAACAGCAGCCACATTAAAACATATTAAGATAAACAGTAAATAGGGAGGGGGGGGTCAGCTCAACAAACTCAAAACCTGCTTGAATTATTTTTAATAATATTACTACTACTATTAATAATGATGATGATGATAATTTGCCTAGCAATTGAAGAATATCAGAGAGGGGGCTAAGCGGGGTCTGTTAATGAGTGCTGAATTTTGCAGCTTAAAGAAAAAAAATCTGCAACATTGTGACATATACATAAGCCTGAACATAAGAATTGCTTTGCTAGATTTAACCAGCGCTATGTTTGCAAGAGCACCTAGCTTCTGAAAACTCCCAGGAAAGGCATTATTGTGATAGCTAATCTCTGGGCTTTGGTTCCATCATAATGAGATCTACAATGGACCTGAACATGGAGATTCCATTTAGCTATCATGAGCTTCGGACACTAATAGACCTCCATAAATTTGTCTATTCCTTATTAAAATGCCATTTAACCTAATGGCTATAATCACGTTTGGTAGTAATTGAATTCCATACTGTTCATTGCTCTTTGGGAGTGCACATGATGCTCCAACTTTTATCCTTTTCTGTAGATGCTAAAATCCAGTTGGACATCAAAACACAATTGCTTCATTGTGAATTCTGCTGGTTTGTTGGTCATCCCAGGCCAGCAGTAGAAACAGGAGGTTTATTAAACTCCTGGCTATCCAGCATAGAGTGTGTGCTGTGGTCAACTTTGTGAGTTACAAGTTGCGGACACATGGTATGCTTTGTACCAGTATCATCTCAAGTAAGTTTGTGAGTTTTTGAAGTATTAAAGAATCTGATCAAGGGGGGTGGGGGAAAGTAATGGATGTACACAATGAAAGCTCAAGTGGTTTGCTATTCACAAAAGTCAATATGGGGCACCTCTTTTCCTTTATATCAGGGATGAAGTAGGAGAGTGCCACCCTCCAAATGACTTTCATCATCCTTGATAATTAGCCATTCCCACTGAGGCTCATGGGAGGTGGAGTCCAGCAACATTTGAAGGGCCACAAGTTTCTCATCCCCAGCTTATATTGAAAAGAAAACACTGTTCACTGTTAGGGAAGAAGAAGTTTGACTACTTATGCTTTGCCATTTAAAATGGTAACAGGCCTGCTGTTACAGTTCTGGTCTCTTGCTGTCCAGGTACTGGCAACATTGGCGCTGTGGTCTAAACCACTGAGCCTCTTGGGCTTGCCGATCAGAAGGTTGGCGGTTTGAATCCCTGTAATGGGGTGAGCTCTCATTGCTCTGTCCCAGCTCCTGCCAACCTAGCTCTTTGAGAGCATGCCAGTGCAAGTAGATAAGGTAAACAGCAGAAAGGTAAACAGCATTGCCATGCGCTCTGGTTTCCGTCACGGTGTCCCGTTGCACCAGAAGGAGTTTAATCATGCTGACCACATGACCTAGAAAGCTGTCTGTGGACAAATGCCAGCTCCCTCGACCTGAAAGCGAGATGAGCACCACACCCCATAGTTGCCTTCGACTGGACTTAACTGTCCAGGGGTCCTGTATCTTTTTTACTTTTACATGTAAGATGCCAGCTGTTTTGATCAACAAATGGCTGATTGGTTGATTGACCTCTTTGAGAGATATCTGTAGCACATTTACTGTTGTGTGTGCCATTATTACTCCTCAAAACAAAAATTATAGTTCTTGAATTCCCAGCTTTTTCTGCTTGAAACCACAAAACAGAGTGTCACATGTAAGTTGCGCTCAGGTGAATAGGATAATAGCCTTATTGTCAAACTACAAGTCATGTCTTAATGTGTAGCATTCAGCCTGCCTCCATGTACATATCTCTATCTCTCTATCTATATAAATAGAAATGGGATGATTCCTTTCTGGACCACAGCATGGCAGGGAAGGCAAGTTGATCTTCTATCTCACCCCAACCTGCAGCTGCAGTCAGGGTGAAAGTCACAGATATACAGAGCTGGAAGAAAAGCTACCTTTGTGAGAATTATTTCTGAAACATCTTAGCTGCACAGGGGGGTGCTTTTCATCATGATAACTAGCGAGGGAGGAGAGATACCCCACAACCCACTGTGGTCCAGATAAAAATAACCCTCAAACACCTGTAATTAAAGAAAGACCAGCAATGTAATTGCATGGTACACATTAAATGTCGTGAGTAGTTTGACACACACAGTAATATTATGGCAAAGATGAACTTCTCCTGGGGTCTAGAATATGGAAGCAATTGAATGATGGCGGCAGCTGGAGGGCGAATCCTGACATTCTCCCATAGTTCTGAAGAAATGAGAACAATTGTCAGAGAGAATCAGCAAGGCAAGATCCAATTTGAGGTTTCAGAAAGTGAGTGCTGTGCACTGACAAGGAATATTAATGTGGATGTGAAAGAAGTGTTTACAGTCAACTTAATTTAATTGTGAGTGAAGCACCAGTGAGGCAGGTGGTAATGGAAGAGTTCATTTCTGAAATTCCATCAGTTCAGTCTGGCATATTCTTTGCACCATAGCACATTAACTCTTTGGTTCTCGTGCCTAGGCCTCTACCATTCTTAACCTTCAAATACCTCATTTAGCTCCATAGGCTTGTTTGTAAAGGTAAAGGGACCCCTGACCATTAGGCCCAGTCGTGACCGACTCTGGGGTTGTGGTGCTCATCTCGCTTTATTGGCCGAGGGAGCCGGCATACAGCTTCCGGGTCATGTGGCCAGCAGGACTAAGCCGCTTCTGGTGAACCAGAGCAGTGTCAGGAAAAAGCACCAATGCAAAAGCCAGCTGCAGGTGGCTGGAATGCAAACCAGGATGTTGCTGTCTGGAGATGTACTGTTGGAGAAAAGGAGGAGTCTTTTCTCTGTGCTGAGCACCGGATGTTAGCTCAGAGTGTCATCTGACCTGTGCTGGAAGTGCAGGGGCGGAGTGGTGACTCTTCTAATGGAGTCTGAAGGGTACAGACACATTTCTCTGTACTGCTGAATGGCAGGAATAAAAAGTCATGTAAATAGACTCCTGTCTGTCTCATTTCCCCTCCTGGGGGGGAAAGCAAGGAGAGAGAAGCAGAGGGTGTGTTCTCCTCACGTCTAATGAGGAGAATCGCCGGTTTACGACCTAGTCTGCCGGGAGACGCAGACGGAAGGTAAACAAGTATCTCACTCAGTTTGCCTCAGGGGAGGCCAGCTACCTCTGGCTGTGAGCTGAGATACTAACAAGCAGCACACGGAAATGCCGTTTACCTTCCCACCGGAGTGGTACCTATTTATCTATTTGCACTTTGACATGCTTTTGAACTGCTAGGTTGGCAGGAGCAGGGACCAAGCAATGGGAGCTCACCCCGTCGCGGGGATTCGAACCGCCGACCTTCTGATTGGCAAGTCCTAGGCTCTGTGGTTTAACCCACAGCGCCACCCATGTCCCAGGCTTGTTCATACATGATGACAATCCCAAAATGAACAACTTGAGAAAGGGTGGAACTGTTATGGGGTTCCATGTTGGGTAATTCCCAATGGGACACATCCCATTGGGTAATCTGTTTGATACTGAAGTTGAAATGATATAGAGAAAGCATGAACAGCATGCTCATCATTTCAACTTCTATATCAAAGAGAATATACCCAGTATGTCAACTGCTGAACTGCTATATTCCCTAAAAATGAATTAGGATGCATTTTTGTACAGACACACAACAGTTTTTGTTCTGCCCTATACCGCAGAAACATACTGATTCAAGTCTAAGTCCTACTTAGATCAGTGGAACTTCCTTGCAGGAAAGTAGGTGTAAGACTGCAGCCTCAGAATACCTGTGCAGTACTACTTCTTTAGCTCTAGTTTGGAATGTGTCAAGGCAATCCCAGATCACTCCAGGCTGGTTCCACCTGGAATCATCTATGGCTACCAAAGAGGGAGGAGAGACTTTTGCCTGCACCATCTCCTACATCCCCCAGACTCACCATCAACCACATATTTAATTTGGGTTTAAAGCTCTGATTCAACATGCATGTTGGGTGGAGTGGGCAGATGATGCCGCCTACTGCATGTTTAATTGGGGTTTGAAATTCTAATTTTATATTGGGGACTGTGCAAGTCCCCCTATTCAGTTCAAGCCTCTCGTCAAGATCAGGTTGGGTCCAGAGCAGTTCAGGTCTGACTGGGGCCTAACTGGGATCACCAAATTGGGTCCCACATTGAATCAGAAGTGGTCCACACAGCCCTACTTCACATGTTCAATCTGTGCCACCAATGCATGGGTTATAGGAATGAATATTTTCTCTTATATGAGACCCAGTCTCTTCTGCTCCTTCAACTCCATCCAACTGATGCTTACAGATTCAGTAGCAGTCGACTTAGATTACTATAAAGTGAATGAAGAAGAAAAAATAAAACTGGTATAAGATGAATTCAGTGGGGCAAATGTCATTCTCACTCTACCAACACAAATTTCCACACATGGCTAATTTCCTTCTCTGTTTCTTGTTTGAGCTTTTCTATACAATTCCCCACCCCACTGCTGAAGGCAAAACAATAATGTTTTTCTTAGGTCCAACTTTAAAATATAAAATGAAAGTGACAGGTGTAAGATTACTACGAGTCTGGGAGAATTAGCCTGAACAGATTTGTTTGTAAGAAGATGGATGATAAGTACCTTGAAATCCCATTATCACTCCAATAGTCATAACCTGCAGAAACATCATTTATTGATGCAGCCTTCCTTAGAGGCATTGAAATATTTGCATGGCTAGCAGTTGTGAATGAAAATGTATTATAATTTCACCAACCCATGCTCACACCTGTGTAGTAGCCAGTTTGGGGCTTTGTTTTCCATCCTCCCGATTTTAGCAGTGCTCTTATTTTTATCACCATTTTTATCAATGCTCAGTTGACTGTGCAGTAAAGTCCCGTGTGGATCAAATGAGACTTAACTATAGTTATTTATTTCCTTTCTTCCCTGCCTTCCTCAAGATCGTGGACCCAAGGGAAGTTATAAATTCAGTACAGTGGTACCTCTGGTTAAGAACTTAATTCGTTCTGGAGGTCTATTCTTAACCTGAAACTGTTCTTAACCTGAGGTACCACTTTAGCTAATGAGGCCTCCCACTGCCACCACCGCACAATTTCTGTTCTCATCCTGAAGCAAAGTTCTTAACCCGAGGTACTATTTCTGGGTTAGCGGAGTCTGTAACCTGAAGCATCTGTAACCCAAGGTACCACTGTAATGTAATCCATCAGTTTAAACAGTAAACAGAAACAATCACCGATGAAGCCATCATAAAAAGGCATCGCAGCAACACAAATTAAAGTCATCCTTCACCCTGCTGCAAACACTTTCTGGGGCAGAAAAGGAAGTGTCCATGTCATTCCAGAAGGTTTTTAAAGAGTGAATCACATTGACCTGAGAAGTGAGTTCAATAACTGTTGAGTCACCACAGATAAGAGCATACTCTTGGAAGCAACCAACTTAACTTCAAAAAGGGATGCTTCAAGGAATACGCTTCTCCTAAAAGATCCAAGGAGACTAGGATATCTATATGAGACAACTTTTTCCTGAAGAGCATAGCTAGATAGTTTTCTCTCCACATCACCTCACTGGCCCTTATGCTGCAGGAGATAATTGCCGGTGGACTTGTTATTGCCAATAGAAGTGGGAATGTTAAGGAACATACCTTGTTCATGGACTGAGGGAAATGGTTGGAGGAAAGCACATTTGGTTTGTTGGCTAGTTTCACTTTAATGTAAATAAAAGGTGCTTGTTTTGCCCAGATCTCCAATTTATTGAGACTTGATTTCCTTGTGAAAGAGGCTCCCTCACACCCTGGTCACCTTAAAAACAAGGTACGCACAACAAAAACCCCACCCATGACTATTTTGTATTTTCTTTGTCTTTTGATAATTTTCAAGCGAAATGTCTTTCCCCATTAATTGATGAAAAATGGGGAAAGCATGGATTAAATTTTCAGCACAGTACTGTAGAAAATGTGTCATGGGGCACTCCTGCCAGATCAGCTCATAAACAAAAGGATTTCGCAGTACAAAAACCTCCTACTTTGTGCTTGTTGTTGTTTTGGAAGCCCAGCAAAGCATTCTGGTATTTGAGGCAACTAGGGACGGGCAATTCTATCAATTTCATTTTCTCTATTTTCCAATCTAAAGTTCAATTCCTCACATATATTTTTTTTTAAAAAAGATCATGAAAATTCATCATCAAATTTATCCTGGTCTACACATTTTTACATGCAACTTTTCCTAATCTACACAAATATAATGCATTTTTATTTATGCTGTTTTCAAGAAGATATGCATTTCTATGCCTACTTCACCCTGGTATATGCATTTTTGTGCACATTCTTTGAATGGACTACATTGCAAAATTCAGAGAAGTGCAAATTTTGAAGGGTGTCTGTGATTCAGTTCAGTTTCATGTACTGTTCCAGGAAGCAGGCCCACGCTTAAATATGAACTGAAAGATATCCTCCTCCTCTGCCACCAGCCTGGGCAACAAGAAAACCATTCTATGAGCTCCATGTAGGATTCCCTGTGCCCAAGGAATGTTTGTGATGTTTTCAGAAATCTTTTCATTTTCCTCAGCTGCTTTACCTAAGGTGGAACCCAGAGATTTGTCTTTAGTTTCACCAAATACAGATCCACCAGTTGCCAAGGCTGCTGTTCTACGCTGAAGCACTTCTGTAAAAATATCTTGAACAGGAAATCTACAAGCCATTACAAAGGCCATGTTACTGCTGAGAGGTATATAGACCTCCCCTGCCAGCCTAGCAGTTCGGAAGCACACTGTGATGGCCTGGGAATCTGATTCAGAGGCTGAACCGGAGGAACCCCAGCCTGCACAGGAGTCCCCGCCTCCAGGGCCAGCTGAGCTGGGGCAGGGCCTTGGATCTGAAGCGCCTGCACCTGTGCCGGATCCTCAGGAGCAGGCACCAGGTGATTCCACTCTGGCTCCGGAGGTGATTGAGGACACAGTGCCTACAGGTGCGCCTCTCCCAGCCCTGTCAGGGGAAGGTGAGTCTCCCCCTGGGTCCAGTAACCCTCCAGCCTCTCCTGAGCTGCAGAGGCTCAAGGCAGAGAGGCGGATGGAACTGGTTTCTCCCAGGAGGAGTGCTCGCCTTAAGGCCAGGAGAGGCGGGTCTCCTGGGGGCCGGGACCGCCCCTGGCCTCAGAGAAGATAAAGGCCAGTCAACCCGGTCCCAGGTTGCGGAAGCAACGTCGTTGAATACCTGCTTCTGCCCAGACCCAGACCTGTCCTTCCAGAGTTCCCGTCCCCGCCCAGCTTCCTGCTTCAGACCCCACCTCGCTCTTTGTGAACTGTCTCCAGACTCGTGACCCAGGACCGGACTTTGACCACGCCAACGGTAACCTTCCCCCCGGGACCAGCACACACACCAGTGCAAGTAGATAAATAGGTACTGCTGTGGTGGGAAGGTAAATGGCATTTCCGTGTACTCTGGTTTCTGTCACGGTGTTCCATTGCGCCAGAAGCGATTTAGTCAAAGCTGGAAAGCTGTTTATGATCAAACGCCAGCTCCCTCGGCCTGAAAGCAAAATAATAATAATAATAATAATAATAATAATAATAATAATAATAATAACAACAACAACAACAACAACAATAATAATGTATTATTTGTACCCCGCCCATCTGGCTGGGTTTCCCCAGCCACTCTGGGCAGCTTCCAACAAAGATTAAAAATATATTAAAATTTCACACATTAAAAACTTCCCTGAACAGGGCTGCCCTCAGATGTCTTCTAAATGAGCGTTGCAACCCCATAGTCACCTTTGACTGGACTTAACCATCCAGGGGTCCTTTACCTTTTTTACATGGACCTAGAAGGAGCATCCATGATCACTGCAGATGGTGACAGCAGCCACGAAATTAAAAGACGCTTGCTTCTTGGGAGAAGGGCAATGACAGGCCTAGACAGCATCTTGAGAAGTAGAGACGTCACCTTGCCAACAAAGGTCCGTATAGTTAAAGCCATGGTTTTCCCAGTAGTGATGTATGGAAGTGAGAGCTGGACCATAAAGAAGGCTGATCGCCGAAGAATTGATGCTTTTGGATTATGGTGCTGGAGAAGACTCTTGAGAGTCCCATGGACTGCAAGAAGATCAAACACATCCATTCTTAACGAAATCAGCCCTGAGTGCTCACTGGAAGGACAGATCGTGAAGCTGAGGCTCCAGGACTTTGGCCACCTCATGGGAAGAGAAGACTCCCTGGAGAAGACCCTGATGTTGGGAAAGATGGAGGACACAAGGAGAAGGGGACGACAGAGGACGAGATGGTTGGATAGTGTTTTCGAGGTTACCAGCATGAGTTTGACCAAACTGCGGGAGGTAGTGGAAGACAGAAGTGCCTGGCGTGCTCTGGTCCATGGGGTCACAAAGAGTCGGACACGACTAAACGACTAAACAACAACAAAGAAGGAGCATATCTGTGAGGGCTCAAGAAGCTGTGTGGCAGTAGAATAGTGGGCGGAAGATTTTTAAACAAAGCTTCCCATTGAGATTTTTACGTTTTGGAGAATCACGAACCACTTTGCTCTTGAACTGTGAACTAACTCTGCAGTTTAATTAGCTGTGAAAAAGTACCAAATCTTCTCTGAAGCTAAGGAAGACACAGAACATCCTCCAGGCTCAACTTCACCAACTTTGGTGACGTAGAAAGCACTCATTGGAAGCATCACAGGGGCCGAAAAGCAGATCCGTTGATTATCAGCACAGGGATTCCGTTTTTAAGAAAATCTTGTGAAATCATCCTGAAATTGCAGGGGCTGCAGGAAACTGGCGTGAATCACGGAAAAGAGATGCTGTGCAAGATGAATGGATTTGTGATGTTTTCCTTTGTGCGTTTTACTGCTCCGATTCACCTGCATTTCTCCATTGCTGTTAAAATCACAGCTCATGCTTGGTCTTAGCCAATGGTAATTTAACAGCCCCGTAAAATTGCTTTGTTCATGTATTTAAGGAAAAGAAAGAAAGTGGTCAATTAATGAGCTGGGACTAAACAGTTTTGCAGCACATCCCCTCTAGATTTGTATTAATGCAGATCCAAATTGGGGGCAGGGATGAGGGGAATATCGTCAGTTTCTATTAATCCCCATTGCCCTAGCCGCTGTTCTCCAGTGCCATGAAACTTCACTTGTGCAGGCTTTAAAAAAATGGGGGTTAGGGGGAAATGACCAAATGTGAGTGTAAAACACCTGCTTTGCATACAAGAAAATTAAAGTGCAATCCAAAGTATCTCCAATTAAAAGGATTCAGGCACCAAGAAAAAGGAAGAGGTCAGAGACCCTGAAGAGTCACTGCACCAATCCTGATGTATTTGTAGTACCTGGTGAAAGATATACACCTCCCATACTAATCTGTAGATCTGAATTTAATCAATCCACCATGCAGTGACCAATTTGCATTCTTTTACACATCTTTATTTCCACCTACATGGGACGCGGGTGGCGCTGTGGGTAAAAGCCTCAGCGCCTAGGGCTTGCCGATCGAAAGTTCGGCGGTTCGAATCCCCGCGGCGGGGTGAGCTCCCGTCGTTCGGTCCCAGCGCCTGCCCACCTAGCAGTTCGAAAGCACTCCCGGGTGCAAGTAGATAAATAGGGACCGCTTACTGGCGGGAAGGTAAACGGCGTTTCCGTGTGCTGCGCTGGCTTGCCAGATGCAGCTTTGTCACGCTGGCCACGTGACCTGGAAGTGTCTCCGGACAGTGCTGGCCCCCGGCCTCTTAAGTGAGATGGGCGCACAACCCTAGAGTCTGTCAAGACTGGCCCGTACGGGCAGGGGTACCTTTACCTTTACCTTTATTTCCACCTACATCTTACAACATAGTAAAGGAAATGATGTTGTAAATATGACACCATTTGTTGCTGTTGTTGTTTAGTCATTTAGTTGTGTCTGACTCTTTGTGACCCCATGGACCAGGGCATGCCAGGCACTCCTGTCTTCCACTGCCTCCCACAGTTTGGTCAAACTCATGTTAGTAGTTTCGAGAACACTGTCCAACCATCTTGTCCTCTGTCGTCCCCTTCCCCTTGTTCCCTCTTCTCATAAGGTGGCCAAAGTACTAGAGCCTCAGCTTCAGGATCTGTCCTTCCAGATCAGGGCTGATTTCCTTCAGAATGGATAGGTTTGATCTTCTTGCAGTCATAGCTTTTCTCCCAAGAAGCAGGCGTCTTTTAATTTCGTGACTGCTGTCACCATCTGCAGTGATCATGTAGCCCAAGAAAGTAAAATCTCTCACTGCCTCCATTTCTTCCCCTTCTATTTGCCAGGAGGTGATGGGACCAGTGGCCATGATCTTCGTTTTTTTGATGTTGAACTTCAGACCATATTTTGTTTTTGTCCATGGAGTTTTCTTGGCAGGGATACCAGAGTGGCATGCTGGTTCCTGCTCCAGGTGGATCACGTTTAGTCAAAACTCTCCACTATGACCTGTCCGACTTGGGTGGCCCTGCACGGCATAGCTCATAGCTTCTCTGAATTATTCAAACCTTTTCACCATGACAAGGCAGTGATCCATGAAGGAGAAATATGAGACCATAGTAACATTCAAATTACACACAAATTACACACCCAAGTGCAGCAAGCCCCCTGGCTTCCAGGATGGCTGCCACATCCTGGAGAGGCATTGTTGCTGTCCTGCAACAGCGCTGAAATGGGTGGTAAGCATCATTACACAACAGACGAAACATGTTTGAATGGTTTTTCAATAATAATAATAATAATAATAATAATAATAATAATAATAATAATAATAATTTATTATTTGAACCCTGCTCATCTGGCTGGGTTTCCCCTGCCACTCTGGGCAGCTTCCAACAAAGATTAAATATACATTAAAATGTCACACATTAGAAACTTCCCTAAACAGGGCTGCCTTCAGATGTCTTCTAAATGTCAGGTAGTTGTTTATCTCTTTGACATCTGATGGGAGGGCATTCCACAGGGCAGGCACCACTACCGAGAAGGCCCTCTGCCTGGTTCCCTGTAACCTCACTTCTCGCAGTGAGGGAACTGCCAGAAGGCACTCGGAGATGGACCTCAGCGTCCGGACAGAACGATGGGGGTGGAGACGCTTCTTCAGGTATACTGGGCCGAGGCCATTTAGGGCTTTAAAGATCAGTACCAAAACTTTGAATTGTGCTTGGAAACGTACTGGGAGCCAATGTAGGTCTTTCAAGACTGGTGTTATGTGGTCTCAGCGCCCACTCCCAGTCACCAGTCTAGCTGCCACATTCTGGATTTATTGTCGTTTCCAGGTCACCTTCAAAAGTAGCCCCACAGAGAGCGCATTGCAGTAGTCCAAGCGGGAGATAAGCTGAGTAGGCTCCACTCTGGCGAGACAGGGTGGGTCTCAGCCTGCGTACCAGATGGAGCTGGTAGACAGCTGCCCTGGATACAGAATTGTTTCTTGGAATTGTTTCCTGGATACAGAAATTTTCTTCTTTCTTTATGCTTCCACTGCCTCCTTATTTTTATTCAATGCCTCCCAATTGCAACTGAGGCTAATACCGCTCTCCAAGGTGGCGGTAATGCCCATTTTGGGAAACACTGGCCCATCCCTGCATAGTACCTAATTTTTTGAATTTTGGTGTGCTTGTGCACTCTTATGGTCACTTTGAATAAGACCTGCTATTCTTCCCTAGGGTAACCAGCTTCCCCTGACAGCCTTTGCCTTTCTTCTTTCCATCACAGTACGAAGGAATAGCTATGCAAGCTACTATTTGTAATGCTAAAGAGAAATGGATGAGAATGTGCTTGAAAACCATTGTTCTTCTTGCTTAGGCTGTATCAAATTTGGAATGCAGAAATAAATTACCGAATCTCAGAGTAAGCAATGGTACCTAGCACTGCAGTACTATTTCAGTTTCAAAGTTCAGCAAATGTATTTTCCAGCAGAGACAGGTAAATCAGTCAGGTTCCTGTTCATAGAAGTTTCCTGTGTGTTCACTCACAAATCTGTTCCATTCTTGCATCAGTGTGATAATTATTTATTGTTCAAGTCTACACACAAATCACATATAAAAATAGGCTTTAAACTAATTTTCTCCCGAAAAGACTCTCCTCCCTGCAAGAGAGGGGAGTGGTTGTGGCCGGGAGCCGGACTCTGCCTCAAGCAGGGGGCGTTTGCCCCCTGCCTCCCACTCACCTGGCTGGCACCCACGCCCTCGGCCAGGCACCCAACCAGGTGGCTTCAAGGGGGGGCGTGTACAGCAGCCTAAATTGCTGTGGCGCCAGCCTCCAGCCCTCACTTTTCGTTGTCCTGTCGCGAGTCACCCACCCTCCACTCCCTTAGAGCAGGGTTCCAGTTTTCTTTTGGCCTTGCTATGGACCTTAGGTTGGTCGCCCTGGTTGTTTGGGGGGCCTGGTAGGAATTTTTCCATTTGGCATTAGGCTTTTTGGTTTTTTCGCCTACCTCGTAGCAATCGTCACAACTTTCGTGGTATTGGTGGGTAGGTTAGGCATTGGAATAATGTGTTGTGGTGTCGAAGGGCTAGGTATGGCCATCGCCTATGCCTTCAATTTTTGGGTATTCCGTTAAAGGAATCCGGCGGTCGTGTATTCTGTCCGATGCCTGCTTGGCGGGAGGCCATGGCACGACCCTCGGTGACATCAGGGGAGAGCTTATAGTTGGATTAGCATCAACAGGCTCCACCTACTGGTGAATAAACCCCCCTTGTTTCAGACTCACCCCTCTCTGAGGGGGTGGAGTCAGCTGACGTAATCCAATGCCTAAGCCAATACCTTTTCACTTTCTGTAATCAATAAAGTTGTGGCCTTTTCTTGCCCATTAACCTTATATCACGTGTCCTTGTGTTTCATTCCACTGCATGGGGTACGGGTCCTCGAACCACAACGAACTCTTCTAAACAGCTTTCTTTTGCATTTGGCTACCTTTTTGTTGCTAGTCAAGATCTCTGATGGAATATTAGGAAGTGTAGAACCAGGATGATCTAAGAAAGCATCAAAGTATGTGGAGGCACAGATCAGAATTCAAAAGAATGAATTCCTCGAGCATCCTTAATTCACAAGAAGATTTATATATGAAGATTTGCAGTTTTATAGCCCTATTCAGAGGGTTCCAGATGTGTAACAGCCGAATTGACTCCTTCATCACCAGTGAACTTTCCATCTTCAGTCAAATAAGTTAAAACAATGTAGGAAGAACAGAAATGTTAACTGTGGAAAATGAAAGTTGCCCCATCTCCTCTCCCTCATATTCTGTAGTCCTATTAATTTTCTTTATGCAACCCAGGTGAGTCAAGAGAATCCATTAGCTGTGGGCACAAAGTACTCTAGCACAAACAAACAAATCACATAACGCGCACATAAAAGTGAAAGACTGCCTTTGTGTCCCATTCACTTATATCACATGCAACACAAATCACAACCGAACACCATTTGAGCTATTTTCCTACTGAAAGGAAACATTCTACAGAAAACCAAATGGTGGAACAGGCTTCAACTATTATAGGCTTAGTACTGCCCCACCCCTTCCAGCAGTATGTCTTTGCGTGTTGAGTCCCACAGTGCCACCCCCAAAATAATTCACACTTCACACTTCAATTTTTGTTTAAGGTTTTTGGCATAATTTTGGCCACAACTTTATTCAAATACAAAAAACTTGAGTGGTTGCTTAGGCATTGGTTATGACTATCTGTCCTTGCCCCCCAAGGACAGAGCTGGCCCTTCCGGACACCACCGGAAGCCAGCGTGGGAAACAAGTATTGGGTGAGAAAATGAAGCTGGGGCACAGACCCACACCTCTCACCCTCATGTTCCGGTGGGGCTTGCACGACCCAAGTCCGGCTCCACGGACAAGGACGAAAGAATGGCAAGCCCCTGGATTCCTTTAACGGAATTCCCTTTCACATCATTTGGAGGGGTAGGCACTTACCCCTCCAAGCACCAATTTAACCAATGCCTAACCGCCAACCTTACAAGTTGTGACGATTTGCTATGTAGTAGGCAAAAACCAAATGGCACCAGCCAATCAGCCAGATGGCAAAATTCCTACTAGGCCCCCGCACCAAGGCGGACGACCCCATGACAGGCAATAGCAAGGTCAAGCGAGCAAAACAAAAAACCACCCTATAAAAGGGCGGGAGGGCGGGTGATCCGATGCAAAACGGCCAAGAGGCCGTCCTTCGTCTGTCCCCTATATTTAAAGCCTCTGACCCCTCCTCTTAATTGGCAACAATCAAAATTCCCCAGCAACCCGATTAACCTCTCAACGGCTGGGTATCACCAAATTTACCTAGTCATGGGAGGGTGGCCTGTTCCTCCAACCGCAACACGTGCTCTCTGCTAGGGAGAACACGCTTTATGGCAACATATCTCCTTTTACTTACAGCAGCTTTACCTCGGTGTTGCAGCATTTGGATTCTCTATATCAATTACAAGCAGAGGAAACAGGGAGGCAGCAATCTAGGGAATTGGTTCAACCTGGACACTGAGATCCAGCTTCAAGGGCTTTCTGGTGGTTCCCTCATTACGAGAAGTGAAGTTACAGGGAACCAAGCAAAAGGGCCTTCTCGCCTTGTGGAACACCCTCCCATCAGATGTCAAAGAAATAAACAATTACCTGACTTTTAGAAGATATCTGAAGGCAGCCCTGTTTAGGGAAGTTTTTAATGTTTGATGCTTTGTTGTGCTTAGTTTTCTTCAACATTTAACAGCTGAAAAAGTTACATGGGCCAGCCTCACAAAACTAAGCTTTGAAAAGACCAATGCCCATCTATTGGAATGAAATTCTTCTATAAACTGCCTGTCTCTTAATCCTCAGCTTTTGTCTGATATCCCTGTTTGTTCGTTAGACTTCGTAAAACAATTTCCCCTCAATTCTTGCAAGGTGGGGAGCTCCTTTTCCTATTTAAAAGACTAGCAGAGAATGTGAAGTACAGAATTTGTTGCCAGAGACCTTAAAAAAAATAAATCTGGGTCCTTTTCTCTGTCGGGATGGTATCCAAAGAAAATGATTAAAAATAAATGACCATCAAGATCCAACCCAGGTAATTCTTCTTTTCAGTGAGAGCAAAACCTCAGACGTAAAGATAGATACAAATCTCTGAAGGGTTGTCATAGTAATCAACACACCAAAAGTAATATTTCTACACCTGGAACTTTTTTCTTCCTTTTTTTACAAGAGAAGAAGAAAAATGATTTGAGTTTCTAATCACAGCAGGAGACTTGTATGGAATGGGAGGTTGACTGTCTTCCTCCACAACCACCTGCTTTTGAGACAAGAAGAGAAAATCTTGCACAATGAGGATGATTTCGGAAAGCATTTCAGTGTGGTTCTTGGGTGCTGGCTTTACCTGTGATGTTAAAAGAGATAGAAAATCTTTTATTTCCTGGCAGGGCACCTTACTTTTCTTTTCTGCCACCCAAAGTGAATGGAGCAGGAAGAGTGCTGGAGAGACTGGGACGCAATTTTTCAATCACTCACGAGTTTTTCTGGTGACTTTGAGCCAGCCACTCTCCCTTGTTCTAGCCTACCTCACAGGGCTTGTTGTTGTTGTTGTTTAGTTGTTTAGTCGTGTCCGACGCAGTTTGGTCAGACTCATGCTGGTAGCTTCGAGAACACTATCCAGCCATCTTGTCCTCTGTCTTCCCCTTCTCCTTATGCCCTCCATCTTTCCCAGCATCAGGGTCTTTTCCAGGGAGTCTTCTTTTCTCATGAGGTGGCCAAAGTATTGGAGTCTCAGCTTCAGGATCTGTCCTTCCAGTGAGCACTCAGGGCTGATTTCCTTCAGAATGGATAGGTTTGATCTTCTTGCAGTCCATGGGACTCTCAAGAGTCTCCTCCAGCACCATAATTCAAAAACATCAATTCTTCGGCATACTGAGAGAATAAAATAAGGTAAGTCCCATGGACTTCTTTGGTGAAATTGTTAGAAAGTGAATATGATTAACGTTTTTAATCTGTTTACTATCAATGAATGTCTGTGCAATGGAAAGCTCAGAGGTTTGTGTAAGGTGTCACCTGATGACTAAGAGAGTGGGAGGAAAAAAGCGTATATCTCCAGTTCAAACTAGGAATGTACAGTGGTACCTCGGGTTACATACGCTTCAGGTTACATACGCTTCAGGTTACAGACTCCACTAACCCAGAAATAGTGCTTCAGGTTAAGAACTTTGCTTCAGGATGAGAACAGAAATCGTGTTCCGGCGGTGCAGCTGCAGTGGGAGGCCCCATTAGCTAAAGTGGTGCTTCAGGTTAAGAACAGTTTCAGGTTAAGAACAGACCTCCGGAACGAATTAAGTACTTAACCCGAGGTACCACTGTACAAACTTGCCCCAATCCATTCTAACTATCATTTGTATTCAGTACAGTGGTGCCCCGCAAGACGAATGCCTCGCAAGACAAAAAACTCGCTAGACGAAAGGGTTTTCCGTTTTTTGAGTCGTTCCACAAGACGAATTTCCCTATGGGCTTGCTTCGCAAGACGAAATGTCTTGCGGGTTCTTGCAAGTTTGTTTCCTTTTTCTTAAAGCCGCTAAGCTGCTAAGCCGCTAATAGCCGTGCTTCGCAAGATGAAAAAACCACAAGATGAAGAGACTCGCGGAACGGATTAATTTTGTCTTGCGAGGCACCACTGTACTTTTAGTTCTGCTGCAATTGTATTATTTTTCACAAGCTTTTGTTCCATTTCAACATCCACTGATGTGGAAATACACCTATTTTTTTATGTAACATAGCACCCAATGCACACATATTTCTCAGTTGTCAACAAATATTTACAGATCAGTTACCTTGCCTGTGTGTTTCCTTTTCCAGTTCATAAATTTGCAGTTTGCAGGCCTTGCTAGTCTTTGGTAGCAAAAGCAACAGAGTCCTGTGGTGCCCTAAAGACAAAGTGAATGAAGGAGTTAATGGACCATCACAAAGCCATCCATGGCTGTAATCCTAACTATGTCTACTCAGCTGTCAGTCCCATTGAATTAAAGAGGGCCAAGATAAGTCTTGTTAGGATTGCAACCTATCTGGGTGGCTTGATTTCCTTCCTTCCTTCATTTTCTTTGTAGGCTGCTTTTCTACAAAGAAATCATGCTCAAAGCATCTTACAACAAAGAAACAGGGATGTATTAAAACATCATCATCATCATCATCATCATTTATTATTTATACCCCACCCATCTGGCTGGGTTTCCCAACAGAATATTCATAGAATCAATCATTAAAAACTTCCCTAAACAGGGTTGCCGTCAGATGTCTCCTAAAAGTCGGATAGTTGTTTATTTCCTTGACATCTGATGGGAGAGCATTCCGCAGGGGGGTGCCACCACTGAGAAGGCCCTCTGCCTGGTTCCCTGTAACCTCAACTTCTCACAGGGAGGGAACCGCCAGAAGGCCCTCACCGCTGGACCTCAGTGTCTGGGCTAAACAATGGGGGTTTATGACCAGGGTTGCTGTGCCTAAGAGAAACCTGGTGGACAAGCAGCGGCAAGATCTGGCCCATCTGCTTCATCCAACCAAGTCTCTGTTACACACGCCAGATCAAGTCCTCCATCCATGATCAAGTCATAGATGGCAGTGGTCTTATGAATAATTGACATGGCATTGCACAGCAGCACCTTGAGGTGATTCCAGTATCCTTCCGGTCAAAACCAGACCCAGAGGCAGGGATAGTCTTCAAACAATGACTAAGCCTGCCTCCTCTGTAATGACATGGTCTGGTCTTAGCGTAACTCCTCCTCCTGCCCGTGATCACTGAGATCGGGTGTCCCAGTGCATCCCCCCCACCCATGAAACCTGCCCTAGCCATTCTTTTGGCTGGGCCCCACTGCCAGGCAGCCCTGACCCTCTCCCTTGAGAACAAAGCATAAACAATACTATAGCCAATAAAACAGTGGGGGGGGGGTACAATTATACCAAAACTGTCAGGAGTCCAGGTTCTCAACTGGATAACACAGTAAGCGTAGGTCAGGGACGTCCAACTCCCAAGAGACTGCGATCTACTCCCAGTATTAAAAAATTGGCAGTGATCTACCCATTGCCATTGCCCAAAGTTGTTGTTTGTTTTTTTTTGGGGGGGGGAAGGAGGTGCAAAACAATTTCTAAGCTTCTTTGGGGATCACCACAGAACACCCGATGATCAACCTGTTACATCCCCACGATCGTCCTGTTGTACATGCCTGGTGTAGGTAATTAAAAAGGAGCATTATTGCCAAAAACAACAGGTAGCTCCGGACGGTTTAAACAAAGCATCCAGCATCATTACTCAGATGACCCTTCTAAAAAGTCATTCTGGGATCTACAGAATGACTTACAACTCTTACGTCTTTGGTTTTTCTTCCTGTCTAGCAACCCACCCTCATTTGCTCGCTTTTGGGACTTATTGGCTTAGCTCCAACCTGATCCGGGTCAGACAGACTATCTCCTTGCCTGTTCGTGCCTAATTGATCTTCCAGAGAGCTTTGGCTGCATTCCAGCCTGCTCTCTGTCGTTCCCTCGGCAACCTGCATTCCAATGCCTGTGGCAGTTGCACTGGGCACTGTTCAGCCGGCTGCAGATCTAACTCTCTCTGTTCTGCAGCAGGCTGTGAAGTTTCACCAGGAGCTGGCTCATTCCTGACAAAAACTAAACCAATCCGGAGCCCCAACCCAACATCCAACCCACCAGGAACAGAGCAAAAAAACAAAAATGCCACCGACTGCCTAAGAACATTTGAAAACACATGGGCAGGGAGCAGGGGAACAACAGCAGAACACCCACCTGCCCCCATCACTTCCCCAGAAGTTTGCTCCAGTGAGTCCAGCCCCACACAATGGGCCCTGCAGTCCTCTCTGCAGCAGATGGTCCCTTGGCTTCCCAGGGTAAGTAACTTCACTTCTCATGGGGTAAGTAAGTGCCGCATTTTTCGCTCCATAGGACGCACTTTTCCCCCCTTAAAAACTAAGGGGGAAAGTCTGTGGGTCCTATAGAGCGAATGCAGGAGGCAGGCAGGCAGGAAAAGCCCCCAAGAGCCTCACACAAGCTTCACGCGGCTCTTGCAGGCTTTTCCCCAGGAGGGAGAAGGGACTGATGCGGCCAGTCAGTCCCTTCTCCCTCCTCGTAGAAAAGCCCGCAGGAGCCGCATGCTCCTTAAAGGGTGTGTGGCTCCTGTGGGCTTTTGCGGGAGGTGCGCAAGGCTAAAGAAGCCAAGGCAGTGAGCGCGATCCATCCCACTCGCTGCCTTGGCTTCCTCTTTAGCCTTGCACAGCCTCTCCAGCCCCCCAGCTGGAGAGGCAGCTCACAGCCTGTCAGCTGCTCTTTGGGGCTGGGGGTGGGAATAATATTTTTTTCTTGATTTCCCCCTCTAAAAACTAGGTGCGTCTTGTGGTCTGGTGCGTCCTATAAAGCGAAAAATACGGTACCTGGAAGTGTGAGGGCCTGGGCTCCACCCCATAGGCCGGCTGGTGAAGGCCTTGAAAGGGAGCAGGCCCTGCAGTCCTCCCCGCTGCCGATAGCATTGCCAATCAACCGGAAATAGAACATCCCCAAAAAATTACCGTACTTTTCCATGTACAAGACTGGGGGGGGGGGGTTACTCAAAAATAATGTTAATAAACAGGGCTCGTCTTATGCACGGGCAGTGCATTGTGGGGACGGGTGATTGGTTGCAGCTCCGAGCCGCAGCTTGTCAGCGGCGATTTGATGGGTGATTGGTTGCTGCTCCAAAGGCTGCCATGGATTGGGTGCCGCAGCGGCAGTTGGGTGTTCAAATTCCGGCTGCTGTTGGCAAGTAGACAGGCGGCAGTTGGCTTCTGCGACACGAGCGATTCTGAGCGTTTGTCATCCGGGTTAGTGATTTTCTGCATTCCAGCCCCCCCCCAAAAGCTCAACAACTATATTTTCTTAAATTTGAGTCCCCCAAACCGGGGGGGGGGGGATCTTATACACGAAGGCGTGTTATACACGGAAAAATATGGTACATTCCAATACTATAAATATAACAAGATTACAATGGTACCTTGGGTTAAGAACTTAATTAGTTCTGGAGGTCCGTTCTTAACCTGAAACTGTTCTTAACCTGAGGTATCACTTTAGCTAATGGGGCCTCCTGCTGTCGCCGCACCGCCGCCGCCCGATTTCTGTAATCATCCTGAAGCAAAGTTCTTAACCTGAGGTACTATTTCTGGGTTAGCGGAGTCTGTAACCTGAAGCGTCTGTAACCTGAAGCATCTGTAATCTGAAGCGTCTGTAACCCAAGGTACCACTGTACTTAAAAAGCATGCAGCACCCAACAGCGAAAATAACAAGGGAATTTCTCTTTAGTCCTAGAAACACCCCTCCCTTGATGTTCCCCATTGTCTGTCTCCTTCAACAGATTCTTATAAGGCTTCCAAAGCAAAGCGTGGGTGGAGCTAAAAACACCCCTCTCAAGATGTCCCTTCATGAGGTTTTCAGTGCAAGCTTGCCATCCTCTCGCATTCTCTTTACTCAAGCATCAGGGAGGGACCACTTAGCACTCAGTGTCCTGGATTATATGGATTCCTGTGGGCAAATCACACTTTTTACAGACATTTTCCTTTGCTCCCTGTACTGCCACTGAACCACATATAAATCCTTCTTTCAATTGCGCATTTTATTCTGGAAATGCATATTCTATACAGGAAATGACCGTGTGTGTTCATCTGCTGAAGTATAACATTCATGTTAATTTATGTTGAAATGTTTGTAGTAAAGGGGTGGAATTCAACATTGTGCTATTTTAAAACAAGTGGGTGGAGAGCACAAGCTATGATCATGTTGCTAATGAATCTGATAGAACAAATCCCAGTTTTTCTTCCCCACCTCACCCCCTGGTTCCACGGCACATTTTTTAAATTATGCAATAGAACAATTTTGTGATCATCTTTGAAAAAAACATATATTTCTTTCCTGACCATTCATTTTCAGATAAGACGTTTGCATGAGAATTATGTTGCACATTTGATATACATATCTTCTCCAGAGACGAGTTTAATCCAGAGCTGCCAGAACTGCACAAATGTAGGTTAGTCACAAATATCTGAAATAATTTGAATGAAAAATTGATGGCTGTCTGGTAAAGAGTTATAGAAATCACAGAGAAAGAAATGTAGGTTAGCCTAGACTGCTAAACAATCTACTTTTTCTCCTCCACAATGATTCCCCCCCCCCCGAAAAACACACACATTAAAAATGCTTACATTGGGAAAGAAATTAAAATTTTTCTGATCCCCAGAAGTAAAGCCTTTCATAGGAACAACTTCCTGAGAAAACTGGCAACGAACATGGTGTCAGCAGAGATTCATAGATGACCTAAGGTAAAGGTAAAGGTACCCCTGCCCGTACGGGCCAGTCTTGCCAGACTCTAGGGTTGTGCGCTCATCTCACTCTATAGGCCGGGAGCCAGCGCTGTCCGCAGACACTTCCGGGTCACGTGGCCAGCGTGACAAGCTGCATCTGGCGAGCCAGCGCAGCACATGGAATGCCGTTTACCTTCCCGCTGGTAAGCGGTCCCTATTTATCTACTTGCACCCGGGGGTGCTTTCGAACTGCTAGGTTGGCAGGCGCTGGGACCGTACGACGGGAGCGCACCCCGCCGCGGGGATTCGAACCACCAACCATGTGATCGGCAAGTCCTAGACGCTGAGGTTTTACCCACAGCACCACCCGCGTCCCTATGAGTATGTAAAAGAGTTTGCATGCATGCTTTTCCACAGCAGGAGTGTGCATGGATGCTTTTCCACAGCAGGAGTTCATACCACCAAAGATATGAGGAAAGCCACCTTTAAAAACAAACAGCAGCTTCACTCTTCGGCAATAAGCTTTCCATGCTGTTTTGTTTTGTTGTTTTGTTGAAATGACACACAAGGTTCTGATGGCACATGCAGTCTCTTCTACTGTAACTTAATCACACTTAACCTAAGGTTACCAGATGTCCCTGTTTCCCGGGGACAGACCCCAGATTTACAAATCAGTCCCCTGACAAAATCCATCTTCTTTAGTAGGAAGTTGAAAAGTGTCCCCGGATTCATTGAAAAAAATCTGGTAACCTTAACCCCCCAAAGAAGCTGCATTCTAGGCCAAATTAGGTCCTGGGACCCCTTTGGCCATGGCTGGTGAGGAGCAATGGTGGGCAAGAGTTTTTGCACATGTCATGATCTCCATGGATCCCCATGGGAGTGGGAGGGAGTAGAAGCTTCCCACACTGGAGTTCAGGAGCATTTTGCCCCATGAGCTTCCCACCCACCCTTAAGTTAGCCTTCACTGAGCTATTTGGGTCACTGGTGGACTAGGGCTGGAAACCATTCCTCCCCTCCCAACCAGGTTTGCACTAGGTTGGGGTTTCCTTGCCTTTCCCCCAGTGAAAATTATGGATTTTTTTCATTGGGTGGAAGATTGTTGTCTTTGTACAGTTGCTGGATACATATTCCCTCATTCCCTTTCATTGCTGCTGCCACCATGTGAACATGGGGCATTAGTGTTTTGAAGAAAACTGTAGATTCATTTCAGTGTTTGTGACAGGGTTCTGTCTTGGGCCCGGTCTTATTCAACATCTTTATCAACGACTTGGATGATGGATTCAAGGGCATCCTGATCAAATTTGCAGATGACACCAAACTGGGAGGGGTGGCTAACACCCCAGAGGACAGGATCACACTTCAAAACGACCTTGACAGATTAGAGAACTGGGCCAAAACAAACAAGATGAACTCTAACAGGGAGAAATGTAAAGTATTGCACTTGTGCAAAAAAAAAAAATGAGAGGCACAAATACAAGATGGGTGACACCTGGCTTGAGAGCAGTACATGTGAAAAGGATCTAGGAGTCTTGGTTGACCATAAACTTGACATGAGCCAACAGTGTGACGCGGCAGCTAAAAAAGCCAATGCAATTCTGGGCTGCATCAATAGGAGTATAGCATCTAGATCAAGGGAAGTCATAGTGTCACTGTATTCTGCTCTGGTCAGACCTCACCTGGAGTACTGTGTCCAGTTCTGGGCACCACAGTTCAAGAAGGACACTGACAAACTGGAACGTGTCCAGAGGAGGGCAACCAAAATGGTCAAAGGCCTGGAAACGATGCCTTATGAGGAACGGCTAAGGGAGCTGGGCATGTTTAGCCTGGAGAAGAGGAGGTTAAGGGGTGATATGATAGCCATGTTCAAATATATAAAAGGATGTCATATAGAGGAGGGAGAAAGGTTGTTTTCTGCTGCTCCAGAGAAGCGGACACGGAGCAATGGATCCAAACTACAAGAAAGAAGATTCCACCTAAACATTAGGAAGAACTTCCTGACAGTAAGAGCTGTTCGACAGTGGAATTTGCTGCCAAGGAGTGTGGTGGAGTCTCCTTCTTTGGAGGTCTTTAAGCAGAGGCTTGACAACCATATGTCAGGAGTGCTCTGATGGTGTTTCCTGCTTGGCAGGGGGTTGGACTTGATGGCCCTTGTGGTCTATTCCAACTCTTCTATGATTCTATGATTCTATGATTCTAAGAGCAGCTTCCATTCTTCTGTCTCTTGATTATGGACCTGAATGTAGCTCACGACTTGGGGTATGTTGGAAATTAAAGCATTAAAATCTATTCCGTGTGGGGATAAGACCATTCAGAAAATGGCTACCCTCCTCTCTCAATATCACCCTAAGACACACTAATAAATTGTTTACTTCTCCATTTCCCCTGATCCCTGTCTGATGCTTTCCTTCCTCCTTGCTAGCTTCTCCTCCCTTCCCCGCCAGTTACTCTTACCCTACTTCCCTTTGCTCTGTTTTCTTTCCCCCGTCACCCCTTCCCCCTCCCACATCCTTACCCAAGCAAGCAATGATACTTCCCTATGGGAACCACTCGACTCTCATCCTTTTGAGGAGACAGCCATTTTAGAATCCTCCCCAAATGCATTACCCAGCATCAAGTTGGACTTCTGAATTTTTGGGATTCCAAAATAACCACTGCCTCATGGGGCTAGAAGTAGAGCTCATATAGAAACACAAGTGGCGCTGTGGTCTAAACCACTGAGCCTCTTGGGCTTGCCATTCAGAAGGTCAGCAGTTCGGATCCCCATGTTGGGGTGAGCTCCCATTGCTCTGTCCCAGCTCCTGCCAACCTAGCAGTTGGAAAGCATGCCAGTGCAAGTAGATGAATAGGTACTGCTGTGACAGGAAGGTAAACAGCATTTCCATGCGCTCTGGTTTCCATCACAGTGTCCCATTGCACCAGAGGTTGGCCACATGAGCCAGAAACTGTCTGTGGACAAACGCCGGCTCCCTCGGCCTGAATGCGAGATGAGCCCCAACCCCATAGTCACCTTTGACTGGACTTAACCATCCACGGGTCCTTTACCTTTACTAGAACTGCCATCATCCACTTGAGTGACAAACACGCAGTAAGATCCCATTTTACAGTAAGTCTTTTTTTAAAAATAAATGCAAAAGGACCTGTGAGGATAAAAGCAATCTAAAAGAAGGCAGGGTGGGGGATGAGGACATTTATTTGTGTTTTTATTTTGAGCATGCATGTGTAACGACTGATGGTCCAGTGCAAGTATAGCTCGGCAATTCAATTAAAGTGCCATTTCTAGAAACTCACACACCTGCTGATTTCTATTTATATTTAGGGATAATTAATAAACTACCCTGCAGAGAGTGTCTGTCGCAGATGGGAAGTAAGGAAAGGCCACGTTTTCACTAGAATGGCAAAGCGGGACAAAGCCATACCCGACATTCCCCTTTGATGCTGAAACCAGGTCTGCTGCCAGGGCAGAGGTTGCAGATGAGGAAATATGTTCCCCATTTCCCTTGCTGTCAGTGATTAATCTTACTGTGGGCAGTACTGCTTTGCCCCTATTATATTCTGAAAGGTTACAGTGAGTTTAATAAGTCTTCTATCAAATGAAAGCGGTTTCAACAGGAGAAAATACTCAAATATTCTCAACACAAAGAACAGGCAACCACTCCCACCCCCAATTTACACGGGGTTATGTTCTGAGGTGGCGCTGTGGGTTACACCACAGAGCCTAGGACTTGCCGATCAGAAGGTCGGCGGTTTGAATCCCTGCGACGGGGTGAGCTCCCGTTGCTCGGTCCCTGCTCCTGCCAACCTAGCAGTTCGAAAGCATGTCAAAGTGCAAGTAGATAAATAGGTACCGCTCCAGCGGGAAGGTAAACTGCGTTTCCGTGTGCTGCTCTGGTTCGCCAGAAGCGGCTTAGTCATGCTGGCCACATGACCCGGAAGCTGTACGCCGGCTCCCTCGGCCAATAAAGCGAGATGAGCGCCGCAACCCCAGAGTCGGTCATGACTGGACCTAATGGTCAGGGGTCCCTTTACCTATGTTCTGAGATACTGTAAGAGCCATTGAGAAAACCTTCAAACACCCTGTTCCGCCCCTTTTTTGTGATGTATTTGTGACATTTTGGGGTCAATTCTGGGTTCAGCGCGATGCCGTATGAGCGATTGTGCACATATTGAACTTGCGTAAATTGGGCAACTGAATCATCACAAATGATAATTGTTTGCATGGGCTTGCCACCATAGCAAAGAGGATTTTGGAGCCCTCACAACCTGAACAAGACCAGTCCAGCCGAGCTTACTACAGGGATGTGAATATCAGGGCTTTCTCTTTCTTTCTAACATGTGCTACTGTGAATGGAACAATGAGACAGGCCCAAGCCGATTTTTCTCAGATGCAGGAAATGGTTTTCCGGTTGCACTGCTCATTTTTTCCATGAGTGTGCTGCTTCTGCTGCCACCACCAGGACCACCACACCTTTCTCCAGGCCTCACTCTAGCAACAGCCAAGGGAGTGCTTCCTCAGAACAACGTGCTCTGGAGAACGCAGTTGTGAGAGTGCCTGTGGCACTGTGGGTTTCCACAACCACTAGTTTAAATTTAAGGGAGGTAGGGAGTTGAAAGTCACTGACTAACTTAGAGGTGTTAAGCTTTCTTTCTAAATCTGTAGCATTTTCATTGCTAAGGCAAACCACACCAGGGCACGGGGGCAGCTCTCTCAGCTATCTTACCCAGAATGCCTCACTCGGAGGGAGACTGCAGCTCCTTCCAAGGCTAGCATCACTTGCTTCACAAATGGTGACAAGAGCAACAAGGGGCAGAACCCCCCCCCACCTGCACTTGTCGCATGTTGGCTTAGGGCAGACATCCCCAACCTGCGGCCCTCCAGATGTTTTGGCCTACAATTCCCATGATCCCTAGCTAACAAGACCAGTGGCCAGGGATGATGGGAATTGTAGTCCAAAACATCTGGAGGGACAAATATTAGGGCTTATCTTAAGTAGCATGGGGAGAGGGGTTCTGGTTTGCAAACATTTTACTGTCTGAAACTTTATATATTGAGCTGCACCCTAACCTTTCTGTTTTCTCCTTTTTAATGTTATACACGTTGGCACCATTGGAGCCCATGTGTTAAGCCCTGAATGAATTCTCAAAAGCTTGTCCATCCATAGACTCAATAAAGCAGACTCCATTAATCTTATCAAATTGGTTCATGTGGAATTGTACTCTGAAGTGTTTGTTTAAAACAGTGGAGTGTGGCAGGGGGAGAAACCTCTGAATGCCTCAGTTTCCGTGGAGAGATGTCTTTATCGTCAAGCCACTTTCTCCAGAGTAATCCTGTTGAACTCGGTAATGCTACCCTTACGTAAGCAGTCTGTAGGTTGCAGTCTACAGTGCCTGCTTCCAGTCTTTATTAGGCCAGGGTCCCTCATCAGTATTCCTTCCTGTGCTCGTTCCTCCTTTTAAGACAGTTTCTTGGAAGTCTTCACAAAGGACAGTTACGCAGTGTGCAGGCAGCTTGTTCATCTTTGGATTCTGTCCACCTGGCCTGCCCCCCTTCCCGCCCACAGAAGCACAATGGGAACTGCACAAGTTCGGCTTTTTTCAAAGCCATTCTCCTACCTGTGAAAGAGAAAGTCGGATTTGCCAATGTTCCTTTTCAGTCTCCATCACAACTGCCTTGCCTCTCTCTCCCCCCCCTCTCCTTTTATTGTGGCTGCCTCTGACACTTAGCCGCGTCGTTCTGAAGTTGTTCCTCTTCTTCCTCTGCCTTGTTGTATTCGACACTTTTGGCTTTTCGAGATAAGGGCATCTTCTGAGCTGCAGCAGCAGCATCCCATTTGCAGGAGAGTGCCTTGCGGAAGTGTGTGCAGTGCGGAAATCATATCCACTCAGCTTTGCACTCAGAAACAGAGAGACTTTCCTAGGTCACTCAACAAAGCTGATCCCCACCCCCCTGGCAACAAATGCACTCTTCCCCCCTCCATCCTTTGTTTCCAGGTGTGTGGGGGGGTGTGTGGGCATGGGGGTGTTTGTACATGTTCTCTTTTCCTTGCTACCACTTGGTTCAATTGATCCACCTAACAACAATGGAAAGAATGCTATTCTTATGTTTCTTTCTTTGGATCAAGCGAGCTAGTGTTGTGTAGTGGTTAGAGCAGAGGTTTCCGAACTTTGTGTTGCGACATGTTAGTGTATCAGCCACAGTGCATGGATGTGTTGCATGAATGCTCCTTGCACTCCTCCTGACACTGGAAAAGGTGCTTGGCCAGTAAAGCAAGATGAGTGCCGCAACCAGAGTTGTCTGCGACTGGACCTAATGGATAGGGGTCCCTTTACCTTCACCTTTATGCTAGTAAAACTGAATTACTGTGTTGTGAAATGATGCGTGTCTAACAAGTGTGTGCATTGCCATGATCTCAAGGTGGCTTACATTATTCTCCCTTCCTCCCTTCCTCATCCCATCCCTGATCTCTTCTTGAATCAGGGAACTGCCCCCCCCCCCGCAAGATCCAGATTCTCTCTGGCCTCCCTGTTCTTCATGAACAAAGACCAACACTCTCCATTGGTAGAGGCACTGGTGGCATCCATCCCCTGGTCATATGGTCTTACATATATTTGTCTTATTTTTACCACCTCCAGCTTCCCATTTTGATCACATCAACCTCCTCCCACTGTAAGATTTCTAAATCTTAACAGATATCAAAAGAAACAGACTGTGGAAATAATAAGAGATCCTACTTATAAACGGGATGAAGAAATCTTCATTGTTTGTGTCAATTGCATTTTCTGAAAAACCTATTTTCTTCTGAGCAACTGTCCTCAAATATTTGCTCTTCCCAAATTTCTCAGCCAAGTCACTCAGCAGGGGTACGTGTCACAATGGAGGACATGACACCATTACTTTAGCTAACTTGCTTAACAAGATGAATTGTTCCCCTTAAGGAAGTGAAATGTTATGAGTTTATGGGTGCCAGACTCTCTTATGCCATGAGTTTCTAGGTGCCAGGCATTGAATCCCTGGAAACTGAACATCTGGGGAATTGATCTATGCCTTTTTAATGTACCCCAATCTCTATATTTGATTATTGGCTATTAAAAACTGGTTGAAACCATTGTATTTCATTCGCAAAAGAAAATCTGACGTGATTATGATAAAGGTTTATAGACAATGGGTGACACATTTATTGATCCTTTCCGTAAGTTTTTATATGTCCAATGTATAATTTATATACAGTAATCAGTAAGGGGTCGGGGTGGGAAGCAGTTTTGAATATGAAACTGGTGGATGCCTGTTATTAATTCAGCTCAACTTCATAGAATCTTTGAGCTGGAAGGAACCCAAGGGTCATCTAGTCCAACCCTCTGCAATGCAGGAATCTCAGTGAAAGCCTCCATGACAGATGGTCATCCAAACTCTGTTTAAAACCTCCAATGAAGAAGTCCACTACTTCTTGTGGGAGTCTGTTGGACTAGATGACCCTTGGGTTCCTTACAACTCAAATATTTTATGATTCTATGAAATGGATCTGGATTAATGACAGTCATCCACCAGTTTCATATTCAAAACTGCTTCCCACTCCAACTCCTTACTAATTACTATAGATAAATAATACATTAGAGTAGACAAATAAAAACTTACAAGAAGGATCAATAAATGTGTTACCCATTGTCTATAAACCTTTATCATAATCACATGTCAGACTTTCTTTTGTAAATGAAATAAAAGGGTTTCAACCAGTTTTTAATAGCCAATAATCAAATCTAGAGCTTGGGGTTCCTTTAAACAAGGTTTAGATCAAATCCCCAGATATTCAGTGTCCAGGGGTTCAGTGCCTGGCACCCAGAAACTTATGGCACAGGGGAGTCTGGCACCCACAAACTCATAACATTTCACTTCTTTGCAACCTTAGGAAAGCTGTTTATTGGCAGAACACACTGGTCAGAAACTGAAAGAAACAGGGGGACGAGGAGGTCTAAGGGTGAAGCCCTGCTCCTGTCCATCATAATACTGGACAGATTACTAGAGGGTGTCAAGAGGGGTTATTTTTAACTCTTAAGTGAGAAACAGCAGCCGTCGTCTAGGCCGGAAGTGTTGTCCCTTGGTGACCCCTCCATGTTCAAAAGTGTGTGTGTTTGCAAGGTGTTTCTTGTCCTGTCCAGAAATGCACCGTGCTGGATGAAGCCAGCTCTAGATCTTTTCTAAATAAATTGAATAAAACCACTTAACCCACTGAAAGATATATTTGAGAAATAAATATTATGGGGAACAATGCCCATTGTTAAGCAAGGTAGCTAAAGTAACCGTGTCATGTCCTCCATTGTGACACATCCCCCTGCTGAGTGACTTGGCTGAGAACTTTGGGTTGAGCAACTATTTAAGGTTATTGAGTGAGAAACAAGTTGGTTTGGGTGAATTGTGTTTGCTGAAAAAAATGAAGATTTTTTCATCCTACTTGTAAGTTGGATCTCTTATTCTTTCCAAAGTCTGTTTCTTTTGCTATCCCTTAAGATTTAGAAACATAGGGAACCAGTTCATGGTTAGAATTATTTTTAAAGATTGTCCTCAGGGCCACCTTAGATGCTTTGAGGAAAATGGCTTGCAGTGCAGAGATAGAGAGTATCGAGGAAATAACTATAATCCATTTTGTGACCTTCTTCCTTTTCTTCCCTAGATCCTGCTGTCTGCACAGGATGAGAGAGCTGCTGGCCTCCTGTTGCTGTGCCATCAAAATCCATCCCCTGGACCGTTTGGAGGAGGATACTGTGATGGTTGATGGCAGAAAGATTAGAGTTCAGAGGATTTATGTGAGACCGAGGAACCAGGGGATGGATGCCACCAGATGTTCCAGTCTGTGCAGGATGAGAGAGCTGCTGGCCTCCTGTTGCCGCTCGATCAAAATCCATCCCCTGAACTGTATGAGGGAAGAAAGCGTCATCGTAGATGGGAGGAGGATAAAATTAAGAACGATTTATGTGAGACTGAGGAACCAGGGGATGGATGCCACCAGTGCTTCCACCAGTGGTGAGTGTTGATCTTTGTTCACGAAGAACAGGGAGGCCAGAGATAATCTGGCTGGCTGGGGGGGGGGGAGGCAGCTCCCTGATTTAAGAAGAGTACAGGGATTGGATGAGGAAGGGAGAATAATGTGGGCCACTTGGAGATCCTTGCAGTAATAATAAATGGAAATATTAAGAATCTTTTCTCTTCTTTTCTCTTCCAGGCAGCGGCAACAATGAGGCCAGCAGCTCAAGCTGAGCTCTCCCCACCAAGGCCCAGTTCCCCCTTCCCCAATTAAATATTTTTTCTTCTATTCTAATGAAGGTTGTATTACAAATATGCTAGTCTTTGGTTGTGTTAATGGAAAGAAGAAGAAAAAGTCCCAGCGAAAGAAGAATGGATATAAAAACTTATGGAATATGCAGAAATGGCAAATCTTACCGGGGGGGGGGGGAATCAAGATAACAAACTTTTTAGATATTTCTTATTAAAATGAGAGAGGAAAGTATCAATGAAAAGAATTTAAGGAATTATCAGGCAATTTTACAACATGGATACCATATCATCATTTGAACCAAGTATTTAAGAAAGATATGATATGAGGGTTTGGGGAACAAATATCACAACTGGAAGGAGATCTGTTGGAATGTAATGTAAAAGTGCTGTCTAAAATGTATAAGATATTATTGGAATGGGAGACCAAGGATGAGCAAGTAAATTCCTCAATGATACATTGGGCAATAGATACTGGTTATAATATAGATATGGGAGCATGGGAACGATTGTGGAATATAGATATAAAACTTACATCATGAAAGAAAATTATATGAAAAAGTTATATCAATGGTACCTAACACCGAGTAAATGGCAAAAATGTATAAATCAAAATCAAATAAGTGTTGGAAGTGTAAAGAGAAAGAAGGTTCTTTTTATCATATGTGGTGGTCTTGCAGTAAGATTAAAGGTTACTGGGAAATGATATATAATGAACTGAAAAGGATATGCAACATAATTTTTATTTTTAAAAAAAACCCAGAAGGTTTTCTTTTAGGAATTATAGGGACAGAACTACCTAAATTGTATAACAAAAAGTTCATGTATGCAAATGGTTTATTGAATATTTAGAAATAAACTGTAAACAGATAAGAAGATTGGCAGTTTTATTGTAATAACCTGCAGTTTTATAAGAGTATTTAAAGTAGCTGAATAAATGAGCAAATAAAGTTAATTTGGATACGCAGAAAATATTAAAAAAAATTAAGGAATTGAAGAAAGAGGGGGAAGGAAGTCAAGTTTTGAAATGTTAAGATGATTGTAAAATTATTGAAATGTATAAAATTGAAAATCATAAAAAATAAAAAAGGAATGAGTCACAATAGAGACTGCAGTTTCTTTTTGATGCATGGTTTGTATAAAACTGAAAATCATAAATGATATATAAAAAAGAGAAAGGCAGGGCATTCCTGTCAGCATTCACCTGCACAGTGCTGGCTGCCCCCCACCCACCTTGCCCCTCTTCCGGGAAGCTGCAGTGATGCTGCTGCCAGGAAACTTGCAGCTAAGGTACCTCTTCTACCAAACTCTTTTATTACACTTTTTTTTTTGCCCAACTTTCTCTCCAAGGAGTTCAAGATGGCATACATGGTTCTCTCCCCCCCCCTCATTTAATCCCCTTAACAACCCTTTGAAATAAGTTAGGTTAGATGCATCAAATTCCTAGAATCGAACAGCTGGAAGGGACCCCAAGGCTCATCTAGTCCAGCCCCCTGCAATGCAGGAATCTCAGTGAAAGCATCCCTGACAGATGGCCAGCCAACCTCTGCTTAAAAACCTCTGAGGATGGAGAGCCCACCACCTCTCGTGGGAGTCTGTTCGACTGACAAACAGCTCTTACTCTCAGAAAGGTTTTTTTCTACAAATGTTTAGTTGGAATCTCCTTTCTTGTAACTTGAAGCCATTGGTTCGAGTCCTACCCTCCAGAGCAGGAGAAAACAAGCATCCTCCCTCTTCCATGTGACAGCCCTTAAGATATTTGAAGATGGCTATCGGATCTCCTCTCAGACTCCTCTTTTCCAGGCTGAACATACTGTGATGGCCTGGGATTCAAACTCGGATGCTGAACCTGAGGGATCCCAGCCTGCACAGGATTCCCCGCCTCCAGAACCAGCTGAGCTGGGGCTGGGGCATGAGCCTGAAGGGTCCTCACCTGTGCTGGCTCCTCAGGTGCAGGCATCAGCTGAGTCTGCTGTGGCTCCTGAGGTGATGGAGGACCCATTGCCTGCAGGTGCTCCACTCTCAGCCCCGTCAGAGGAAGCTGAGGTTGCCTCTGGGTCGGGTAACCCTCCAGCCTCTCCTGAGCTACAGGGACTCAGGGCAGAGAGGTGGAGGGAACTAAGTTCCCGCAGGAGGAGTGCTCGCCTCCAGGCCAGGAGAGGCGAGTTACCAGAAGATTGGGACCGCCCTATGCCTTGGGGCAGATAAAAGCCGGCCGGCCCCAGTCCCAAGCTGCGGGAGCAACATTGTTGGTTGCTAGTTCCTGCCTGAACCCTGTCCTGCTTTCCTGCCTGAGCTCCTGACCCGTCCTGGCTCCCTGCTTGCATATCTGTTCCTGACTTTTCACCCGACTCCCTGCCCTGCACCCAGCGCCAGCTACTACGGACTGCCTCCACGTTGCACCTTTGACCATGGACCGGACTTGGACCCCACCTCTCGGGTAACCCACGGGACCAGCACACATACCCAGATCCTTCAAGCGTTCATCGTAAGGCTTAGTTTCCAGACCCTTGATCATCTTGGTCACCCTCCTCTGCACGTGTTCCAGCTTGACAACATCCTTCTTAAATTGTTGTGCCCAGAATTGGACACAGTAATCCAGGTATGGTCTGACCAAGGCAGAATCGAGTGGCACAATTACTTCCCTTCAACTGGGCACGATACTTCTGTTGATGCAGCCTAGAATAGCATTAGCTTTTTTCGCTGCTGCATCGCACTGTTGACTCATGTTAAGCTTGTGGTCCACCAAGACCCTTAGATCCTTTTCACTTGTGCTGCTAGTAAGCCAGGTGTCCCCCCCCCCCTCCTATATTTGTGAATCTGGTTCTTTCTGCCTATATGCAAAACCTTACATTTGTCTCTATTGATATTCATTTTGTTAGCTTGTGCTCAGTTCTCCAATCTGTTAATGTCATTTTGAATTCTGATTCTGTCTTCTGCAGCAATAGATACCCCTCCCAGTTTGGTGTCATCTGAAAATTTGATGAGCATCCCCTCAACTCCTTCATCCAAGTCATTTGTAAAGCCATTGAACAGCAATGTGCCCAGGACATAACCCTGTGGCACCCCACTTGTGGCTTTTTTCCTGGAGGACCAAAATGCCCAGGAGGACATTCCTTTTTTATTATTTACGATTTTCAAATTTATACATTTCATTAATTTTACAATCATTTTAACATATCAAAACTCGACTTCCTTCCTCCTCTTTCTGCTGTTCCTTAATTTATATAAATATATATTCTGCAGACTCCAAAGTATCTTAATTTACTCATTTATTCATATAGCCTTGTTGACCAAAGTTCACTCCAATGTGCCCATCAGGTCAAAAGGTCCCCAGTACCCACAGGCCATGCCTGACAACAGTGAATAAAAGATGCCCACAACCCAACACTGCCATCCTTTCTGAAATCTTCTCACCTGTCCAGACTATATGCCAATTACCCAAATTGAAGGAACATCACGCCAACAGACAACATCACTCAACAGTGTGGAGTAGGTGAAAAAGAGAAGACCCAGAGCAAATTAGAGTCTCCCAAAAATATATCTACTCAGCCCCTAGAAAGCAGAAGACTAGCTTGTAGGCCCACACTGAAAAAGGACAAGAGGGTTGTTGCTGATTAAGAAGGGAGAATGCAGGACAGAACAGATTTAAATAGTCTATCACCACCTTTCCCCATTGAGCAAAATTGCCCTCAGGCCATAATATTCTCCCATAGAAAAATACTGCCTTTACTTTTTTTCTAGGCGAGGAGGGGTGTGACAAATTCACCCCCGGCCATAATTGGGGGCAAACACATCATCAGCTAACAACAACAACAAGAAGAACAACAATTTATTATTTATTCCCCACCCATACGGCTGGTTTTCCCCAGCCACTCTGGGTGGCTGCCAACAGATGAATAACAGAATAAAACATCACACATTAAAAACTTCCCTAAACAGGGCTGCCTTCAGGTGTCTTCTAAACATCAAATAGTTGTTTATGTCATTGACATCTGATGGGAGGGGGCCACTACCGGTTCTAGGGGTACTCTCCTCAGGTCCCTTGGCTATGTAGCTACAAAATGATCAGACAGCCCTCGGGGGTGGGGGGATGAATTGATTACCTTCATCCTTCATCCTGCAATCCCTTCCATCCAAAGAGGCCTGAACAGTTTACAAGACTCCTGTAAAATTGGAGAACTCCTCTTAAAGATGGGGATACACAGCAACATGGTGTTAAGTCACGAAATTAAAAGACGCCTGCTTCTTGGGAGAAGGGCAATGACAGGCCTAGACAGCATCTTGAGAAGTAGAGACGTCACCTTGCCAACAAAGGTCCGTATAGTTAAAGCCATGGTTTTCCCAGTAGTGATGTATGGAAGTGAGAGCTGGACCATAAAGAAGGCTGATCGCCGAAGAATTGATGCTTTTGAATTATGGTGCTGGAGAAGACTCTTGAGAGTCCCATGGACTGCAAGAAGATCAAATGCATCCATTCTTAAGGAAATCAGCCCTGAGTGCTCACTGGAAGGACAGATCGTGAAGCTGAGGCTCCAGTACTTTGGCCACCTCATGAGAAGAGAAGACTCCCTGGAGAAGACACTGATGCTGGGAAAGATGGAGGGCACAAGGAGAAGGGGGCGACAGAGGGTGAGATGGTTGGATAGTGTTTTCGAGGTTACCAGCATGAGTTTGACCAAACTGCGGGAAGTAGTGGAGGATAGAGGTGCCTGGCGTGCTCTGGTCCATGGGGTCACGAAGAG
Source organism: Podarcis muralis (assembly GCF_964188315.1). Taxonomy (NCBI): domain Eukaryota; kingdom Metazoa; phylum Chordata; class Lepidosauria; order Squamata; family Lacertidae; genus Podarcis; species Podarcis muralis. Next base: position 19,344,847 of record NC_135659.1, on the reverse strand, counting down.
TCGGACACGACTAAACGACTAAACAACAACAACAAATTTTTTATTTGTTAGCTCTTTGAGAAATAAATTACATGGAAGGAAAGCCTAAGCATTAGTAATATAACAGGGTTTTACTGTATCTCGGGAAAGCCTTCCCTTGAATTTTAGGGATACAGGAGTAAAAACTCCATCACTTAAGGAGAAAAATTTCACCTTTCCCTTGCTAAAATGTCTATTACATACTATAACTTGTAACAGATTAGTAATTCAAAGTGTGTTTAAATAGGATTAGAAATTGCATGTTTGTCATTGTTATTTGGTTATATTTCCTAGCCATGTGTAATATTGATTCAACTTTATTACAGAATCTATTTGAAAGCACAGCTATGGATTTTTGATATTTGTTTAGTTTTCGGTAGGGAAAAATGGGTGAATGTGTTTAAGCAAAGCATTCTTCCATAGCTTTCTCTCACACAAAAATTAATCTTTCTAAAGCAGATGAAAATTAGCATTTTGGTTTAGTTCAGACTACTAATTTTCCAGTCATCTTGACAATGATGATGTGAGACTCAACTTTGTGTTTTGTACCTTTATAAAATGTTTGTCCTGCTCCTGGGATAAGTCAGTTGTTGCGTTGCTTCTATTCCACCTCCAGAAACTGTTCAGTTGGAAGGAAACTGATTCTCTTTTGTCTGGTATGTCTCAAATTGGTGAATGAAATGTTTTTCATCTCCTGTTATTTATTTATTAACAGCCTCATACTCATCTTTGCTTGGGAATTCTAAGAAACAAAAAAAAAATACAGCTCTGGAAGATTTGGTCCACCATCTTGATGCAAAATGGCATCCAAACATAGATGAAAACCTGCTCCTTTATCTTTCATGCAATATTTAGTCATGATATCTTAATAGAAAGCGAAAAAACAAATTTCCAAAATATAAAGCAGATTTGTCTGTTTATTCCTCCAATCTGTAGAACATCCATCATGCCATTGTGCTCCCAGGGCGGTTTCTAAAAATACACAAGCAGTAATAATATATAAAATTATTGAGACTAATCCTATTTTTTTCAGTGCTTTGCAGTGCATTTCCCCAGAAGATACACATTTTAACCATAAGATGCACATTTTTGTGTACACTTGTTGCACACTACTTTGCAAATCCCAGAGCTGTGTGAAATCTGATCAGGCGCTGAGTTCCAATCTGCAAGCAAGTTTGGAACTGTCAAATTGGATCAGTCAGCTGCAAAAAGTCAGACAATGAATGCTTCTTCCTTTCCTATCCCTAGCAAAGACTTGAACAGTGGTCTTGGACTCCAGGGATATAAAAGAAAAGAACTTAAAATAAGTGTTGGAACTGTGTTGCAAACAGAGCACACAATTGGTGCCCCTTTGTGGACAGAAGGCTTTTTGATCCAAAGGAGCGGAAGAGGGATTGAGTCAATCTTTGCCAATTCACCTTCCACTGATTTGTAAGAGCTGGCCTTGACACCAGACTTCTGAATGGGATGGGCAGGTTGAATGGGGGGAAATGTTTGTTCAATGTGAGTGATTTTTTTCATGGGGGGGTTGAGTTTTTGTTAATGTTGCTCACTAGCATTTATATGGCTGGTATGTGTGTCCCCCCCCCCCCCGGACGTTAGCTTATATGAAATATTAATGTATTATATGGTTTCCCTTCTTTTCCCCCTATGGTATTATGTACTAAAGGTACATAACGTAGGTGGGGCTGTGGTCTAAACCACTGAGCCTCTTGGGCTTGCCAATCAGAAGGTTGGTGGTTCCGAATCCCTGCAACAGGGTGAGCTCCCGTTGCTCTGTCCCAGCTCCTGCCAACCTAGCAGTTCGAAAGCACACCAGCACAAGTAGATAAATGGGTACCGCTGCAGCAGGAAGGTAAACGGTGTTTCTGTGCACTCTGGTTTCCATCACGGTGTCCCATTGCACCAGAAGTGGTTTAGTCATGCTGGCCACATGACCCGGAAAGCTGTCTGTGGACAAACACCAGCTCCCTCAGCCTGAAAGCGATAGTCGCCTTTGACTGGACTTAACCCTCCAGGGGTCCTTTACCTTTACCTATTATGTACTGTATATTGTTCTTTGCCATAAGTCACGAGGAGACCTTCAGGTGACAAGCAACTAATAAGTGTAATAAAGAATAATAAAGAATACAGACACAGCTGTTCTAGAACATTGAGCAAGTCCAAAAGCCGGTCACAAAAATTTCCTCAGTAGTATAATGGTTGAGGAGGGCCCTGCTGCTTGCTGCACCACCAATAATCTGACAAGTACAGAGCTTTTGAACTGATTCAAGGTGATGTTTCTCATTCACACTTGCAAATTCCCACGCTTGGTTTTCCTGCCTTCCATTAAACAACACCTTCTGTGTGAATGTACCCTAACAGCCTGATCCCAATGAGGTAAAAATGGAATCAGACTTACTCCAAGGAAGTCTGCATAGGATTGCTGCTTGCAGGTCTACCTAGCTGTTCCAGAAGTGAAGAAGTGGGAAAGGAATTAGGTGAGAACAGCTCCAATGCATAAAAATAGTGTAATTCTTTAAAAGTCAATAAGACACTCTCCTTTATTTAAGAAGTGAGAAATATTTTTCAACGCCAGAATGCTTCAAACAATTCTGCCTATTAAAAAGCCATTAAAGCCGGGGACGCACAGAAGCATATCCACAACAGCTGTTCTGAGGAAATACTTTGTATTACGAACTATTATTGGAAAATGAAGGTCAAGTAGAACAACACTGTTCACATGAAGTTGTTTTCCTTTTTGTTCCACCTCTCCCTCTCTCACACAAAATGAACAAGACTTTATTCTTTTAAAATGCATCAGATGAAGGGAACATCGGGGAATACGCAGCTGAGGCAAAGTCAGTGTGACTATAATTTTGAGGATTGATGGCGGAATAGAAAACGACTTAACACAAAATCCATATAACACACTTCCCTATGGATATATATCATCTGAAAAATGGGGAAGGGGGGGTGAGATTCCCCCAGTATGAAGGGGACATGAAAATGAATGCTATCATTTAGTTTAGTTATATAACCTAATGGCTTAAAGTGTGAAGCCTGTGGGTTTGGCTAAGGAAGCGCTTCTGATCATAATTCAGGAAGTCAGGTTGCTACCAGCTCCTTTTAGGGAGGTTCAGCTGAAGCCTCCATTATACACGTTTAGGTGTTAGAATTCCTGCTCCATGATTGCAGTCATGGGATTGTTGTCTATCACATGACGGTATATGTTTTGACTCCACACAGTGGGAAGTGATGGAGACAGGATGCTTGTGTTACTGTGTTCCGTGAGGTGGGACTATTGTCCTTTCTTCTTTTTTTCTTTGCTGTCTGATGCTAGAGAGAGAAGGAGCCATGTTGCAGTGCTCCGTGTGTGTTTATATGTAAATAAAGTAGATTAGCCAAAATGCTGAGTTCCTGAGATCTGTCACACGAACTGCGCAGACTCTGCGGATCCCTAAGTGTGCCGGTGTCTGTTGGCATCGGTCACTATGATGTTCGGGCAGAAGAAAGCTTTTGAAGCTCCCAAACAAACGACCAGGAGGGAGAGAACATGCCAGTCGTGTATGTGTCTCTACCAGGGTCCTACTCGAGTGTAGGACGAGCTCCTGACATTAGGCACCTGACAAAGGTGTTCCTCTTTGGCTGATTGACACCTAGTGCCATTTTAAAATGTGTTGGAGAGGTGGGGAGGTTACTTGGTTGTTTTTGTTTTCCATTTTATTTATTTATTATTATGCATTTTGTGTTTTTATATTGTGATTTTATGTTTTAACTGCCCTGAGACCTGTGGGTATACGGCGGTATACTACTACTACTACTACTACTACTACTACTACTAATAATAATAATAAACAACCAACCATCCCCCACTAAGCCCAGTATGGCTTTCATTGCATCAAGGCATTTCCTCCCTCCTTCTCACTGATTGTATGGCAATGGTGATCTTGGGTGTTGCGCTGGGCCAAAAACGTAGCCTCCAATTTCTCTCATGAAAGAGGATTCTGTTTTTCTGACAGACTCACATGGCAGTTTAGAATTTCCTTACAATTCTGTGAGTCACAAGGGCTGTCCCAGAACACTAAAGGTCTCATGGTTCTAAAACTGTTGAAATGGCAGGAACATGGGAAAGAGGTGATGCATTGGTGAGGCTCCCTATCCTCCTCTCCTTCTCACCCCTGTAATGGCAGAGCTTGTAATTGGTTGATACTCCTTTAGCGATAAGGACCTGGTAGTTTGAGGGCTACCTGACCTGGGCAGTTTCTTAGGCCTGCTGTTTCAGTTGTGGCAGAAGGCCTTAGAGGCTCCTCTGAATTTTTATTAAAATGTTTCCCATTGTTGGTGTCTGTTCCTGGGCCAATATACTGTTCATCCTCTATGCCTTCCTGTCCACTGATACCTCTTCCTGAAAATCCCCACTGCTTTCATTTCTCCTTGAGGAAGGATCAGCTTAGAGTTTTGCAGGGGTTGATCTCAGAGGGGCTACATTTGCCCTGCAGGCATGTGTTTATGCACATTTAAATGCATCACCCATCCCAAAGACTCAGGTGGGCTTTTTTCTGCTCCGCTTCCTTGCATTGTTGCTTTTCTGAATTAATTTCTGAATCTTATATCCAGGCTGGAATGAGAAGAACAAGAGGAGAAGGAAGGAAAAACACCCCCCCCCCAAAAAAAAACCCCGCACTTACCCTGGGCTTTGATGTGTGTTATATGTAAAATAACTGGACTTGTTCTGCACTACAACCAAGTTATCAGTTATGACCACCGAAGCATGAGGTAGCTGCTGAGCGTCAAAATCCCTTTCCATGCTTGCATGTGTTCGCATTGACAGCTTGGCACCTAACAAAAGACAAGTAGGCAAGCTTCAAATTAGACCATTTGTTCCCCTTTATTAACGAAGCAAAATAAAAGCCCCCACTGGCAGGCTGCCTGTATAAGCTGTCCCTTCAGCACCACATAGCATAGGCATTAATTAAACCAGTGACTTCTCCCTACCCTCTCTCTGTAATAAGATGCAATGATGCAAGTTAAAGTGAATTTTCTATAAAGCTGACCCTCGCCCTGGTATTTCTAAGACATTGCGATTTGCATTATCGATTTTGTTAAATGAAGAGAGAGAGAAAAAGTTAGCTACTTGTGGTCACCTTGACTAAATGTCAAAGTCCTTAGAATGCCACTGACAAGAGAGGGAGAGTTTATTTTCAAATTCTGCATGCATTCAAGCTAAATGAAACCACTGGGATCAAAACAAAGTCCCATATCATATTGCATGGTGATGCTAGTATATTTTTAAAACCTTCGTTTACTGTGGACATACCAATTATGTACACCAGAAGTTACTTTTGCAGTTGTTTCTCTTTCCCCAGCAAACTGCAAAATTACATTTCTGTCAGCATATTCATAGCGCCTGCTTCATACAACAATTCACAGGATAGTTTGAGGAAGCCATGACAGCAAACTGGTGTTTGTTGAATTTCTCTCTTGCCTCCTTCCAAGCAGCTCAGGGCAGAATACATGGTTGTTTCACAGAAACCTTGTGCAGTAGGTTAGGCTGAGAGACTGTGATGACCCAGAAAGTTTTATGTCTGAGTCAGATTTGAGCCCAGATCTCCACAGTCCTAGGCCAGCACTCTGTGCCATTAGCCTGTAGCAAAGATAGACAATGTTGTTGTTGTTGTTTAGTCGTTTAGTCGTGTCCGACTCTTCGTGACCCCATGGACCAGAGCACGCCAGGCACCTCTGTCCTTCACTACCTCCCGCAGTTTGGTCAAAATAGACAATGTAGTGCTGTTTAGATACTGCTGGACTATAACTCCCATCTTCTCTAACCATTGTCCATACTGGTTAGGGCCAAAGGACTTTGATTTTAGTTTTATTCCTCTTTGAACTGACACACCCTATGCTGTAAATGTATTGTTCTACATGTAAAAGGGGTGCGGGTGGTGCTGTGGTCGAAGCCACTGAGCCACTTGGGCTTGCCGATCGGAAGGTCAGCGGTTCGAATCCCTGTGACAGGTTGAGCTCCCGTTGCTCTGTCCCAGCTCCTGCCAACCTAGCAGTTTGAAAGCATGCCAGTACAAGTAGATAAATAGGTACCACTGCACTCTGGTTTCCATCACAATGTTTGTTCTATTGTGCCAGAAGTGGTTCAGTCATGCTGGCTACATGACCTGGAAAGTTGTCTGTGGACAAACACCAACTCCCTCAGCCTAAAAGTGAGAGGGGTGCCGCAACCCCAAAGTTGCCTTTGACTTAACCCTTATCTTTCTTTTTTACCACTTCCGCGGGTGGCGCTGTGGGTTAAACCACAGAGCCTAGGACTTGCCGATCAGAAGGTCAGTGGTTTGAATCCCCGCGACGGGGTGAGCTCCCGTTGCTCAGTCCCTGCTCCTGCCAACCTAGCAGTTCGAAAGCACATCAAAGTGCAAGTAGATAAATAGGTACCGCTCCGGCAGGAAAGTAAACAACTTTTCCGTGCGCTGCTCTGGTTCGCCAGAAGCGGCTTAGTCATGCTGGCCATGTCACCCAGAAGCTGTACGCTGGCTCCCTCAGCCAATAAAGCGAGATGAGCGCTGCAACCCCAGAGCCGGCCATGACTGGACCTAATGGTCAGGGATCACTTTACCTTTACCTAGAACAAATGCAGATTGTGCACAGCTGTATGTAAGAGGGGAAAATGTGGTATGAGCTTCTGCTCATGTGTCGATCCCACATGATTGGGACACCAATCACTTTAGGTGTCACCCATCCTTTGACTATCCAGCACAGGAGCCGGAGATCACAGACTGAAGTTTCCTTATAGGCAAGTGTGGACAATGCATAGTGGAATCCACACAGGAAGTGGAGCTGGCATCAGGCATGGACCTTAAAACATGGCATCAAAGCCACCCACCCCAGTCAACACTCAGTTGCCCTATATGTGGATAAGACATGAACAAATTTCAATCCTGAGATTATAATCTGTTTTAACTGTTTTTTTTAGTCTTTATGTTTTATTATTATTATTATTTTCAATGCAAAATTACAACAAAAATTACAAACATTGAATCCCAAATAAAACAGTACAAACAAGAAAAAGAAAAGAAAAGAAAAAAGAACAAAAAGAACAAAAAATACACATCTACAAATAAAACTATATCATCATTCTAATCTAGTTATTACATACATATACACATATTGACTTCCTTCCTCTGTTCTAAGACCTCAAAATTTTTACTTTTTCTAAGTTGTTGTGTCTAATGTAGATTAGTTCTATCTTTATGCTTTTTACACCATTTTTCTCTTTCTTTAACCCTGCAAAGCATCATTCATTACATACCGATATTTAATGTGATTTTAAATTTACGGCATGTTGCACAATCAGAGAAAATTTGATGAAAATGGTGTACCAATGGTACTTAACTCCGGTAAAATTGGCTAAAATTTACAAATTAAAATCAAATACCTGTTGGAGATGCAAGAAAGAAATAGGAACAATGTTTCCCATGTGGTGGGAATGCTGACCTATTAAACAATTTTGGAATGAAATATATGAAGAAATCAAAAAGATGTTTGAAATATCTTTTAGTAAAAAACAGGAGGCATTCCTTTTAGATATAATCACAAACGATATTTCTGACAATCAAAGGAAAGTATTCCTCTGTGCGACAACAGCTACCAGGATGCTTATAGCAATAAATTGGAAAGGGATAAAAATTCTATCAATGAAATAATGGCAAATTAAATTTTGTGAATATATTAATCTGGCAAGACTCACAGCATTCATAAGGGGACAATCGGACCAAAAATTATTAAAAGAATGAGGATGTGCTAAAGAGTGTATGAAGAAACATTGTTCTGGAGTAAGCATATCTGTTTTTTAGTTTTAAATTGTTGTAGCAACATTTCAAAAAGATGTGAACTACCCAAATGACATGCTAGTTACAAATAGATTTTGTAAGTGACAGACGGGATACTTCTTGTAAACATCCTCCCCCCTTTCCCCAGTGAAAACTGTCCATTTCTTTTGGCAATCAGAAGGCCTCAAAAATGACATTTCTAGTCTGTGTTGTGCAGAGAAGGGTTAAGAAGAGAAGGATTGCCTCCTCATTGCCTCAGCAGTGGGGATGCATATATTGACCATAGGAGGAAGGCAAGCGAAGTCATTTGAGAATGAAGCAAGAAGAAGAAAACATAAATTAATTAAAATGAACCCCATAAAACTATCAAAGATGGGAGAGCTTCCTTGATGCTACTAAAATATGAAATAATACAAGTGGCTTGAGCTCATCAAACCAGTCTGTCCAAAAATTCAAAAATTGTTTCAGCTTGTTTGAAGCTTTCCTACCACAGCAAGTCTTATTCGGTTATGTGTGTGTAGACAGCACCCACCTTCATTCTAATCTCAAAAAGGCTTTTTGAGTTTAGCAAAGTCATATCAGCCTCATGCTGCAGAAAGAGCAATTGCTTTGGGGAGGCCTTTGCCTGCTACAGATGTGCTATTGCTTAGTGACTCAAAGAGGATCAAACCAGCTCCAAGAGAATCACGGAGGGAATACATCATCTGATATGTGAAGTGTTTACAATAAGCTGAGCAGCAGGGAAGTGACCTATTACCAAGCATCTAAAACAGAATGTTGACTTATTTGTTCCTTCGCATCTGTCCCTTGAGGTAGCACCTAAATCCTACTGTTATTTATTTAGGAAGTTTTTCTTTCTGCGTCAGGCAGAGGCTTTCTTTCTCTTCAGTTTGGTTCCAGCTGTGACAACTCTCATGGAGAAACTAATTCAACTCCTAGTGGGCGTATGATCCTGTGGTATGTCTGCAGGTGGTTGTGTTACAAAGGCAAAGACAAAACCAACTCAGAGCTGGTTTGCAGCTCAATCATGAACACATCCCCCCCCCCCTGCAATGCATGCAGGAAAACAATGAATAGATAACATGCCCCTTGTGTGAAAATAGTATGACATCTGGTTTGCTACAATGCCTCACCTGTTGGGAAGCTCCTCTGCTATCATTTCAAATGGCCAGCCATACTTATTCAGTATGTTTCAACAGAAAGAAGAGTTTGGATTTGATATCCTGCTTTATCACTACCCAAAGGAGTCTCAAAGCGGCTAACATTCTCCTTTCCCTTCCTCCCCCACAACAAACACTCTGTGAGGTGAGTGGGGCTGAGAGACTTCTAAGAAGTGTGACTAGCCCAAGGTCACCCAGCAGCTGCATGTGGAGGAGCAGAGACGCGAACCCGGTTCCCCAGATTACGAGTCCACTGCTCCTAATCACTAAACCACACTGGATAAAGGGATGGCATGGTGTGACAGCATAGGCTGCAGCTTGAACCATGAGGGGAAAGGAAGGCAACAACAACAACAACAACAACAACAACAACAACAACAACAACAACAACAACAACAACAACAACTAAACAACAATTCTTGCCACTGCCACCAAGCAGATATCTCCTCTCCATCCTTGGTTGCCTCCACTACAAATCACGTTGAACTTTTGGACATTTACTGGCTCCTTGCATTGGGTTAAGTGGCAGAGCACCTACGTGTGAGGTGAGTAACAATGACTCAGACCATCACTCCCCCCCCCCAAAAAAAACCCCAATCTATATTTTTACTTTTTAGCAAGGCAACAAGTTAAACCATTTTTAAGCAGGGGAGGCTTTGCCGTTTGATTCATTACCCATTAGAACAAATAATACCTACACATTTTCTAGACTGTTTCCCTAACCCTGGGAATGACTTTGTTGCTGATTAATTCATCTACCAAACGAAGCATCCCACTGGTGCAAACTGCCAGCTGACTCCCCCCCCCCCCCATTCTTGGTTCACAGCGTAAAATACGGAGGTGACACAATAAGGTGCTCAACTTCTGACAGATGTGCCCTGTTCCTTTTGGATTACTCTGTCAAGTACTGCAGGGGGGAGAATGAGAGAATATGTCAAATTCCCCTAGGGAGAAGCAGCATTGGCCTCAAGGCCATCTTAAGCATATGCAGTAAAAGGTAAAGGGACCCCTGACCATTAGGTCCAGTCGTGCCCGACTCTGGGGTTGCGGCGCTCGTCTCACTTTATTGGCTGAGGGAGCCGGCGTACAGCTTCCGAGTCATGTGGCCAGCATGAGTAAGCCGCTTCTGGCAAACCAGAGCAGCGCACGGAAACGCCGTTTACCTTCCGGAGCGGTACCTATTTATCTACTTGCACTTTGATGTGCTTTTGAACTGCTAGGTTGGCAAGAGCAGGGACCGAGCAATGGGAGCTCACCCCGTCGTGGGGATTCGAACCGCCGACCTTCTGATCAGCAAGTCCTAGGCTCTGCCAGGGTGCAAAGATCCACCCGGTTCTCCCCCCCCCCCCAAGTTGCCCAAAGTGCGCAGCAGAGCTGGCCTGGCTGGCTGCCTCAGCAGCAACAGAGGAGCCCGAGGCGGCAGCAGAGCAAGGCCAGGGCGCTGGGGGGAGGGCAATCAGAGCCCAGCACAACAGCAGTCGAGTCTGAGGCTCGTGTGAGCAGCATGCACTGGGCGGGCCTCTTGATGGGCTGCCAATCCCAGGCACACAGGAGGTTGGAGCAGAAGAGCTGCAGCACTCCGGCAGGCTCTGTTCCACTTGGCAGCAGCTGTCTGCTCTTCCCAATCCCTGAACTCCAAATCTTGGCCCCGGACTCTCAGCCTGGCGCCCCTGAGAGCCCGGCACCCAGGTGCCCCGCACCCCTAGCACCTATGAGTAAGGCGGCCCTGGTTGGCCTCTTGAGATGTCCCTCATCTGCCAGCATCCTCATATTGTTCCTGCAGTTCTAGAACCCTGAGAACCTCGAGGAAGAAATAAATTGGGAGAGAAAAACCTTTCTTGACCTGTGACCTTTCTACTTTCCTCTTCTGATAGCTCCCCCTGCTCAGGGAAAGAGGTCTAGACAGATTCTGAGTCAGTGCCAAATCTGTGAGAAAGGAGTGTGCTCCCCACCCATTGCCAAGAGACAGAAAGTGATGGTGACTATGAGGTCGCTTCATTTTCCTTCTTTGAAAAAGGCTCTAGAGCCAGATAATTCCTCATTATGATGTAATTCAGAAAGAGGGTGAGACCAATGCTTTTGTGTCCCATGACTCTGCCACTGCAGATTGTATGGCAGTGACTTACTCATATTACATTTCTTATATCTTCTCTTCTCGGCATGTCATTGGGATAGCCCTTTTACAGTGATTTTCCTGGTCTATTCCATTTCTGGTTCATGGCAGGAACTTTATATGGACTCCCTCTCCTAGGCACATAAAATTCAGAAGAAGAGATGTCCCCCAAGCAAGGGACCATAGGAGCCAACTCCTAGAGGTCGTAGGGGATTTGGCCCCCACAATAAAATATTTGAGGGGGCCGGGTCCCCACAAAGTTGATGGGCATTCCCATTCAAATGGGGGGGCAGTGTGGTGTAGTGGTTAAGAGCGATAGACTCGTAATCTGGGGAACCAGGTTCGTGTCTCCGCTCCTCCACATGCAGCTGCTGGGTGACCTTGGACTAGTCACACTTCTCTGAAGTCTCTCAGCTTCACTCACCTCACAGAGTGTTTGTTGTGGGGGAGGAAGGGAAAGGAGAATGTTAGCCGCTTTGAGACTCCTTCGGGTAGTGATAAAGCGGGATATCAAATCCAAACTCTCTATGTGGGACAGGGCTTATCTGAGCCCTCAACATATTTTATTCAAGTTGAATAAGGAACTGACATGACTCACTGCCTAAGGGGAGAGAGCTTGTCTACACAGGGTCTCTGACTCCATTGTGGCTGCAAAAGGCAAGGCGCATTGGTGAGGCACTATTGGTGGGGCAGAGCTGACCCTGTGGTGGCAAAGATGCTTTCCTGACTTGGTGTCCTTCAGACCTTGTCTCTACTCCCAGTCCAATATGGGTGGGGAGAAGAAGACTCAGTTCTACTGTGGCAGACCTGAAGTGTGTCCAACTGCTTGGGCTAGCTTTTCACTCCACAAAGTAAGGAACAGCTCCAGTCCAGGGGTCTGCTGGGAAGCACTTGATGTTCCTGAGGAATGGGCATGCTGTTCTTCCTTGTGGAGTCTGTCTGCTTGTTCCAGGTAACCAGGGATGTCTTTACCATTGGGCGAAGTGGCGCGGCGAGCCAGGGCACCAAGCAGTACAGGGCACCAGGGGGAGAGTCCAGGGAGGGGAGAGCAGTAAGGTAAGCGAGGCGGAGTGGGGGTTTGGTGCCTGCGCACCTCCAGCGCCCGTTGGAGGTGGGAAGACTCCAGATGCTTTCCCGCAGTCCGGAGCTCTCTCTGCTGGCTCCGCAACACACCACCTCCTCGTCTGCTTGATGTGTGCTTGCATCCCAAGCTCTGCACATAATAAACATGACTCTACCACCCCTCCCCTGTCCGCTCTACCTCAAAATATCCCCGCGCTCAAGGCTACACTCTGCAACTGCTGCCCCCAGCCCTCCTTCCCCTGCTTCTCCACTGCCTTGCATGGAGCCTGCCTCCTCCCGCTGCCCCCCACCACCTCTGCACTCCTTCACACAAACCGCATTTCCTTCCCCTCCCCGATCCCCTCCCAGGGCTCCAAGTCCATAAACAGTTAAGGGAGAACAGTAAAAACTATATTCATATTGGCCTGGTCCACACGTACTCAAACAATGGTTTGCTGAGACTGTACTGCACTCCTGATCTTTTGCACTCCTGTGACATGCTGAGCTAATCCAAAAATTGGCTTAGTATCTCATCCTAACCTGAGTTTGCGCTTAAGAACAAACCTTGGATGCAGCTCATGGTTAGCAAGGACAGATATTAACCATGAGCTTGAGCTTGGACAACATGCTAAGCCAAACCTTGACTTAGCTCAGCCTGGCTTAGGAGTCAAATAAAGACCAGGTTATATTACATAAGGGTGAAAGGGTGGTGGAAATCTAAGCTGAGAAGCCTAAAACAATGCTATTGTTTCTTAGCCCCAAACCAGGTTAAAATTGTTCCATTCCCTAGTTAGTGAAAGGAGAAGAGGGAAGGCAAACAGTGGGAAACCAAAAAGCAGGGAGAAATAACTTTGGCATCAACAGCTTGAGGATCTGCTCCACCACAGACAGTCTTGCTAACTGCAAGCCAGACAGGTCCTGTCTGAGGCTGCCAGTCCTGTCTGTCCACCAGAGGAGGTTCTTCCAAAAGTAGAAGACCACTCCAGTCTGGAGCTTCTAAACAACAGGTCTCTAGAGACTTGTTGTCTCCAGGGAGCTTACAATCTAAATTTTGACAGGTGGAGACCAACTGGGGGGAAATGGGTAGAAAGGGTACGAATTAAAGTTTGGGTTTGGGTTTGAAACGAAGTTAAGGCAAAGGCTTGAGTGGAAGAGGTGGCATGGAGTTATGGTTGAGGGAAGTAGTGGAGTGGCACCAGGTGGGTGCTTAGAGAGGCATTGCCATCATAATTCCATCATAATAGGTGGAACAGGCAAAGTACTATAAGAAAAAACAATTGCCATAACCAGGTTGTATTACATAAAGGTAAAGGCAAAAATCTCTATGTGGGACAAGAAGCTACAGTTAGAACTGGATATGGAACAACTGATTGGTTCAAAATTGGGAAAGGAGTACGACAAGGCTGTATTTTGTCTCCCTGCTTATTTAATTTATATGCAGAATACATCATGCGAAAGGCTGGGCTGGATGAATCCCAAGCTGGAATAAAGATTACCAGAAGAAATATCAACAACCTCAGATATGCAGATGACACAACCTTGATGGCAGAAAGTGAAGAGGAATTAAAGAACCTTTTAATGAGGGTGAAAGAGGAGAGCGCAAAATATGGTCTGAAGCTCAACATCAAAAAAACGAAGATCATGGCCACTGGTCCCATCACCTCCTGGCAAATAGAAGGGGAAGAAATGGAGGCAGTGAGAGATTTTACTTTCTTGGGCTCCATGATCACTGCAGATGGTGACAGCAGCCACGAAATTAAAAGACGCCTGATTCTTGGGAGAAGGGCAATGACAGGCCTAGACAGCATCTTGAGAAGTAGAGACGTCACCTTGCCAACAAAGGTCCGTATAGTTAAAGCCATGGTTTTCCCAGTAGTGATGTATGGAAGTGAGAGCTGGACCATAAAGAAGGCTGATCGCCGAAGAATTGATGCTTTTAAATTATGGTGCTGGAGAAGACTCTTGAGAGTCCCATGGACTGCAAGAAGATCAAACGCATCCATTCTTAAGGAAATCAGCCCTGAGTGCTCACTGGAAGGACAGATCGTGAAGCTGAGGCTCCAGTACTTTGGCCACCTCATGAGAAGAGAAGACTCCTTGGAAAAGACCCTGATGTTGGGAAAGATGGAGGGCACAAGGAGAAGGGGGCGACAGAGGACGAGATGGTTGGATAGTGTTTTCGAGGTTACCAGCATGAGTTTGACCAAACTGCGGGAAGTAGTGGAGGACAGAGGTGCCTGGCGTGCTCTGGTTCATGGGGTCACGAAGAGTCGGACACGACTAAACGACTAAACAACAACAACAAAAAAGGCAAAACCACAGATGTCTTTAATATAATTCTATTAATTTACGCACTTGAGATTGCAAAGCAAAAAATTGACCAGAAAGCCTAGGAACCAAGAAGACCAAAACTTTAGCAAAGAATGGGGGGGGGATATATAGTTTATCTTGCAGATGAAAACATTAGCAGGATTGCAATAACACTTGTAATGTAGCAAGTACTATGGAGATAATGGAGTGATATAAAAAAATGGACTATTGAATAATATGCAATTGAAAAGGTTAACAATAGGACCCATGGAGGGGAAGGTGGGAAGTCCAGAGATTCGGAGGAATCTACAAATATTATCATTTCAGACTTGTAAAATCAAATAATTTTTTTTTAAAAAAAAAAAAAAAAGATTGCAAAGCACTTGCAAACATCTTTGAATATATTAAGGACTTTCTTTCCCCCTCTTTTTCTTCAGCAGGAAGAAATGGCCTGGCTCACACTGCCTTGTGTACGCTAAACCCTGGCTTTGGTCCATGGAAAAGCTGGAAAAGAGCTTGCATAATGTCCCAGGGTACCATATCCCAGAAAATAAACCATATTCGGAGGAGAACATTCATAATTCAGGGTGTGAAAACCTGGCAACTGCAAGAGGCTAACTTTGTGCAACACAAAGATTGCTTGGACAGCCTGGGAGGCTGGTGGGCGTGATGTCAATGCTATTGTTTTTATCTATCCAGATGCAGATTCAAGAATACAATATGCATCTGCTTTCCCAACCAACAAGGGGAGGGGGTTGATAATGGAAAGAAGACTACTACTTATGTTAAAGAATGGTTCAATTCAGGCAGATAGGAAAATGTGAACAGCCTACACATGGAGGAAGTGCTCCGGAATCCGCAACCTGCAATTGTCCCGCTGAAGGCATTTATTCAACTTCCCTTTGAGAGGCTGTTGTTTTGCTTTCTTTCATGACGGCTATGCCATTGCCTTCCAAGTTTAGAAAGAACTATTTGGGGGCACAGCCTATGGGGATTTAGGTTGATCTTTTCAATAAGCAGGGGAAGGACAAGTTGTCTAATAATAATAATAATAATAATAATAATAATAATAATAATAATAATAAATTTTATTTATACCCTACCCTCCCCAGCCAAGGCTGGGCTCAGGGCGGCTAACAACCAATAATAAAAACAAGTTGAATGAGTACAATTTAAAAACAAGATTAAAATACAACATGAAAACATTAAAATGCAGCCTC
The DNA here is from genome assembly GCF_964188315.1 of Podarcis muralis. Taxonomy (NCBI): domain Eukaryota; kingdom Metazoa; phylum Chordata; class Lepidosauria; order Squamata; family Lacertidae; genus Podarcis; species Podarcis muralis. Next base: position 19,329,144 of record NC_135659.1, on the reverse strand, counting down.
ATCACAGGAGGAGAAAGGGAAAAAAGAAAGAGGGGGAGGGAATCAAACTGATTCTAAGCCAAAGGCCAGGCAGAACAATTCTGTCTTACAGGCCCTGTGGAAAGAAATCAGATTCTGCAGGGCCGTGGTCTCATGAGACAGAGCGTTCCACCAGGCCAGAGCCAGAGTTGAAAAAGCCCTGGCTCTGGTTGAGGCTAATCTAACTTCCTTAGGGCATGGGACCACTAGGGTGTTGCTATTTATGGACCTTAAGGTTCTCCGTGGGGCATACCGGGAGAGGCGGTCCTGTAGGTACGAGGGTCCTAGGCCGTGAAGGGCTATAAAGGTAAAAACCAGCACCTTAAATCTGACCCTGTACTCCACCGGGAGCCAGTGCAGCTGGAAAAGCACTGGGTGAATATGCTCCCATGGCAGAGACCCCGTGAGGAGCCTCGCTGCAGCATTCTGCACCCTCTGGAGTCTCTGGGACAGCTTCAAGGGCAGCCCCGCGTAGAGCGAATTACAGTAGTCAAGCCTGGAGGTGTCCGTCGCATGGATCAGTGTAGCCAGGTCGGGGCGGGAAAGGTAAGGGACCAACTGCTTGATGGGGCGAAGGTGGAAAAATGTCGCCTTGGCTGTTGCTATAACCTGTGCCTCCATGGAAAGAGAGGCATCAAGGATTACACCCAAACTCTTAACGGAAGGCAATGGCACTAAATGGGCCCCCGCAAGAGAAGGGAGTTGGTCCCTCATCCCCATGACATCCCAACCCAGCCATAGGACCTCTGCCTTCGAAGGATTTAGTTTCAATCGGCTCCCACAAAACCATCCAGCCACAGCTTCCAAGCATCTGGTCAGTGTGTCCGGGGCTGAGTTGGTGTGGCCATCCATCAGCAGATAGAGCTGAGTGTCATCAGCATATTGGTGACAGCCCAGCCCAAAGCTCCAGACAATCTGGGCAACATAAAGATGTTAAAAAGTATCAGGGAGAAGATTGCGCCCTGCGGCACTCCACACACCAAGGAGTGGCGCGATGACATCGTCCATAAGCAAACAGCCTTCCTTTCAGCATGGCCAGGGAGAAAACATTCCACTGAAGCAAATGACACTGTGTATGTGAAACATTTAGGCAGCCGTAACAAATCATCATACCATTACCACAATTAGACTAGAGACAAATTAGTGTTGTTGATTATCCAGAGAGCTGGAGATGGCCTGAAAGAGCATAGCTGTCTGCTGTGTTGCACAAGACACACTCATGTATTTATTTCCTAGAATCACAGCATTCAAAGGGATCTACATGAGTCCAACCATCCAGGCTAGACGTGCAATGCAAAATGAAACTACAGAATCCCTGATGGAAGGCCATCTACCCTCTTCTCAAACACCTCCAGTGAAAGAGACCTCACCAGAGGCTGTCTGAGCCACTGTTCCATCATGTGGGGTGTGAAACACAGGAGCAGTCAATTACAACATTCCTAGAGTGTACATGTTTAGACATGGGGAGGGATGTCTGTCCAGCCAGCAGATAAACTTCCTGGGACAGACTTCCTCCGCATGTGACTAGAGGTGGGTGTGGCCTCACCTGTGCAGGTAATGATAAAAGCACAGGGCAGCGGCAGCCATCTCTCTCTTACTCTCTTGCCTCTCTTCCTTCAAAGAAGCAACATCTGCTAAGCTAAAGATGCCCTCTTGGCTCCCAGCCAAGAGAGGAGAAAGGGACTATCTTCTTATAAGATAGAATCCAAATGTATATTACTTCACTAAGTTTAAGTCTGCCTTCTGGGATCTGATGTGAACAGAATGTAAGTAAACTCTTTTTATACTTTTGTAAAGGACTGTGTCGTGTCGTCTATTTTAAGAGGGAATAAAGGGGAAATTACCAGAGTGATTATTATAGAGGCTTAAGCAAGCCTGAGCACACGCTGCCGTTGCAAACTTAAATAAAGGGGAATGTTTTACTCTGCTGATATTGGGAACTTGTTAGTACAAGTTGGATAAGGATATAATCAGTCAATATATCCTCTCCTGCATCCCTGAACATTCCCACACATCGCTCCAACAGTAAGGACGTTTCTCCTACTGTTTGGCCAAAACCTGCTTCCTTAATATTTCCATGTATAGTTTCTGCCTTCCAGAAGCAGAATGGATGAAGCCATAACCAAAGCAACTTGCATCATATGCTGGATCATGCAGTGCTGAACAAGTAAAAAGGTTTTCACCTGATTCCAAAATGACATCTAACCTGATGCAGGTGGGCATAGGCGAGGAGGCTAATCCATCAACTGGGCACCATGGCTGAAAATGCCATCTGCTGGACATAAACTAACCTAAAATAGCAGAAGGTCAGGTAGGAGGACCTCATGTGATGGCTGCAGAGCTCAGGCAGCAGGCTTATGGTGTTCCACCCTGCTGTTGTTGCTGGCAAACGGATTTTGAATGATTATCAAGTTCACTGAAAACTCGACAAAAATGCTTTGAGCAGAGATTATAGTAGGACAGAAGAAATGAGTATATATACCATGGCCAATTTATTTTCTAGATAACTTTAAAACTTGGTCTGTGTGTGTGTGTGTGTGTGTGTGTGTGGGAGGGAGGGTGATTTTACTCTAATCCAGTGGTTCCCAACCTTTTTTTGGCCATGACCCACCTAAACACCTGTAAAATCCTGGTGCCCCCCCCTCATGACATAATTCTTATTATTCAAAAAGTGAACTCATATCCACGTGGAGGAAGCCTTAAAGGCCATTAACGTGGTCTAAACAAGCTTCCAAATTGCCCCGCTTAAAAATCAAATTGCCCCCCGTGGGGCGTGTGCCCCACATTGGGAACCATGGCTCTAATCAAATATTTAGGCTACCCACGCACAACAATTAGTGTAACTGACTACATTGTATATGTGTGTCAGGCAGCAGAGGAAGCAACCCCCACGGCAGGTTGCCAGGAATGGGTAAGACAAGGAAAAGCCCTTGCCACCTGCTTTTTTATTCAATATTTACACATAGAGGCTTGGAATGAATGCAGGCTCTTGGAATAATGGTGTTGTCTTGAGTGACTCTACATCCCCCTTTTATCCCACTTCCTCATTCATCACCTTCTCCCCTATAGGTGGCACTGAGGGCCCTTTGCTTCTGAGCCCTTTGCTCTACTACTTTCAAGGCTCACCAGATTCTGGGAGAGAGGGGAGGGTGTCTGGAATGCTTTCTAAAGACACTGTGTCCATTAGCTGTTGCTCTCCTGGTGCTTCCTCCTCCTCTCCCATTATTTCCCAGCTTTCCCCCTCATCTGCCTCTGAGCTGTGATCTCCCTCAAACCCTTGTTGTAATTCTGAACTGTCTTCCTCTTCTCTGGAAGGGTCAAGCTGGGGAAGCAGTCTCCACCATTCCTCCTCTGCCCAGTCCCTGACAATGTGAGTGGTATAGTGGTTAAGAGCGATAGACTCGTAATCTGGTGAACCGGGTTCGCGTCTCCGCTCCTCCACATGCAGCTGCTGGGTGACCTTGGGCTAGTCACACTTCTTTGAAGTCTCTCAGACCCACTCACCTCACAGAGTGTTTGTTGTGGGGGAGGAAGGGAAAGGACAATGTTAGCCGCTTTGAGACTCCTTAAAGGTAAAGGGACCCCTGACCAGTGGCGTAGCGTGGGGGGTGCAGGGGGGGCCGGCCGCACCGGGCACAACATCTGGGGTTAGGGCAAATCCACAGGTTAGGGGGCGCAAATTACTTGCCTTGCCCCGGGTGCTGACAACCCACACTACGCCACTGCCCCTGAGCATTAGGTCCAGTCGTGGCCGACTCTGGGGTTGCGGCACTCATCTCGCTTTATTGGCCGAGGGAGCCAGCGTACAGCTTCCGGGTCATGTGGCCAGCATGACTAAGCTGCTTCTGGCGAACCAGAGCAGCGCATGGAAACGCCGTTTACCTTCCCGCTGTAGCGGTACCTATTTATCTACTTGCACTTTGACATACTTTCAAACTGCCAGGTTGCCAGGAGTAGGGACTGAGCAACGGGAGCTCATACCATCACAGGGATTCGAACCTGCTGACCTTCTGATCGGCAAGTCCAAGGCTCAGTGGTTTAACCCACAGCGCCACCCTTGAGACTCCTTAGGGTAGTGATAAAGCGGGATACCAAATCCAAACTCTTCTTCTTCTCTTCTTCATTCATAATTTTATTGAAACAATAACTATTCTGAGAATACCATTAGAGTTGCGTAAGAATTAGGATTGATGTGCGGGTGCTGGGAAGGAGGAAGGGGCAGCATAGGTTTCAGAATGGGAAATGAGAGAAAGCACAGAGGAGGCTATGGGTCAATGTGCCCAGATGTATTGGTCTCATCATGCCTTTTTTGCAATCCTCCAATGCTTCTTAGAGCCATGCAAATATATCTAGATGAAATAGTATGGGATACAGACAAGTTATTTCTCACATCTATTGGGAACAACATTAATGTTAACAAAATTGCTTCATTAACTGGAAGCACTTCGCAGGTTGAAACTGCTATATCAGAAGACTAAAGATTTTTGACATTACAGCTTACTGAAGATATGGAGCAAACGGAATAGGAAAAGATTTAGAAGTATTATGTTCTGCAAATAACCTGATCAGAGTGGGTAGAGAGAAACCAATGAATCAAGCTAAGCATGGATTTTCTTTTCCCCCTTTTTCTAAATGACCTTTCTTAATGGATCTGCAGAAATTCCGATGCAGAGCAGAAATGTGTATATTGTGTCACATCATTCTAAAAGCTGATGAACTGCATTGCAACGATATGAGAAAAAGCAGTAATAAATGGAATCGTGTTTTTTTCAGATGTGTAGCTTGAATATGATAGTTGTTATCTGTATAAATGTACTCTGGTCAGAAGCCTTATGCATTTTCTCAGCATCTGCAAATTCAGCAGACGCCTGATTTCATCACTAGGTTTGCATGTACCGAAAAATTCTGTTCTCAACAATGAGACAGAGAGAGAGAGAGAAAATGAAAATTATGTACATTTAGGAAGCGGGGCATATTTTTAATGCTAACTTGTCAGAAGGAACATAATTACCACTTCCAGTGAGTCATGATCCTTCAGCAAGACACATTTCCATTCCCCATACAAAAATGGAATTTGCAGAGCACCACATCTGAATTTTATGCAGTGGTTGACAATAAAACCTGTTTGGGTTATTGCCATATGAATAAACAAGCTCATGCCGCATGCCATGTAGCTTCTGAAGCATATTGCAGAATCTTACTCCTGAGAGGGAAACTGCTATTAAAAGAGATTGGAAAGATGTGATTCTAGGAATTCTATCAAAAGCACATAATCTTCACTGGATTGCCAGAGCTTGTTCCAGAATGCAAATTCCTAATAATAATAACAATAATGTAGAAAAATGTGCAAAAGGAAATGAGATATGGAAATGTCATCTAAAATATGGAACAGACTACTTGGGCTCAGGGCTAATACCTCTCATACTTTTATTGATTATTTTAAGCCACCTTTTATGATATTGAACATGATCCTACCACATCTAAATGCATTTGAGTCTCATTGATTATTATTAATTTTTTTAAAAAAGATATAAACATATGTCTGTCTGTTTGTTTATCTTATCCAGGCTATGCGAAGACATGATCCAATCCCACTGCTCTCATGAGCCCAATTAATTTCATTGCAAAGATTCAACCATAAATTTAAATCTCCCGCTGAAATAGTAATCATTTCCATTGGGCATACATTTTGCCTGAGTTGGAACCTCCAAATTCTGTTCATATTTCAGTACTGAGAAATCTTCCAGCAATTGCAGATCTGCAAAACCTGCAAATCTCCTTGTCCAAGCTATTGTATTCTCCCTTGAAATGCCTGCAGATGCCACAACAGGGAGCTCCAAATTAGGCCCATGCATAAGTTCTGTCCAGTGCCCACCCACTGGTCACTGCACCTCAAATTAAAATTACACCTCAAAGACTTTGCAGACAATAACTCCATCAACGGTTCAACTGACTAGTAAACTCAGAGGAAACTCAAAGCAAAAATTTGTGGAAAAATGGGATGGTTATAGAAGATATGTTCAAAAATACAATAATTATAATTTTGACTCCGTGCTAGCATTCGAGTGATAAAGGAACTAAAAGGAGGTGGACAACAATAAAGGATTTAATATGTTTTCAGAATGTATTAGAAAAAATTATATAGAAAGGTTTATTGTTTTATGTACATTCAAATGTAAGATAAAATATATGCAAAGGGACTTGACAGGAAGTCAAAGTTGAAGAAAAGATTTTGGAAGATAAAAGGGGAAAAATATTTACTTTCATTATTATCATTTTGTGTGCGGGTGTGGGTGTCTGCACATATGTGTGTTGTTGCATGCAATCTTTGGGAGGAAATAAGACGGTGAATAACAAATAACAAACTAAATATCGATGTATGTAATTTTTATTTCTTAATTATATTTAGTGGTAGTATGGCTGTATTGTTTTTTGTAACATAAAATCATTCAATAATTTTTTATTTTTTTAAAAAAGACAATAACTCCATCAACGCCTTTTTGCTTGGAGTTGTTTTTTGCAGTCTGTATCTGGGCTCCTGTCCTTATTTCCCTTGCTTCTAAAAATAAAAAAGGTACTTTCAAGGTCTTCTTGCTACAGCTGATTTTGACAAATACTTCTGGCTGTGTTTCAGAAATGGCTGGCCCACTAGAGTGGACTCACAAAGCTAGTTTATTGCTGGATGGGTTGTTGTTGCTTACTGAGAAGGGAAAGGCTGGGAAGGTGATTGCCTTCACCAATGTGCTTTCACTTTGAGGACCTCCCCACTGCCTTGCCCCTCTTGCTCCCAGTAAGCAACAGTGACTCACCTGTCAGGAAGCTAGCATAGCAGATGCCCAACCACCCAGCATGCTACTTCTGCTCTGTTTGCTATGTATCCAAATGCAGCAAACTCCAGCATTTCTCTCTGAGATAAAGTGGAGATAAACTAACTGCATGGAGACCTTTTATTTTGCCTTGCAGCGGGTTCATCTGTATTCGAGGCAGGAGGAGGAATATTAGGTTGTCCTCAAGTCCTCTTCCCCTTAAAGGCACATGTTCTACACGAACAATAGTAAACAACTTAGTTTGACAGCTCCCAGGTTGCGAGAACATAGTGTGCCATGCATTAATTAACGGGAGCTGAAAGAATGGGAAGTGGAAGAAGATTAAATCCAGCCAAGTGAATAAATTGATTGAAGGAGAGGACTTTGCTGTCAAATGCTCCACTTAATGATGTTTAATTATGTATTGTTAACAAGTTATGTTTGCTTCCCTTGAACACAGGATCATTAAGGAAATTTTGGTTCCTGGCCATTGGTGTACACAATTAAGCCACTCTCAAGTCGAAGGCATCAACTTGCCAGAATGGAGATGTCTTGGCCAGCGCTTTTTAGTTCAGATTATGCAAGGGCTACATGAAAGCAATGGCCTAATATAAAAGGAATGCATAGCCCTTGTGCTGGATGTATTCCAATCGGAATTAGTGAACCTATGGCAGGTTTTTGTCATAAATATCAAAAGGGATTCGGATGATATGGCAGGAATTTACGGAGAACCAGATCACCCATGCCAACACAATCACCTGAATAAAATCCGTATAGACTAAAACAAGTATCCATCATTTACAGTTCCTGAATTTTATTGTGAGGAGGTGTTGATTCAGTTCAAAATTAAGCTGAGCAGCAGTGACAGACTTATGGACCAGAGACCTGAGTTTGAAATTGTGAGGCTTTGGCACAGAAAATTATTTTCGTATTCCACTTTCAAGAGCCATTCGGAAAGCATAACACACACACACAGAGAGAGAGAGAGAGTTGCAAACAGAAAAGTCAGGTGGCTTAAAAAATGTATGCAAATTGTTCTCACCTTGAAAAATTATAATACTTGCAACGTTGAACTGATGCAGCTAGCTGATCAGAAGATGGCTCTCTCACATGTTACAAGTTAATGGCACAACAGTGGTCGCCATCTCTTCTCTTTCTAAAGATTTAACATGGGAAGGATAAATGGATGGTACTAGCTTAGGCCTCGTCGCCATCATCTGCAGCTTGGTGGCAGACAATCTGGTTTGCATGCTGAAGGTCCCAAATTCAATACCTAGTATCTTCAAGTAGTGGGTGATAAAGACCTCTGCCCTAAAACATTGGAGAGGCACTGCTAGTCGGTAGTGACAACACTGAGCTGGATGGGCCAATGGTCTGACTCTGTATCGGGCAGCTTTCTATGTGCATTTGAGTAAGCGCACTAATAATCCTCTACATAAAACAATGGGAACACTGGAATATCAATATATATAGCCCTGTTTCTCCCAATTTGAGAACAGGCAATAACACATAAGCAGGGCTCCCAGCACATCACAAACAAGTGACAGGAATTAAATAAGATATATTTGGAAGTTGATCTCTTTAACTCCCCAAAGTTGGAAGCTGCATCGACCATAAGATTTTATTCAGAGTCCAATATAGAGCTTCAGGAAACAACCCACCTCAGTGGGAGATGTTTTATAGGTTGCTCATTCCAGCTGAAGGCTGGTCTGTGTCTGTTTCATTATTTCTACCACCACTATTTGGTTTTTTTGTGTGTTTGGTGGGGATGGAACACACAACTTTAACTTTTTTTTTCTTTTTTCATTTTCAGTCATGCTGGCCTCTACAGTGTGGGTGAAACCTGCCAATTTTCAGACAAATAGGTCCAAATAGCCTTATGTGTTGGATATCTTTACATTTTGAAAATACCATATTTATAAACCCACCCATCCCTCTCTCCCGTGTGTGTGTGAGTGGGGTTTAAATTGGCAGGTAAGGTTGCACTTTCTGATGGCATGTATCCTGCTAAATTTCAAAAAAAAATAGCAGCACTGATTTTCCTGCAAGTTTGGGGAGGGTGAAAAAAGATATTATTTCATCCCTAGTGTATTGTGGGCAATTGGTGCAAAAACTGCAGACATAGGGATGTGTTCCAGCAACTTCCTCTCCCTCATCGCTTGGACAGAATAAGGGAGAGGGAAGGGATTATGAAAGATAGATTAGCTTCATATTACTGAGGGGGAACAGAGTGGGGGTTTTTTTGTAAGTAAGGGGATCCCACTTTGTTTTCTTTTTTTGCAAATCTGAAATCTCTAGAAGCCCCTTCTTGTGTTCTAGGCTGTCTACATGTGCAGCCTTCATCAGTCTTGTATAAATTTGGAATACCAGAAAATTCTAATGAAAACAGGAATGGAAATTCCCAGTGTTTGCTCATGATTCCCATGTGTGGAATGGAAATAAATCCAGGAAATATTTTTAGTATTCACTGTTGTTGTTGCGTTCAGTCCACAAACAATATGCAATTGATTGCACACACACACAATTTGCACTGAAATGAATGTAGCAGAATAACGTAATAACAATTAATATAAGTTTCCCACAGCTGATATCAAGGCAAATAATGCAATTCTTTTGTGGAAGGTGAACTACAATAGAAATGAAACAGTTTTGCATGCAACAAGTAGTGGGCGGAACAGCAAATGATGCCTTTTTTACATTCTTAGTCTAGATACAAACACAACTCTTAAAGAAGTGTTTTAACCACCTTCTCTACATAATTATCAGATAGAGCCTAATTTAAAACTAGGCATGCTTTCCTCAGGTGCATTTTCCATTTTATTTTAAAACTGTCCAATTGATTTACAGAAGGGACAGCAACTAAATGAATACCTCAATATAAGTGACAAAATATTTAGGGTATCTCAATAATTTGATCAAGTTTCCCTAGAAGTGAATATTTTCTTTGGCCTCCACTGGTTGTAAAGTGAGCAGTGATTGACTGTGTGTCTGAACATACAGTACATCGCAGAATTCGGAAACTGCGTTGAGCAATTACTTGATCCAGTGCTGGCAACCATCTCTGATGCTCTCTACAAAATATGACCCAGTGCCCAAGAGTGACAGAGCTATCCATCATCAAATCTGGAAACAGCCCACTACAGGGAGAAGGTAAGGCATCACATTTTTAGCCCAGCTGGCAAAAGCCACATTTGAATCCTTCATATCCCAGCAACAGTACTGAACCTCAGCTCTTTACTACGTTATTTGCTTTTCACCTATATTGGCTAAACCAATAAATTTCACTAAAGAAGTCTGGTTTCCCAACAGCAGATGCATCTACCTTTGCTTATCAGGTTCTCCCAAGAAATTCATCATGCTCGTCAAGAAGAAAACAATGATTAAATCCCGGCACTCTCTTTCACTATCGTTCAGTACCATCTGAATCAGGAGAGGCAGTGCAGGGCCAAAGGTGGTAACATGGTGGATGTGGGCTGATAAATTGAAGTTGAATGCAGACAAGTTGAAGGTTCTGTGGGTGGGTGGTGGTACTCAGGTCCTGGAATTGCTTGGTCAACCTGCTGTAGGCAGAGGCGTAGGGAGAGGGGTGAGGTGGGTGTGGTCCGCCTTGGGTGTCATGACTGAGGGGGGGTGACAAAATGGCAGGTGAGTGGGTGGCACACCTCGTGCCCAACAGCAGCAGCCCGGCAGAGAGCAGCCCTCAGTCGTGGCGAGGCGCACCCGTGGCCAAGTTATGTCTGACTTGGCTGCAAAGAGCAGGAGAAGAGTGAGCAGCAGCTTCCTTGCCCCTCTCCTACCTTGTGTGGGATGTGAAACACAAGAGCAGTCAAGTACAACATTCTTAGAGCGAACATGTTTACACATGGGGAGGAATGTTTGTTCAGCCAGCAGGTAAACTTCCTGTTTCCTTCTGGGTTGGGACAGACTTCCTCTGTGTGTGACTAGAGGTGGGCGTAGCCTCACCTGTGCAGGTAACGACAAAAGCACAGGACAGGGCAGCCATCTCTCTCTTTTGACTACATGCATTGAAGAAGTAACATCTGCTTAGCCAAAGATGCTCTCTTGGCAGACAAAGGGACCGTTTCCTTATGAGATAGTTTCCAGGTGTATGTTACTTTTCTAAGCTAAGTCTGCCTTCTGGGATCCGATTGTGAACAGAATGTGAGTAAACTCTTTTTATACTTTTATAGAAGACTGTGTCATGTCTTGTCTTATCTCTTATAAGAGAATAAGGGGAAAATACCAGGACAGTTATTATAGAGGCTTTAGCGAGCCTGAGCAAATGCATCCGCTGTAAGTTTAAAAAGGGGAATGTTACTCTGCTAAATTGTGAACTTGTTAACACAAGTTGGAAAGGCTATAATCAAACAATATATCCTCTCCTGCATCCCTGAACATTCCCACACCCTGAACTGTGGCGCATGGGATGGCACCCTCCGCGCCCCTCAGGAGTGCACCCCCCCTTGGGAGCATGCCCCATGCCCCTTGCTGCTGGCTATAGGTGGGTTGCACTCCCCTTGAAGGAACAGTCGCATAGTTTGGGGATCCTCCTTGAGTCATCTTTGCCACTTGAGGCCAGGTGTTCCTATGCCCAGTTCAGCTGTTGTGCCAGCTATAACAATTTCTGGACAAAGATTTGTTGATTGATGGATTTATTTATTTATTTATTCAATTTATATCCCAGTTTATATCCTCCTGAGGGAGCTATCCCAAAGGACAGCTTTGCCACAGTTTCCCATGTCCTGTTAACTTCCAATATAGGCAATATGCTCTATGTTGGGCTCTATGTTGAAAAGTTGCAACTAGTTGCAAAATGCAGTGGCTCAACAGCTGGTACGTGCCTGGAGATGTTCACATATAAAACAAATTTTGAAGCAGCTACGCTGGTTGCCTTTTGAGCCAGATTTATAGTGCCTATGTTAGCAATTAAGTTCTAAATTACCTGGGCCCCAAACAGAAGCACCAATCTGCGCCAAAGATTGAGGGGGCCCAGGTAGGTTGAGATCCTATTGAGCCCCTGAATCCCTCAGTCAGCACCCAACTTGGCCGATCGCTGGCACCAGTCCGGAAGGTAAACATCAATTCTGTTCCCTGCATTGATTTGCCTTGGTTATTCCCTTTTTCTTTCTTTTTTACAAAACAAGTTCTTATTTATTCATTCGCATTTTTACTGGCCATTGTGTTGTTTGAAATCTGGGGTTGGGTTGGGTTGACACCAGCATCTGTGTCCCAATTTCACACCCAGATGAGGCAATGGACAAAATTCAAAGGCATAAAGAAATACAGCCATCCAGATGTGAAGCTAATAGGTTAGTGTCAGGAAGCAACCTCAAAGAGCTCTGAATACGCTCGTTAGAGTCCAAAATCTGGCTCACTTGGCAATTAAAACACCCAACAACATACTGCTTTTGTCTTTTTGTCTTTTTAACTAGCAGAAAATACAGGTTTGGGCTCGCCAAGTCTTCCCAGTTTGACTGAGTCCCTCTCATTATGGAATGGGACTTAGCTACTTCTTTATTATTTACAAAAAGGTTCCAGCAAAGGATTGAATTCCCACTCTTACCTGTTTAGGCTTTCGGATGCACCCACAACCCTTACGCCCCAGCTCAAAGCTGAGGAAGTCTGTGGCATGAAATTGCTGCATTTGTGAGATGCTTTTGCACTGGTGACCTAGATACTCAGAGATTTAAAAAAACCGAGAAGTGCTCTGAGGTTTTTAAAAGACAGATTCAACACCTGCTCAGTTCAATGGGGCATTCTCTAAAGACTTCAAAAGATGGTGGCTCTGTCTCTCTAAGGTACCGCAATGTAAGAGAGGCTTGTTTTCTGTTGTTTTCCTTCTCTTGCCTCCATGACCACATGTCTTCCCTAACCAGCAGGGGATAAAAGCACCTGTAATGCTATTATCTAATGTGCAAGGGAGGCAATTTGCTTAATGCCACTAATGATTGTAACAATGCAAGCGGGTTAATGTAGTTAAATACAAGGGGGAGAAATGGAGCGAACGGTTGCTTCTGCTCTGAGAAACCAGGTCACAGAGTCTATTTCAATGTCACACCAATAAAATGCTCCAAATATAGGCCACAGCTCAGAGACAGGCGAGGGAGGTACGTTCTACAGTTTTGTTTGTTGCTCAGAATGTATGGGTCTCACACACCCAGTCTCTGCCCCACAATGCAACAACAAGGCAGTGCACAACAACGGCAATAAGAGTAAAAACAATAAAATGGTGGTAAAAATAGCAGAAAACAATGAACACTTTAAACAGTAGACTCAAATGTCTGGACCAAGGGTGGATGTAGTCTAAGAGAGAACTTGTAGGCCACATTTGGCTCACAGGCCAGAGGTCAGTTGTCCTTGAGGTACAGGATTACAGTCTCCAATTATCTTTGAGCATTGTTTCTTACATGAAGGGGGAAACCGTGGTGAAGGGGGCAGTAGGGTGACTCATTTAGCCCTGTCTCCCAAGTTACACAGCACTTACACATCCACCATGTAGTGGCATAACTTCTGAAGCAGGGAGCCTGATCTGTACATGGAGGCTCCTCTGGCAATGTAGAATCCAGTCCCTTGGATATCTCCTGGAGCCCTGGCTCCCATATGAACTTCCTCATCACTTCAGATTGGCTGAGGAGACCATGCTGTGGATTCATACCCCGAGGCCAGATTGTCCTGCACAAAAAAATCAGGGCTGGCTTCTGGTTGTGTGCTTAAGCTGTGTGTGGCAATGCGAGGGGCAGGGCAGATTAACTCATTAAAAAGTTCTTCTTGGCAGTGGGGTAAAGTGGGACTAAATTGTGTTTCATTCCTCTTTTGTGGCAAGGAGGTAAAGGAAGGGAAGTGGGTAGGACAGCTTGGTGACCTCCTTAGGGACCTCTGAAGGTGATGGGCTTGTAACTCAGCAAGACTTTGTGTTCAGCCACTTGGTGGTTTAGGGCCCTGGAGAATGGTGATGCAGAAGGCTGTTTTGGGGGAAGAAGGAAATAGTTCAGGGCAGAAGGACAGAGGCTTGTTGCCCTTACAGCTGCAGGCATGTGCTTGAAATATGGTTGTTTAGCTCCTGCACTGGTAACTTTCCCTTTGCACGTTCTGTTCATGTTTGAAGTGTCTCGTAGTTAAACCCAGCTATGGGCATCAGTGTTTTATTTCAGGCTTCATCTGCAATGACTTCCTAGAAACTTCAGTAGGCACTGATATCTCAACAGGGTTGACACCTGTCTAATAGTAACTGGAAGAGAATTTCCTGGTAAAGCAAAGGTAAAGGACCCCTGAATGGTTAAGTCCAGTCAAAGGTGACTATGGGGTTGTGTGCTCATCTCGTTTTCTGGCCGAGAGAGCAAGCGTTTGTCCACAGACACCTTTCTGGGTCCTGTGGCCAGCATGACTAAACTGCTTCTGGCACAATGGGACAGCGTAATGGAAACCAGAGCACATGAAAATGCTGTTTACCTTCTTGCCGCAGCAGTACCTATTTATGTTCTTGCACTGGTATGCTTTTGAACTGCTAGGTTGGCAGGAGCTGGGACAGAGCAATGGGAGCTCACCCTGTCTCGGGGATTCGAACCGCTGACCTTCTGATCGGCAAGCCCAAGAGGCTCATTTGCTATCATGGACCAGAATTTGGAGACATATGGCACAATCAAAATAACTCCCTACTGATTACTTCAGTGTGGCAGCTATTATGGGGTATAAAAGGTAAGGTGCATTATGTGGGGTACTGATCTTCTCAAGTAGCAATGTCCCAAGTTCTTAAGGACTTTAAATACTAACACCAGACCATAAAATTTGCCCAGTGGTATATTGGCAGCCAGTGTGGTTCCATCAACAAAGATGTTAGCTGGTGATGGCAGATTGAGGCAGCACTCTTGATACTACATTCTGGACCACCTTCAGCATCCAACCCCCTGCAGTCTGGCAGTAACTGAGATGGAAGTTTGCTGCTCTTCTGCTGTTCCCAGTTTTATTTGAAATGTGCCGGTATTTAATACATTTGTGCTTGCTTCCATCCATTTCTCTGAAAACCACCTTGAAATGCTTCTTGGATTGAAAGTGGTATACAAATCACTACCACAACAAGAATAACATCAGCAAGAGTGACATGGCAAAGGTCCGAATGAATCTGCAGGGCAGAAACTTGTTTTACTGCTAAGCAAGTGATTATTCAGAATAGATTGAAGTTCATGGCACTGTAAGAAGGAAAGGAGAATCAAGTTCACTTTGCCTCTCTGCATTATGGAGCAGCTTCCATTGTGAATAATGTAAAGCCTTAGAAAAATACAGCCTCTACAAGGCTATGATGCTGTGACATTCATAAGCATAAATGCTTGCTTAAATTTGAAAATCAATAGATTTTTTTTTTATTCTTATGTGTGAGCAACACCTCCTCACTGTCTTTATTGCCCTGTCTATGGGGCCATGTGATGTGCTTCTCAATCTTTGCCTCATCATACTGAAAGTCTGCCCCATAAAACCTGTCCCTCACTATACTTAAGCAGTAAATCATGGCAGCACATTAACTGCAAACTGTATTTACCGTCTCTGTGCTCCCATCAGGCAAGCCAGAGTACAGAATGGATTCTGCCTACACTTTGGCAGAATGTATAAAATAGATGATTGAAATCAGCCAAATGGACACGTTTCATTCTGCCTTTGCTCCAGTGAGCATTTCAAGGAATAGACACAAAGGTTGTTCCAGTACTGTGGATAAGGAAATATTATTTCTTGCATTCCACTGCCACCCCTCCCAACCCCATCTATTTCAGTTGAATTCTACACTGACCGTATCAATTAATTAGAAGAAGGACATGCAGCTTATTCAGCCCAGAGGGCCGGATCAGGAATTCATAGCAAGCAGGATGGTCAGAGCAAATATCAGTGCATTTTGCATATTAAATTTGTGATGCGAGAGGATGCCAAGCTGAGGTTCATGCCCATGTTGGCTTGTGTTGCAATGTAATTATCCTGAAATTATTATCTGCCACAAGTGCAAATATATAATTCAGCTGCTCCAAAATGCAAACACAGAGAGAAAGAGAAATCTATCAAAACTGTGAAAAGGACAGACATAGCAATCCTAAACCCCATTGCAGGTGGGCAATGAGATCCCTACAGACAGCAGAAAGCTGTAGTATGGTGTTTGGATAGGGAGGAATTGAACCAGAGCAAGATCCCAAGCTGGCCCTGCTGCCATCACATGATATCATCAGTTCTGATGGTTCAGATGTCAGATTGTTCAATTGCCTGTCATGCCAGCTCAATTATTCTCCTCTGGTGGGGTGGGCAACCAGTGGCATGGTGTGGGTTGCTAGCACCTGGGGCCGTGCAGAGTGGGGAGTGGGAGAGAAGGAAAACAGATGGACTACGCATGCACATTCAACTGCCTAACAGTATCTGTGTCACCCAGGAGAGCACAGAAATAAGGAAAGAAGAGTTATTCCATTACCTGGAGAGTTCACTTCCTGGTTCTCGTGGAGAAGCCATTTTCAGTGGAACCCAGTGACAGAAGCACACAGCTGTATTGAGGCAGCACTGGGTATTGAAATTTTGC